>NC_137795.1:24991991-25591991 GCF_963383645.1 Muscardinus avellanarius
CTTTGGAAGTAAATGAGGTAGTACTGAAAATTTTTCCAATAATGCAAGCACAGACTGGGGTAGTTCCCATACACACACTATTTCCCAAATCAATTTATACATACACAACTAAGCTAATATGCATACATACACTTGAATACCAACATACACGCATACACATGGGTGTGTGTGTATGTGTGGGGTTGTGGGTGTGTATTCTCCAGAGAAAAAGAACAATAGAATACATTCAGGTTGATAGGTAATATTAACTATCACAATAAAATGACAATGTCTCAGAATCATCCACATTTACTCTTTGCAAATAGCCTCTTGTTTCAGTCAACATTCCATTTGCCATAGTTCAAATCAACTGGCTGAACAATTTAGAGGAAGGAAGATTTATTGGCTCCCAGTTTTTGGAGATTTCAGGATTCCGTTTATGTCAGTCCAGGTCTGTGGAGTTTAAGACATGGTGGCACGAAGCAAAAAGGGAGAGTACAATATTGTGCTTTCACATCGTGGAGGCTGGAATCAGAGAGAGGGGGCTGCACACAGGGACAGGGAGAGAGCAGGGAGAGAAGGAACCATATAATTCTCAAGGCCACACCCCCAGAGACCCTTTCTTAGCATCCAATCTCCAATTCCCATATAGCTACCTTGTTTCTGTGAAGGCTAGGAGGACATTCTAAAAACAAACCATTACAGGGCACATCTTGCCCTCTAGACCTCATAGTCACCTCAGAATGCATTTATTGAACTGAAGAATTCTATAATCTTAATATTTTTCACATCACTCAAAAGTCCAAAGTTCAAGTCTCCTCTGAGACTCAAGGTAAATTCTTTATCTGTGACTCCCTATAAAAACAAAAGCAAGTTGTGCACATCTCATATATAATGGCACAGAGTAAACATTTGCATTCCAAAGGAAAGAGCCCAGAGACCATAGAAAGAAAGGATGGGACAAAAACAGTATCGAAATTTGGTTAGGGCAAACATTTGATCCTACAGCTCCACTTCTGGCATTTTGGGCACATTGTGGTGAAATGTGATCTCCATACAGCCTGGAAAGCCCTACCCCTATGACCTGGTTCTTTGCAATGGACAACATACTGGCTCCTATAGCCTGTCTTGCTGAGTCACAGCTTGCAGCCTTTTGTTACAGAAATTCCATGTTTCTGGCATTCCTAAATCTCAGGAGTTTTCTTTGTAACCTTGGCTTCACCTTCACAGCTTCAAAAATTGACCCCTTTGGACCTGCTTGCAGGAATTCTGCCACGTTACCTGGCTTTTCGGGCTTCCTTTGAAGTCTGAAAGGAATATTGCATGACCCATTTTATCCAGCAAAGCCAGCACTACATTAGTTTATTTTTTGCTACCTTGAACATTTATTTATTTATTTATATTGGTGCATTGTAGTCATACATTTTAATAGAGTACAAGGTAGTAGAGATGTACATGCACACATCATTCAATTAGCCCTTACCCAATTTCCTCCCCATCTCCTCCCTCTCTCTCCTTCTCATATTTGGCTTAGTGATTGACTTTGATATGTTTGTGAATGCTTATCATGTACATTAAGGAATTTCCTTCTTACCCCCTCTTATCCTCCTCAGTTAGAATACATTATTTTCTCATATAGTTTCTTCTTCATCTGGAGTTCCACCTATGACCCATTTTCTCCCAGATTTCCCATATTAGGGGAGAGCATCCAATTTCTTACTTTTTCTCACTGACTAATCTCACTTAGCATAATGTTCTCTAGTTCCATCCATTTCCCTGTAAATGATGTAATATTGTTCTTTATGGCTGAATAAAATTCCATTGTGTACATATTCCATAGTGTTGAAATTCATTCATATGTTGATGGACATCTTGGCTGGCTCTATAGTTTGGCAGTTTTGAATTGTGTGGCTATTATTTATGTATGTATTTATTATTTTTAAGATTTTCAAAGTAACTAATGAAAACCAGCCAGTTCTACCATGTTTCTGATTACCAATACTCTAATACTGAGTGGTGCCATAGGCCTAAATTTTACCTTCTTCCCTGTCCATGTTTAGGTATTGTGTTGCTAGTGCAGACTAAGAGTATAACCATTGACTGACATACACTGCAAATGGTGTCCTTAACACCATCTAACTGGGAATAGTTCTCAATCAAGAGTCCCATTCTTCAGGTCTCTGTGTTAGTCACCTTTCTATTATTTATTAAAAAGGAATTCTCTAGATAATGAACATAGAAAGAGAAAAGCTATTTGGCTCACAGATTTAAAGGTTTTAGTTCATGATTTGTTGGTCCTGTTGCTTTGGTTGAGGTAGCACATCATGGCAGGAGTGCATGGAAGAATGAAACTGATCACTCATGACCTGGGGGTAAAAGATAAAGAGAAAGGGGCCAGGATTCCACGTAACCTGAGGACACATCCCCAATGACCTTAGCATCTAAAAATTAAATCCTGCCTCTTAAAGTTTCCACCACCTCCCAATAGCACCAAGCTAGGAATCAGGCCTTTAAAAGATGGGCCCTTGGGTGACACTTAAAATCCAAAGCCTAATTTTCTTTGTAAAGTCTCTTGTGAAACCAAGTATTTTAGAATGGGTAACTCCAAAACATAGAGCAGGAACCAAGGGATTGCATGCAGGTAGTTTATTCTAGGAAGTGATACCAGAGTACAGAGAGGGGTTTAGGAAAAGTGAGACAGGCAAGGAACTCAAAGCCATGCAAAAGATTGTTGCCTTGAGGGCAATTTGGGTTCCCTTTCACTGGGGCCCTTTGAGGAGCCTTGCAGAATTTTCCTCAGAACTCCCTACCTGAACAATGGAAGAGAACAGTATGTATCCATACCTTTCACATACTTAAAAGCATTGACTCTTGTGCAGACCTGGGCTATGAATGCATGAGTAATGGTCACATTTCCACAAGCATCTTGCTCAGTGTTCAGTGTCCCAGGGAAAAAGTGTGAGATTTGTGGTACAGTGGAGTTCTCGAGCTGTCCAGTTATACCTGTTTGAAGCTGGTTGATCTAACTGTGTGTGGCTGCAGAGAAGGTGGGCTGAAAAATGTGAAGTGGAATAACAGGTGTCCAGTGCAGATGTGATGATACCTTCAAAACTTATATAAGACATTCAGGACCAGGGACAAAGGAAATAAACATTAAATATTTTTCTATGGATTAAAAAAACAATAAAATAGGCTTTAGTTTTATTTATAAACCAAATAGCCATTGTTAAGATCACTTTTGCTGTCTTTTGTTAAAATTAAACTCATTATTTTTCAGTAAATGATTTGCATAGAAACAATTGAAATCAGGATTTAAGCAGTTGAGGCTAGCTTTGAACCTGTGTAATCCTCCTGTCTAGTCCCCCCGAATATTGGGATTACAAGCATGGCCCACCATGGCCGGCATGAAACCAGGATTTAAAAGTAACAAAATTATCACCAATTCTCTGCAAACTGTAGACTATAATTAAAGACAACTGTACAACAAACTAAATTGGAAAAAGGGTGAAAGAAATCTCAGACTTACTTTGCTTGGAAGGTGTTTGAGTCAGGGTAACAGTATCAGACTTTTTTATCGTATGAAATAATACTGATTTTTCTCCTTAGTCAGGGTCCATTTTTCTCCTTTCTGGGCCTGAGGGTGGCCATCTGCTTCTACCATGCTTCTGTCTAGCATTTTACAGAATCTAGCATAAATTCTCTGGATTCCAGAACCGTGAAGGTGATAACTTTGCATAATGCCAAAGGGGATTATATATTTGTAGATGCAGAATAAATTGTGTAAGATGAAATTTCTTAGAATTACTACATCATGTTATTAAAGGAATTGATGCATGTAAGCAATTAGAATAGTATCCTGAACATAATAAGAGTTCAGTAAGTGTTGGCTCTATCATGATTATCAACATCATCACATGGAAGCAGCCAAATGTAACAGAATAAATACTAGTTTAGAAGTAAATCTTAGTTTCTCATCCCGCCTTTATCATGATCAATCTAGTGCTTTTGGTAAAGCCATTTAACATCTCTCCAACTCAGTGTTGTCTCTAGAAGAGGAATAATAAATTCCATTTCATAGCATTGTGATAAGGATGAAATTTGAAAAGTGATTTGTGGATTTCAAAGTACTATACATATACAAAGATTTGCATTTTCAAGATAATGTTAGGTCTGACCAGCTCTCTCCACTGAGTGATGGCTCCTAAGAGCAGGGGCCTAGATTCTGCAAAACCACAAATAACTCTTTGGTTGAAATGACGTCTTATTCCTGTCACCCTTCTAACCCTTAATTTTCACATGCAATACACATTTCCTTGAATTCCATTTACTTATTTGGTTCTCTATCTCTTCAGATCAAAAACAACAAAACTAAATGAAACACACACACACACACACACACACACACAGAAAAAAACAACCCCCCAAAAGTATCCATATTCTTATTTTCCAGAATTCATCCTTTCTCACTGAAGCAATTTAAGATAAAATTTTAATAACCCAACAATTAAAAGAGTAATAACAAATTTCTTTTTCCTTACTGTTTTAATACAAAACTTTTAAGAATTATAATATAATCATTTATAGTAAAAAATATAATCATTTATAGTAAAAAAATCTTTTTTGAAAAAAATTAAAGGCCAAAAGGTATGTCACTCAGATATATGAGTTTCTGAACATAAATTTAAGGAGTAATTGTTACACATCTCTGCAAATGGGACAAACAGGGTATGATTTTTGAATGGCACATGTCTACAGAACACACAACAGGGACATATTTTAGACAGACTTTTAGTTCTGTAAAGACAAGAAATTACTTTCAGAGTGAATTTACAAAGGAAATTTGTTTTTTTTTCTCCATACAATGCAATGTGTAACTAAATCAGGCTGCTTAACACCCCATGGTACTCTTTTATTCCCAAGTTTTTCTTAGGTTTTCAGGTTGAATTTTTCAGGAATAACTCTTTTAATAAACTACTGAGTTTATAAATGAATAGTAGATATAAAGTAAAGAGTGACCCTGTGGGGTTTCAACTGTCAACCCAGAAAATATAACAGGACAGCCTATAAAATAAGATAAGAAGAAGGCTCTGAGTCTTACTCTGAGAAATATCATACTTATTATTGCTTATTTTGTGACCTGCATACAAGAGAGAAAAACACTGCCTGGTCATTAAGAATTACAATAAGCAGAGATCCAGGGTCAGCATTAAGGTAAGTAAAGACATAATGTGATCCTGGAAAGTCCGACAAGGCCCATGATCCACTTGAGCTAACACAAGGACCATCAGCTCTTCTTATCCATGGTCTCTGTATTCTTGGACTCAGTCAATTGTGGATCAAACATATTTGAAAAAAACATGCACTAGTTTTGTTCATTATGCCCTAAACAAAACAGTATAACTATTATATAATACAAATTATATATATATATTAATATATATATATTAGTCTAGGGTAATTAGTCTAGAGATAATTTAAAGTGATGATTATATAGTGATGATTATCTATAGATAATTTAAAGTATATGGGATGATGTGTGTAGGTTTTATGAAAATGTTATGCTATTTAACATGAGACTTGACTATCTACAGACTTAAATATCTTCTTTAGAATCTGTGAATTAATCCCCTATGGATACAAATGACGATGTTAGTAAAATATCTAGTGCAGTATATAATATTATTTCTATTAAGTTTTGGAGGCTAAGCATTCAAACCAACTGAATATCGTGACAAAATTGTATCCCTGGTGTTTTTTGGTAGTTGTATATGGAATTTATTTGGTTACTCTTTCGCCTCTCCTATCAGATCTTTAAAATGAGAATTATAAAGGCCATTAGTTTCAAATAACTTCATAAAAGAAAATCTTGCAGAAAATATAAGTAATAGTTTGTTTTTCATAGTTTGCATGAAAGTAGTTTAAAGTTCTTCTAGGTGTCCATCAATATATAAATGGATTATAAAATTATGAAAAACACACACAATGGAATTCTACTCAGCAATAGAGAAAAATAAGATTGCATCAGTTGCAAGAAAATGAAAAAACATAGCTGGGCGTGGGGTGCATGCTTGTAATCCTAGCATTTGGGAGGCTGAGAAAGGAGGATCTCAGTTTGAGTACAGCCTCAGCTATTTAGTGAGGCTCTTTGCAACTCAGTGAGACCTTGTTCCAAAATAAAGAATAAAAATATAGGGCTGGTGGTGTAGCTCAAATGTAGAATACTTTTTGGATTCCATTCCTGATACTGCAAAAAAAAAAAAAAAAAGAAAAAGAAAAAGAAAAAGAAAAAGAAAAAGAAAGAATCTGTAGAACATTATGTTAAGTGAGATTAGCCGATCACAGAGAATGAAACATATTTTTCTTTAATATGTACAGGATAGGAAGAAACTGAGATACAAGAGAGACTCCAGATGATGAGAATAAACCTCAGGGGAACCAGGGAGGAGATTTAAGGATGGGAGTAGAAAAAGACTTAGGTTCAGTAATAGAAATACTACCATAGACTATGTATATATATATATATATATATATATATATATATATATATATATATATATATGTATATATATATATATGTGTGTGTGTGTGTGTGTGTGTGTGTGTATCAACATGAATCTGGGTACTCCATATTGGGAGGGAGGGAAAAGAGGGGGCACCAAGAGCATGTGTATGTATGTCATTGTCAACATGATTTACATTATGATGTGAGACTATAATGAATCAATAAAAGCACAAAAATAAAGTATATTCTTAGTGATCCTTAGACCATGGACTGTGGGAACAGACTTTAGGCAAGTAAATTATTTTAGATCTCAGTTCCCTTGCTTATAAAATAAGAATACTAAAAGTATATGTCTAATAGCATTTTAGTATGATATTAAATAAAACAATGACAAACGATTAAAATGCTTAATTATTGTTGTTATTGTTACTTTGTCAGCGGTGTGTTCATTGACCATTTACATGCACTTGGAGAGAGACTAGGGATAGGAATTCAAATAAAGTATAATCCCTGTCTTTAAAAGATTTACTGCTTAATACACCCAATTTGGAGATATGTTATGGGCTTATCTGCAGTGGTTCTAAGTTATTGTTGCACAGCTTTGCATGATGTGTGTGTGTGTGTGTGTGTGTGTGTGTGTGTGTGTGTTTTCACAGACTTTTTGTGCATTTTGTGGAACTATATATTGAAATACAGGAACTGGGACCACTTAGAAAATGTACTTACTCTCAAATCTCTTTTTTCATTTGCTACTTGAGAAGTAGACCTCCCCAGAGGGGTAGCACTTCCACATTGCAGAACTTCTTTTTGGCTGGATTAGTGATTACTAACATCCTTCCAGGTTTTTCATCGACTCACTTAGTACCTTTCAAACAATGACCCCTTCTGTGCTGTTCTTCCACATAGAATTTAATTTGAGGGATTACGTCAAATCTCAATGAAGCAAATAATTATTTCAGTGTCTTAGGATAAGATGTTTATTGAATACCCTTTCTTGGATTGAAGTGAGCTTGACCTTAAGCAACCTGAAAATTTGCTGGAAGAAAATAAGTACATTCCACTAAGAATCTGTGAAATAATTACTGTGAATACTAATCAAGGTGCTACTATACTGCTTCTAGTAGATAGTGACAAATGACTAAGACAGATCGTATGCAGGGGTGTGTAGGCGGGAGGAGGGCGGGTGCGAAGAATTAATTGGGAAGTTAGCAAATGGCAGTTGCAGGAGGAGAAAGAGCGATACTATGCTTTTGAGTTATTCTGAAACCTTCAGGTATCCTTGGCATTTTCTCCTGAGAATTTGTAAGGAGAACCAAATCAAGAACCTTTCCTAAGGATCAAATACCAACTGAGTTAATACTTGTAAGAATTGCTATTGTTTGCCAGTAGGAAGAAATATACCTGTATCTATTTTTAGGAACTTTTTGGTTTCACTTATTTCAGTAACCATTGTTCATGTATAATCTTGCAAGGAAAATGAATGTGGCCTCCCAGTAAGGAGCAGAGCTTAGTTTTACTGGTGTCTCTTGTGACTGTAATTAAAAAATCAGATACACACTGTCATGCAGGTGAATAAAATGGATAGATTACTGCATTGAAATTAAAGGGCTATCTACTCGTGCAGGCAACTAAAGCCACTCAGAATTTTTTCCATATAAATGTAGAAATATATAGCTCATTTCAATGCCATGTTCTATTCTTAGAGTTAAAGCTGTTACAGAGTTGGAAATTAAGGGAAAGAGGGAAGAGGTGCTCAGAAAAAGTTTTAAGTATCTCTTTAAAGAATGTCAATCAATTTAACAGCTATATGACTAAATTGTGATGTAGAGTTTATAAGGGTCAAATCACAGAGAAAAAAAGATTTTTTTAGTGATGTCTTCTAATTTCTTTCTCATTTTACAGAAAAGAAGACTCTGAGGTAGAAAGATGAACGACTATCTGAAAGTCACATGGCAAGTAAAAAACCAGTTGGATAGGCACCTTCTGAGCCCTCTGGTTTATTAAATATCATATATGCATACAACTTTGTGCCTAATAAGAAGCTAATTACATTCCATACTGGTGTTGACTAGCTTCTAATATCTAGTCCATCCTATCCCAGGGCCTTTGTATTCCTGGCCTCCAAAACTGCCTGGAATGTTTGATTTAATACATCTGTTATCAATCATATCATTTTTATTAGTGAATTTTGCTCTTTATTCCAAGATACCTTTGTTCAAAGGAGAAAAATAATATTCATTTCCATGGTGGGGAGATAAGTTAGTTTCCCAAGGGTTATTAGTAATAGTTAACCAGAGTTCTAGAATCCTTTGTAGAAAGAAACAAGGCATAAATACATAATTTATTTAAAGGTTTAATTAACCTTGACTATTAACTATATCTGAGGAGCTACTTTTAGGTGATGTTTGTACTTTAATCCACTGAAGTCTCACTAATTTTTAGTCATATCTAAAAGGGAGAGTCATGAGCCATCTCCCCAAGTGGATTATTTATGGAAGCCACAGGGAAGCTGAGAGAAGGGAGGAATACTGGACACTGAAACCTTTGCCGAGATGGAGAGCCTGTGAGAAACCTCCTTCCATCTCTAAGGCCAACATCAATGCTGATTGTCTGGTGCTGTATTTTGAAAGGGTGAATCAGAGATGGAGGAGAGAATAGGTATATTCAGTGTATGGCCATGGCCAAGGCAGGCAAAGACAGGGTTCTATAGCCAGAGACAGGAGAAATGCCCCAGAAAGCAGAGTTCCATGATTTCATGTATCACCTTCCCTTTCCCCAGAAGTTGTCAGAATAACAGAGAATTTAGATTAAAAAATTAGGGAGAAGATGACCTTAAGTAAACAAAACAGAAACAGTCTGTCCTCACTAATTCCATTCATAGAATTCTTTTTTCTTCCTCCCTTCCTCTCTCCTTTTATTCCATCTATTTATTTATCATAAGAATGTATTTCTAGAATCAAATTTTTCTCAAGGATATAAGGCAACTTATAAAGACAACATAAAAATTAAATAGCTGAAAAATTGGGGTAGGAGAAATGGGCAGAAAGAGGTACAGATGGAGAAACAAAGCATAATAATATAATAAAAGTAAAGATGATAAAGCCGGGTGTGGTGGCACATACTTCTAATCCCAACATTTGAGAGGCTGAGACAGGAGGATCGCAGTTTGTGGAAAGCCTCAGCTACTATTTAGTGAGACCCTTAGCAACTCAGTGAGACCTGTTTCAAAATAAAGAATAAAAAATAGGGCTGGTGTAGCTCAGAGTAGAATTCCCCTGGGTTCCATCCCTGGTACCATGCACACAAAAAAAGTAAAGATGATGATATGACTAACTTGTACTATTTACTATGTTGGGGGCATGAAGTAGTTTATTATAAACTCATTTAATCCTTTCAAAAACCCTGTGAGGAAGATACTATTACTACTCCATTTTATAGACAAAGAAAGCAAAACACAGAGAAGTCTCATGGCTAATAAATGCTAGAACTGGAATTCAAACCAAACTCAGTGTGGAACCTATGGTCTTACCCATGGGCCTTTGCTGTGTCTTTTGAAGTAAAAGTGGTTTGTAGCCACAATACATGATCTAAAGTTTTATGCCTTTTGTATAAGTAAGCTTAAATTTTTATTCTCATTAATTAGGGCAAAGTGATAGAGCCTTGAAGACTACCAACCAGAAGCCCAAATCCATGTTTGCCTAAGAAGCTAGGCTGCCTGGAAATCTGGTCAGCTGCAGACTTCTTGGGATGAGCATGCACTCAGGCATCCAGGTGTTCCTTCTGTTGGGTGGCCAAGGCCCCCTCCACTTCCACCCCTGCTGGGTCACACCCAGCCCACTGCTGTGAGCAAGAATGTGAGTCAGAACCGCTCAGGTGCCATTTCCTTCATCCCACTAAAGGATCTGCATGGATCAATGCAGAGTGTAGGCTGTTCGAAAGAGTTATGTATGATTCAAGTGAGTGACAAAGAATGTAAATGACATAATGTGTCTTTTCATTTTTTGGGCTGATTTTATGATAAAATCCAAACTATATGTTAACAGCCTTTATTTCTTAGCATTTAAAAATTATGAGAGGTATCAGATAAGATCATTTATAAACTATTTGGCTTTCTGTGAATTTAAAATACATGGGGTTATTTTTTAAAAAGACACATATATGTACTAAAAAGGTTATAGTATAAAAGAGAAAGAACGTACATTATATAACAAAACTGAGAAACAGAGCTCATACACAGAGAGACACTGAAAATCTGAATGCCTTAGTTTTTTTGGGTTAGACCAATAAGATGATTTGGGACCACATAGGAATGAAGCTTGATTTGAGAGTTTAAAGAGAGTTTAAACTCATACAATTATAAGATTCTCATACAACTCATACACAGTTGTATGAGAATCTTAGAGTAATTGCATTTTAGCCCTCTCTCACTTCCATCTAAATTTTCTTGGAATTTTTGAGAATTTGTTCAACACTTCAAACAAATTGAGAGTGTCTCACTATGGCTCTTCCTGGAGTGAGCAGGTTGGGAAAGATTGCAGTAAGCAAAGAGCTCATCCTATCAGCTCTCTGAAACAGACTGCCCATCTTAGGCACAGGCTGGTGCAGAGACTGATGACAAGGCCTCTACTGTCTGCCAGATGAAGGTCTGACTTCCATGTCTGGCTCTCACTAGAAGGGTGAGTGGGAAGGATTCATTTAAGCCCCATGAACTCATCTATAAAAGGAGCCTATTCACAAGACCATTGTGAGTATGAAATCATGTATGTAAGTAAATGCTTTGCACAGATATTTCTGCAATAAATAGATCTATTGCCATTAATAGTATCTCCTGTACATGGGAATCTTGAATGATAGTTTCACTTTTCACATTGTTGCTTCAAATATTTTCATGGACATTAGTAATCCCTAACTGTATTATATTGGGCTATGTGCCTTACAAATTAGTGGAAGATTAAGAAAATCAGAGAAAGCATTGCAAATGGTCAAATTAAAAAATAATTTTTAAAAATGTTTGACATACTGATAATTAAAGATCAATGTGACGTATACAACAAATGTAATCAAACTAAACTACTAAAGACAAATATTCTAAAATTGTACTAAAATATAGAATCTAATAATATTCTGTGATAGCAAAAAGCAATTGGAAATATTAAATGACATCATTAAAATCAGAACTAATAAAATATCATTAAAGGATAAATTAAGAGTGGATAAAGCTCTACTTGCAAAGACATGAAACTCAGAACTTTGTAAAATGCTATTAAATTAATATTTGTAATAGAACACTTTCACAAATTATCTGTTTTTATTTTTAACTTGCTAAACAGAAGAAAATATCTATGGTAACACCAAATATGAGTAACATAGTTAGTAGTTTGTTTATTCAAAAAATCAGCAAACTTTTGCTGTATGGAGCCAAATAGCAAATATTTTGTGGGCCAATCATGGTTTTTGCTGCATATTGTGTGTGTGTGTTTGTGTGTGTGTGTGTGTGTGTGTGTGTGTGTGTGTGTGTGATAACAATCCCTTAAAGAATGAAAATAAAATACAGTTAGTTTAAGAGTCATTCAAAAACAAAGCCTAGGACTATAGGCCAACATTTGCTTCACCCCTGATTTATATTTATAATCTGTGAAAATATTTATATATTTTATATTCTATTTAAGAAATTACTATTAAAATTCTAATAATTAAATTAAAGTATAATTTCCTAAGAATACCTTTTTCAAGAGCAGATGAAATAGTTTCAAAAATTGACTAAATAGTATAACCAAAAACATTCTAAAATTTCCTAGATGAATGTTTCTCAAAATTTGGTCTGGGGATTCCTGGGGATCCCCAGTATCCTTTTAGAGTCCTCATGGGCTAAACTTATTTTCATAATAACATATGATTTTATTTGCCTTTTTCACTGTTAATCTCTCATGTGGCTCCAGCATAATTTTCCAAGAACTTTACTAAACTTTTTTACAACTCAACAGATTGAATGCAGAAGTAGTCATAAGAATCCAGCTGTCTTCTACTGAGTCTGCAAGTAAAGAAATTTACAAAAACATAAAACAATACTACATCTTTCATACTTTTTTGTTTTGTAAAATAATACTTTTTCATAAAGATGTGTTGTATTTTTAAGGTAAATAGTCATTTTACAGTTGTTTTAAGGAAATTAATAGTGGCAAATATTGTTAGACATAGATAATATAAACCAAAGCTCTTGGAGGATCCTTTGTGATTTTAAAGAGTGGAAAGAGTTTTTTTGTTTTGTTTTTTTTTTAAAGACAAAAGCTGTAGAATCCATTCTATTACTACAATGCATTTGTGTATTTATTAGGTATACTTATTCTTTTGATAGTGGGCTAGACAAGTCCTGAAACTACTTCACAAACCATTCATTTTTCTAACCACTTAACTGTCTGCCATTCACCTAAGAATCAACTACAAATAAATCCTGGGCAAAAAATTACTGCTCAGTATCTCTTCTCGAAAATTTCTGATATATTCAGTAGGATTAGTCTACTTTGGATGGGACAGGGTCTAAGTTTCAACTTCAAAAAAAAAATATCTAACTGAGCTATAGAAACAGAGGAATTGGGAGAACACTGAATAGCTAACAAGGAACAAACCATGGTAGTTAAATTAATTCAAGACAAAGTGAAACCAAATGAAAAGTCCTAATTTCAGTTTTAATTGGATTAAGTGATTCCTTAACAACTGTGCAAATGATGTTAACTTTCATTTTCCAAAGGAGCAGATATTTGTTTTAAAACCAAAAATGACCTTTAAAATGATGAACAAGGAAGAACACAAAATAAGACCAAGTCTATGTGTCTGTAATTGTCAAATGACTGGCATATAAGCATAGAAGGTAAATAAAATATTTATATACTTAAATGTCTATTGTTTAAGTAAACCTTTTATTGAAGTACAAACTATAAGGAAGATAGCATACAATTCAGGGTATGCACAGCTTGTGCATTTTCACAAAGTAGACATAGTTGAGTACCAGACACCCAGAGCAGGATGTGGAAGCCACCATCCCAGGGAGTCCCTTCCCGGCACTGTGCCCACCCTCTTCCACACAGCCATTATTTTAATTTCTAATATCACAGACAAGTTTGTCTTTTTCAAGAAATGTATATGAATGGAACCATTCATTATGTATTTATTTTGTGAATTTATAAAATGTACATTTTCCTGCAACCTCAGCATCCCCACCAACAAGCTGAGAGGTTTCTGCTCAGGTGACCAGTAGCCTAGTGCTACTCAAAGTGCCAATGGCATCCTCTTGTGCCTCTGCTGTGTATTCTACATTGACCCCTACAAGGAACTTGCTCCTAGGTTCTTTGTCTCTCTCCACCCTCCTTAGGTGCATACTCTCAGTTTCCTGTTTAATTGAGCTCCCTCCTTGGAGCTCTTTTCTTCCCTGTGTCCCCTAATGGCACACCGTTACCCCTTTCTAGGACCTGTGTGTACAATTAAACTGTGTGAGTTCCCTTTTCTGGCTGCACCTGACTGACAGCTTATGAAAGAATACAAACCGCTATTTTTATATTTGATATTTCTGTTCAATATTATGTTTGTAGAATCCATCCACATTGTTAGGTATAGTGATAACTCATTGTTTTTCATTTTTCCAAGTATTTTTTTATTTCATTGTCTTTTTATCCATTCTACTTATCCATTCTACTTCTTGAACAATAAGGTTTTTATCTTTGCTTTTGTTTCTGTTTTTGCTTTTTACTCTTAGGATGTGGCTGTTACAAATAGTTCTGTCAAGAATGCTTTTGTACTATTTTTTTAGGGGGGAGGGTGCAGGCTTAAGGCCTTTCCGTTGGACATATACCTGGTAACATAATCTGGGTCATCTGCATATTCAGCATTAGCAGATAGTTTTAACTTGCCAAGTGGTTGCAATTATTTACATTCCAAATTATAGTTTTTGAGAATTCAAATTGCTGTATTATTTTGACATTGAAGATTATTAACTTTTTAAATTTTTGCCACTCTAGTGGAGAAGTAGTGATATATCATTATAGTTTCATTTTCTGATTATATTTGAAGTGGACCAACTTTTCAGACATTATTTTGCAAATTTTTTTAAGAAGATATTTGTTTTCCTCCTTAGAGTTTTTAAAAACATTGTGCTTTACATTTTTTGATCTATAATTTTGTCTTACTTTTCTTCTCGATTTATAGTTCTTCATATATATTGTAGATATGCATCTTTTATTGATACATATTGCAGATAGCTTCTACCAATTTGTGGCTTTTCTTTTCACTCACTAGATAAATAAATAAATAAATAAATATTTCCCTTTTGTTAAATAAAATTTCTCTTTTAATGTGATTTTAATTTAATATAATTTTTCTTTATGATGCCACTTCTTATGTTCTACTTAAGAAATCCTCTCAAAATTATAAAATGATCTCCCACACTATACTTTAGAAGCTGTATTGTTTTCCCTTTCACATTTAGATAAATTATATAGAGAGAATTGATTTTGTTATTGATTGTATGAGCTAGGGACAAGAATATTTTATTTTATTTTATTTTTGAAGATTTAAAGAAGTTTATTAAAAAGATAGAAATACAGAAAATATAAATACAGCCCCATGACAGAGTGGCATGGAGGGGTGACTCGAATGAATACACCCGACAAGAATATTTTAAATAAAAATGGCTATTAAATTATCTTAAAGCATATGTGTGATATTTCTATACATACAAACAGTATGCACTGATCAAAAGCAATAACCTTAAACTTTATTATTATATTGCAATTATATAAGCATAGTATGATTCATTGTGATTCAAACATACATACACACACTCTTGGTGTATTTCCTTCTTCATTCTAGCCTGCTCCCCTTTCCTCCTTCCCTGTACATGTTAGTGAAATTGATAATGGTACCTTTGTATTTTGCCCTGGTATGATTTGAACTATTTCGTTCCTCAATCCTTCATTCTCTTCTTCTCAAATACCTCTACCAATTCTCTTCAACTATTCTATAGTTCTCTCCACATTATTTAAACTCCTTTGTGCCTTCTATTCTCTTCCACATATAAGAGAAAACATGCAATCCTTCACTAGCAGTTATACATTTTTTGCCCTCTTTTCCCCATCCAACACTCTTCTATCTCTAGTAATAATTATTCTATATGCAGGTCAGTTTTTTTTTATTTTGTTTTGTTTTGTTTTTAGTATCCACATATCAAAGAGGATATGTGGTGCCAATGTATTTCTGCATCTTATTTATTTCACTTAACATAATGTCTTCCAGTTCCATACATTTTGCTGCAAATGATATAATTTTATTCTTACTTATGGCTAGATATATACCACATTTTCTTTGTATGGATAAAGAAAGTAACATTTTTTTCTATTTGGAAATTCAATTGGCCACATACCTTTAATTACAAAATCATAAATCTGAAAACCATATATGGGTAAGTTTTTAGGATTCTCTGTTCTCTTCCATTGGAAGAAAGTATGAAAGTATTTATTGAGCTTTGCACCGTATTATTCTTTCATAATAATATTTCTTTATATTGACTTTATTTTTTTAAATGTTATAATAATTTTATTTTATTTATTTTTAGTGGTCCCTTGTAGTCATACATCTTAATGGAGTACAATATGGTAGAGACATACATGCACACATCACCTAATTAGCCCTTACTCAATTCCCACCCCATTTCCTCTGCCCTACCTTCTTCTCATGCTTGGGTTAGTGATTGACTTTAATATGTTTCTGAATGTACATCATGTACATTAGAAAATTTTCTTCTCCCCCCATTCCATCTGCTTCAGTTAGGTTACCTTATGTTCTCATCTATAGTTTCTCCTTCTTTGTCCAGAGTTCCTCTTATGGCACTTTGTCTCCCTAGCTTCTGAATGTTAGAAAGAATTTCCAATTTTTTACTTTTTGTGAATGACTAATCTCACTTAGTATAATGTTCTCCAGTTCCAACAATTTCCCTGTAAATGATATAATTTTGTTCTTCTTTATGGTTGAATAAAATTCAACAAGTGGTGCTGGGAGAACTGGCTAACCATTTGTAAAAAGATGAATCTAAGCCCCTATATCTCACCAAACACAGGAATCAACTCAAGATGGATCAAAGACTTAGAAATTAGACCTGAGACTGTGAAGTTAATAGAGGAGAGCATAGGTTCAACACTACAACATATTGGCACAGGCAGTAACTTTCTCAACAAAACCTCCAAAGCTCAGGAAATTAAAGCAAGAATAAACAAGTGGGATAGCATCAAATTAAAATGTTTCTTCTCTTCAAAGGAAACTATCCATAACCTAAAGAGGAAGCCTACAGAATGGGAAAGGATCTTTACCAGCCACCATTCTGATAGGGGGCTAATATCCAGAATATACAAAGAGCTCAAAAGACACTAGCAAAACAAACAACCCAATCAAGAAATGGGCAAATGAACTAAATAGACACTTCACAAAAGAAGAGGTAAAAAGGGCCAATAGATACATGAAAAGATGTTCTTCATCACTGGCCATCAGAGAGATACAAATCAAAACTACACTGAGATTCCATCTAACCCCAGTCAGAGCGGCAAGCATAAAGAAATAAAACAACAAATGCTGGCGAGGATGTGGGGAAAGAGGAACTCTTTTACACTGTTGGTGGGAATGCAAACTAGTTCAACCACTATGGAGATCTATGTGGAGATTCCTAAGAAAGGTGGGAATAGATCCACCATATGATCCAGCTATACCACTCCTGGATATCTTTCCAAAGGGGTTGAATTCAGAGAAATACAGCAACATATGCATACCTATGTTCATAGCAGCACAATTTGTAATAGCCAAAATATGGAACCAACCCAGATCACCATCAACATATGAATGGATAGCAAAACTGTGGAAAATACACACAATGGAATTCTATTCAGCCATAAAGAAGAACAAAATTATATCATTTGCAAGAAGATGGAAATCCCTGGAGAACATTATATTAAGTGAGATCAGCCAAGCACAGAAGGCGAAGGTACATGTTTCCTCTAATATGCCCAAACTAAGAAACACAAAGGAGTGGGACTCCAGATAATGGAGGGGAAATACCAGCAAAGATTGAATGGAAAGATAGGAGAGGAGGAAGGCTAATTTTGACTAATGAGGGCCTACATCTGAATATGTGTAAAATTATGAATAAGACATGGTTAACCTGGACAACCATTGGTGGGAGGGGGGAAGGGAAAATGGGGGCGGGGGGGAGAAGGCACCAAATATAGTTTAAATGTATACTATTTATGTTCAATAAAAAATTGTTAAAAGAAAAAAAAGAATACAATTCAAAGAAAAAAAAATCCATTGTGTACATAGTTTGGCAATGGTGATTTGTGCAGCTCTGAACCTAAATGCACATGTATTAGTTTTGTAAGTTGGTTTTCATTATTTTGGGTAGATACCCAAATGCGGTATTGATGGAACATATGGTAACTTTGTTCCCATTCTTCTGTACTGATTTCAATCCCCAGCAATAAAAAGTAAATAATGAATAAATATGCCAGCTATCCCCAGGATAGCACTCTACCAATGAGCTATATCCCTCAGTTGACATTTCTAAAGTAATATTTTTTTTAAGTGTGTTTGTTCCATGAGTGTTTTATTTTTTCTGTCTCTGAGCTTTTCATTCTAGGTTGAATTTCTTTATAATATTTGATGCTTAACAATGACACATGTATATAACTTTATTTTTTAATTATTTGACTAAATTGTTTACTTAGGACATGTCTATTTATTATTGGTTTTTATATATTTTGTCTAGCAACTTTGTAATAGTCATTTACTAAATATAATAATGTAATGTAATTTTTTCTGTGTTCACATGAAATGGTATACAAATAGTAGTCTTATTTCTTTTCAATTTTTACAGCTTTTATTTCAACATATTACCTTCTCACATTATCAGAAAAATATTGAATAGTATCAGAAAAATATTGAATATAAATGTCATTGGAGTATCCTTGTCCTATTTTAGATTCCAGATAAAAACGTTGAATATTTTGCCAATAACTTTAATGTTTGCTGTAGAATTTTTGTAGATTTTTTTAAAAAAGTTACAGAAGTTCTCTTCTGTTTCTAGTTTGCTAAGATTCTTTTTGACAAAAATCATGAATGGATATTAAGTTTGATCCATTCATACAGATGATTGTATGATTTTTCTTCTTTCTATTACAAATATAAGTACATAAATTGATTATGTATATGTTAAATGAATCTCATATTGCTAGAATAAAACTTCCGAGTCAGGATATATTTCTTCCTTTTTTTTTTTTTTTTTGGAGGTACTGGGGTTCCTGGAAGTCCTTCTACCTCCGGGCTACACTCCCAGACCTATTTTATATTTTTATTTGGAAACAGAGTCTCTTAAGCCAGCACATCTGGCTTCGAACCTATGCGAACCTCCTCTCTTCACCTCCCAAGCATGGGGATTACAAGCATGCGCCACCACTCCTGGCTATTTCTCCTTTTAAATACAGCAAGAGGATGGCAAGTGAGGAGTCCTGCTGACAATCGATCTTCATTGCCTCAAAAACAACATTCTACAAAGTCAGAAAATACTACCAGTAGAGGAATAAAAATGATAAATACAAGGGACGGAGGAAAAGAAGATTAGGAGGCTGACCAGAGAGCAGAAAAGAAACCTATCTACCTTGCAGCAGCAGATGCCACAGTGACGCCATCTTGCCTCACAGCACCAGACTCTAGAAATGAAAAGGTAAGGAAGGATCTGAAGTGAAGTGAGTAGCTGCAGATCGACAGATTTGTAAGCTGTCGATCAGTTCTTCCTTCACCGCTACAACTTCTAGCAGTGGCAACCAAGCTCACCACACCCTCCAGGAATCAAGAGCAAAGCTCAAGACCAGAAAAGAAACCCCACCTTGTGGCCAAGGGTGCCCAGTGGTGCTATCTTGCTGCACTGCACCCAACTCCAGGGATGATAAGGAAAACATTCAGAGACCTGAAATAAGCCACTACAGATCATCAGAATTGTATGTAAGCCATTAGTTCCTTCTGAACAAACACCTACTACAACTTGTAGCAGTGGCAGCCGAGCACTCCACGCCCTCCAGAGATCCAGATCAGTGTGCACCAAAATCCTAAGTGAAGTTGCAGTCCCAGCAGGAGAATGCACAGTGAGGCACCCTCAGGGAATTGTGCAGTGTGATAAACTCCCTGGATCTGAGACTTTGTGGTTCAACCGAGGGAAGGAATAGTGGCGGCTGAGGTTACCACACCCTCCAGAGATTCAGAGCAGCGCTTAAGAACACCTTAAGTGAAGTCATGATTCCTGCAGGAAAACACGATAAACTACCTGGGTCTGAGACTTTGTGGTTCAATCCCAAGAAGGTAACAGTGGAGTCTGCTATTGGACATAGCAGAGGCTCAGACAGACTCAGGCTCTGATCAGTGGAAAGTGTGGGGCACACCTACACTTAACACTAGACCCAACTAGTAGGATCTCCAGGATCACCAAAGACCACCCAATCGTGGTGAATGTGAAGAACAGACCAGCCTACCTGTGGAGAGCAGAGACTCTTGCATAGAGTTTGGTCTTAGAGGCATACACCACCAACAGAGGCAGGGAAAGACCAAGACTTCAAATCTGTGAAAAGTGTGGAGGGTGAAATATGCTTAACACTAGATCAAGCCCCATTGATAACAACCATCTGCATAGACTGAGAAAGACTCAGAGAACCAGACTCAGAGCAGGAAAGGTGTCAGTGGCACTCAGTATCTGCACAGAGAGAGACTACATAGGCCTTGTGTGCTGAATTTATTTGTAGAGTTGCACTAATTTGTTGTAGGGGGTATTTTGTTTTTTTGTTCTTTTTCTGTGTGTGAGTGTATATGCCTGTTTTTATTTCCCTCTACCCAAACCCTCTCCCAAGATTTTTCCTTTGTACATACCTATTCTCTTCTATCTCTTTTCTATCTTTTTCTTCTTTTTCTCTCTCATTTGTCTTGTATTAAATCCACATCATATCCCTCTACCAGAAAGAAACTCTACTTTGGTTACTAAAATACTACTATATTTTCACTATCTCTAATCTCTAGTATATACTTCCTTACCAAACTCATACTCTCAATCTATTCGACCCTATCTGAGACTTTTCCCTGTTTTTCCATTTATAACTTCATTTCCTTCTTCACTCAACCTTCACTGTTGAATACAATACAACTTGCCCTTGGATATACCTGCTGACACCTAGAGATTGAAAGAAATCTATCAAAAACAACAGATAGAAACGTCTGAAATCATGAGAAGAAGGAATAACAAGGAATCAATGAACTCCCACAACCTCACAATAACAGAATCTGGTAACCCAGAATTGCAGAGATCTCCAGAAGGTTAAATCAGGAATGTAACCGTAAAAATAATAGAGGACTTCTGAAAAGAATTTAAAGCGAGTCTGAAAGAAATAATGTAATTATTTAAGTGAAGTCATTAATTCAAGCTATAAACGATTAGACCACGTGGAGAGTAGAATCTCACTTCTAAAAGATGATCGCTCCAAAAATGAACACATAGTATATAACATAGAAAAAAACATTTGATAACATAAATTGTACATTGAAGAAATATAGGCCCATTTTATTTGGTGGTACTGGGGATGGAACCCATGGACTTTTCCACCTCCAGGCTATACTTCCAACCTATTTTTTATTTTTTATTTGGAAACAGGGTCTCACTAAGTTGCTGAGATCCTAACTAAGTAGCTGAGGCTGGCTTTGAACCTGTGCGGTCCTCCTGTCTTAGCCTCCCAAGCACAGGGATTACAAGCATGCACCATCATGTCCAGCTATAAGCCCATTTTAAAGGAGTGAATCTAAGAATAATTGTCATAGAGGAGGGAAAAGAAGGTGAAACAAAAGGGATCAAAAATCTTTTCAAAGAAATAATATCAGAAAAATTTCCAAACATAGAGGAAGAGGTCAACATACAGGCACAGAAAATTTATTGAATCCCCTTTAGAAAAGATTAGAATAGTTTCCCATACCACATAATAGTCAAACTGACCAATGTAGAAGCCAAAGAGAGAATCTTAAAGGCAATAAAAATAAAGAACAAGTGACATTCAGAGGCAAACCCTTTAGAATCACTCAAGACTTCCCAAACCAAGTCATGAAAGCCAGAAGGACCTGGAGTAGCATATTCCAAATTCTTAAAGAAAACAAGTTGCATCCAAAAATTTCCCACAGCAAAACTCTCTCTCAAATTAGATCGGGAAATAAAAATCTTGTACAACAAAAAGAAGCTAAAGGAATGTATGTTTTCAAAACCAGCATTAAAGAAAATACTCAAAGAGATTAACTGCAAAGAAGAAATAATACATGCCAGAACTAGAGAAACAAGAATTTCCATCCAGATAACTAAGCAAAGAAGAACAAACACTATTTCAAACAGAAGTTATATCTCAATATGTTATGAATTGAAAATCATCTCTCAATAATCACACTGAATGTAAATGGCCTCCACTCCCCAATAAAAAGACATAAAGTGGCAAAATGTATTAAAAACCAGAATACATCTATCTTCTGCCTGCAAGAAACACAACTTACAAATACAGTAACAAACTTAAGGTAAAGGGCTTGAGCAAAGTAATCCATGTCAACCAAGCTCAAAGCAAGCATAAGTAGCAACTATGATATCAGACAAGTTAGACTTCAAGCCCAATATTATTAGGAGAGACAAAGAAGGTCATTTTTACTGGTAAAAGGAACAATCCAGGAAGGAGAAATAATGAGAGTCAACATTTATTCCCCAAACGTAGGTGCAGATACTTTCATAAAAAAATTATATCTTCCCAGGCATGGTGGCACATGCTTGTAATCCCTGCGTTTGGGAGGCAGAGACAGGAGGATCACACAGATTCGAAGCCAGCCACGTGCACTGGCTTAGGAGACCCTGTTCCTAAATAAAAATGTAAAAATAGGTCTGGGAGTGTAGCCCGGAGGTAGAAGGGCTTCCAGGAACCCCGGTACCACCAAAAAATATATATATCTTTGTGAAATTAAGTCACATAAATACTAATAAAATAATACTGAGATACTTCAACACCTAGACCAATCTTCTAGATAAAAGGTTAATAAAGATGTTTCAGACCTAAGAACATCATTAATCAAATGGACCTGTTAGACACATAAAGAATATTTCACACAACTACAGCAGAGTTCACATTTTTCTCAGCTGCTCAAAAAACCTTCTCCAAAATAGATCACATCCTGGGCCACAGTGTGAGCACTAGAAAATTTTTTAAAAAGTGACATACTGTGTCTTTTCAGATTATAATGAAATGAAACTAGACATCGCTATAAGAAGGCCCAGAGAAACCACATAAACATATGGAGACTGAACACCACACTTCTGGATTAAAAATGGGTCATAGAAGAAGTAAGGGATAAAAATCAAGAAATTTCTAAACAACCAAAAATAGAGATACAACATATCAAAACCTCTGGGACACTTTGAAGGTAGTATTAAGAGGAAAATCCATAGCACTAAGTGCTCACATAAGAAAAACAGAAAATCGCCAAATAAATAACCTAATGACACACCTCAAAACCTTGAAAAGCAGAAACAGTCTAACTCCAAGGCCAGTAGAAGATAGGAAATTATTAAAACCAGAGCAGAAATCAACAAAGTAGAGAATATAAAAACAATACAGAAAACCAACAAAACCAAAAGCTGGGTTCTTGAAAAAATTAACAATATAGATAAACCACTAGCCAACCTAACCAAAAAAAGAGAATCAACCAAATTAAGAAGATATTAGATGAAAAAGTAGATATCACTACTGACTGTATAGAAATCCAGAGTTTTATCAGAAACTACTTTGAAAAACTATGCGCCAACTAAATGGAATATCTGGAGAAAATTGACAGCTTTCTAGATAAATACCACCTGCCTATTCTGAGTCAAGAAGATATAGAAAATGTAAACCAACCCATAGCAATCAAAGAGGTTGAAACAGCAATAAAGAGCTTACCATCAAAGAAAAGCCTAGGACCAGATGGTGTCCCAAATGAGTTTTATAAAACCTTTATAGAAATGCTAATCACAATACTTCTCAATCTATTTTGTGAAGTAGAAAAAAAAAAACAGTACTCTCCAAAATATGTTCCATGAAGCCAACATCAAATTAATACCAAAATCAAATAAAAACAGTTCAAGGAATAAAAGCTACAGGTCTATATATTTGATTAACTTGGATGTAAAACTGCTAAACAAAATACTAGCAATGCACATTGATAACCACATCAAGAAAATCATACACCATGACCAGGTAGGTTTCATTCCAGGGATGCAAGGCTGGTTCAACATACACAAATCAATTCATGTAATTCACAATATAAACCAAACCAAAGACAAAAATCACACGATCATTTCAATAGATGCTGACAAAACATTTGATAAAATTTAAAATCCATTTATGATAAAATCAATGCAGAGAATCAGAATAGAAAGAACACACCTCAACATCATAAAGGCAGTCTACAATAGGCCCACAGCCAACATTATATTAAATGGGCAAAAACTTCAAGAATTCCCACTAAAAACAGGAACAAGACAAGGATGTCCATTATCACCTCTTCTCTTCAATATAGTAATTGATATTCTAGCCAGAGTAATAAGGCAAGAAAAGGAAATCAAAGGAGTACAAATAGGAAAAAAAAAGAACTCAAACTTTTAATATTTGCAGATGACATGATACTATACTTAGAAGACTCAATAAACTCAAGAAAAAGGTTTATAGAACTGATAAACAAATGCAACAATCTCTCAGGATACAAAATCAACCTTAAAAATTTTGAAGCATTTCTATACACCAACCACAAATCCACTTTAAAAAAATCCAGAAAACACTTCCACTCAGGATTTCCCACAAAAAAAAATACTTAGAAACAAACTTAACTAAGGAGGTAAAAGACCTCTAATAAGAAAATTATAAAACATTGAAAAAAGAAATCAAAGAAGATCTTAGAAGATGGAAGGATCTTCCATGTTCTTGATAGGCAGAATAAATATCATCAAAATGGCCATACTTCCAAAAGTGATCTGCAGATTCAATGCAATACCCATCAAATTACCAAGATCATTCCTCAGAGACATAGAAAAATCAGTCCTTAAATTCATTTGGAACAACAAAAAAACCATAAGAGCCAAAGTAGTTCTCAGCAACAAAAACTATGCAGGAGAAATCACAATACCTGACTTTAAACTATACTACAAACACATAGTAATAAAAGCAGCATGATACTGGCACAAAAACAGATACATAGACCAACGGAGCAGAATAGAGGACTCAGAAACAAATACACACATGTACAGCCAATTCATGTTTGACAAAGGGGCCAAAAACATATACTCAAAAAAAGATAGCCTGTTCAAAAAATGGTGTTGGCAAAACTGGTTAACTATATGGAAATAAATCCTACTTTCTCACCCTGCATAGGAGTCAATTTAAGATGGATCAAAACTTGGAAATTAGACCAGAAACTTTGAGGCTTCTTGAAGAGGGCATAGGTCCAACACTTTTACACATAGGCACAGATAAAAACTTTCTCAACAAGACCCCAAAGATACAGGAAACTAAACAGTGAATCTATATGTGGGATTGCATTAAAGTGAAGAGCTTTTCTACAGCAAAGGACACTATCAAGAACTTCAACCAATAGCCAACAGAATGGGAGACTTTTGCCAACTACTTCTCTGATAGAGGACTAATATCTAGAATACAGATAACTCAAGAAACTCAGCACTAAGAAAACAACCCAATCAAAAAATGGGCAAGTGAACTAAATAGACACTTCACAAAAAACAAAATTCAAATGGCCACTAAATGCATGAAAAAAATGCTCAATATCATTAGCAATCAGAGAGATGCAAATCAAAACTATCCTGAGATTTCACCTAACTCCAACTAGAATGGCAATCATTCAAAACACAAACAACAGAAATGCTGGTGAGGATGTGGAGAAATGGGAACTCTAACACATTGTTGGTGGGATTGTAAACTAGTGCAACCACTTTGAAAAAAAGTATGGAGGACCCTCAGAAGAATGGAAATGAAGATACCATTTGATCCAGCAATACCACTTCTGGGTATCTACCCAAAAGAAAGGAAACCAAGCTACCAAAATAATGCATGAGTATTTATGTTCATAGCTGCACAATTCACCATTAACAAACTATAGAACCAGCTAAGTTGTCCATCAACAGATGAATGAATTACAAAACTATGGGATATGTACACAGTAGAATTTTACTCACCCATAAAGAAAAACATAGTTACATAATTTACAGGGAAATGGATGAAATTGGAGGACATTATGCTAAGTGAGATTTTAAAAATTCAAAAAAAAAAAAAGAAATCGGATGCTTTTCTTAATATGCAAAAACTAGAGAGAAATGGGTAACAGGAGGAACTCTAGAAGAAGAAGAAGATTCTGTAGCTGAGCAAATAAAGTGACCTAACTGAAAAGATGGGGGGGGGAGAAATTCTCTAAAGCACATGATGTACTTTAACAAATATATCAAAGTCAATCACTAACTAAGCTAAGTATGAGAAGGAGGGAGGGGGAGGGAATTGGGAGGGAACTGGGTAAGGGCTAAGTGGGTGATGTGTGCATGTATGTCTCCACCATCTTTTATTCCAATAAGATGTATGACTACAATGCACCATTAAAAATGAAAAAAAAATAAATTAAAAATAAATACAGCAAGAATCACTTCACTAATATTTTCAATAGAATTTTGCAAGTATATTAATGAGACATTAAGGTCTTTCTTTTCTTTAAATATTCTTTAAGGATTATGTATTAAGGTCATGGTGTCCTTTTAAAAATGAACTGGACCTTGTGTATGCCTATAATTCCAGTAATTGGGATGACAAAACAAGTGGATTGTAGGTTGGAGGCCAGTTGGATTTAATGAGACTGTTTCAAAATATAAAGGGCTGGAGGTATAGTTCAGAATTAGAAGGCCCCTGGGTTCAATCTCTAGTTCAAAAAAAAAAAAAAAAGAAATGGAGAGAGGGATGGAAGGAGGTAAAAGAAATGAAGGAAGAAGAATGGGGGAGGACAGATGGAAAGAAAGGAGGGAGGAAGGAAGGAAATGTGTTTTTTTCTTTTTCTGTTTTATGTTCCTTTTCTTCTTTCTTTCTTTCTTTCTTTCTTCCTTTCTTTCTATCCTTCTTTCTTTCTTCCTTGTGAAATTTGAGTAAATTCATTGGTGATGCCATCTGGGCCTTGAATTTTGTTTCTAGGATGGTATTAAATTACAAATTCTATTTATTTAATAAATACAGAATTATACAAATTTTATATTTCTTTTTTGTGAATTCACAGTTATGATTTTCTAGGAATTTGCCCATTTGTTAAATTTTCTTCTTTCCTTTGTAATGCCAGTAGGATCTAATGATGTCCTTTCTTTTATCTTTGACATTGGTGAGTTGTGCTTTCTTCTTTTATTTCTCATTTTGCCAAAGATTTACAAATTTCATTAACTTCCCATTCTTTTGGTACTCCTTTCTATTGAATATTTGCTTCCTGGCTTATTAGTTTCTGCTTCTTTCTTTCTTCTATTTTTCATTAATCTTTTTCTCTTATTTTATAATTCAGTCCTTTCATTTACTAGTAAAATTGCTAAGAATAAAGTGATATATGAATCTATTGGCAAAATATCAGCTGTGTGTCACAAAGATTAAAGCAAAATGACATCATTTGCTTCAAAATATTACTTAAATTCTACTTGTATTCATTTTCAAGTCAATATTTCTAATCTTACTGTTAATTTTCAAATGAGGAATTTTTCATTTATTTTTGGTTTGTGGCACTGTTTGAGTTCAATGTAATAATTGAATATTTTATAGATGAGTTAAATACTTTGAAAAATTTTGACCACTGTTATGTCCCTGCAGTTGGTTCCTTTGGGTAAATGTTCCAAATGTATTTGAAAAAATAATCACAATGTAAGTATTGGTTTCAGTTTCAGCGTGTTCAAGTTTGTTAATTATGTTCTACAAATTATCTTTATAGGGTTTTTTTGCTTTATCAATTTCTGATATTATGAATTTGTCCAGAAATTTCTGTGGTTCTTTGAATATTATTTTATATAATATGAAATTTAGATTATAATATGCCTCCAAATTTACAATTGTATATTCCTGGTGACTGGATCCTTTCATCCTAATAAATTTTTTCTCTTTGTCACCAATTATTCTTGTTTTAAAGCCTACCTTCTCTGATGTTAGTCCAGCAATGTTAGCTTCTGATTGGTGTTTACATAATAATATCTTTTTATCCTCAAACATTCTATATTCATATGTTGGTGTTTTCCTCTTGTATGTGACATGAAATTGGTTTTCCCCAGTCTGAAAATGGAAATATTTTAGAAAATTTCCATTTAATACAATATCTGATATGTTTCAACTTAAATTTTCTTAATATTTACTCATTTTCATTTGTCTACTTGTTCATGCCCCTTTTAATCTTTTTTCTTTACTCCATTTGTGTTAACAAATATTTGACATCCCCCCATTTATTTGTGTATTTGTTGTGTATTATATTTCTATTTTTAGTGTTTGAATTTGGTTGAATACTGTTTACTCCAAATTTATATTCATCTAGATGCTCAGATGTGATCTCATTTGGAAGGAGGGTCTTTGAAGTTATAATTATTTTTGATGGGGTCATACTGAATCAGGGCAGGCTCTAAACCCAACAATTGTTGCCTTTATTAGAAAGGAGAAGAACCAGATGTAGTGACATGTGCCTATAATCCCAGTACTTTGGAGGTTGAGACAGAAGGATTGAAAGTTTGAAGCCAGTCTCAGCAACCTGAGATCTGGCTCAAAGTAAAAAATAGGGCTAGAGGTCCAACTCAGAGGTAGAATGCCCTTGGGTTCAATTCCCAGTATGAACAAATAAACAGACAAATAAATGAGTAGACATACAGAGAGATGATAGGGGCAAAAGTTAGAGTAATGCACATACAGGCCAATGACATCAAGGATTTCCAGAGCCACAAGTAACTGAAAGAGGCAGGGAAATATTCTTCCCAGAGCCATCAAAGGGAGCATAGCATAGCCCTGCTGACTTCTTGATTTTCGTTTTCTAGCACCCATACATTTGTCAGTATATATTTTTATTATCTGAAGCCAGTGGATATGTAGTAATTTCTTATGGAAGTCCTAGGACACTAATATAGAGTTTATTCTAGATGTAAGGAAATGCAACTTTGATTTATTCCATTATATAATTGATTTTGTTGCCTAGGATATGCATGGACCTTAGAACCTTTTAACCTTATTTACCTCAGTTCTACCTTTCATGATGTTGTTAAATGCATTTTAATTATAGATATAAGTATATATACTTACATATATATAGTTGTTTTCTCAGTCAAAAATAATTTAGATTTGACCAAATACTGACTTTTCTGTTGTGCTTTTTTTCCTGAATTTTCATGCTTCCAACTTTTATTGTTTTTATTTTATCTCAATGATTCTTTTTACTAATCCACTTAGTAAAGTTTACTGGTGATCAATTATCTTGTGCATGTTCACATGTTTATATGTCTAAAGAAATTTATTTTTCCCTATATTGTATTATGAAATTTTCAGCTATTCAGCAACACTGAAGCAATTTTGTAGTACAAATGTGTAGCATGTAATCAATACTTTTCTATACTTACTTTATGAACATTACATCATTCTTCATCTACCCATCCCTAAATCAGCTAATCCATATATTTTCCTTGGGTTTATTTTAAAGTAAATTGTACACATCAGTATACTTTTCCTAAAAACTTTATAATGTTTCTCATTAGAGTTCTTTATCTGTTTTATGATTTATTTTTTATTTTGGTGTAAAATTTTCATATAATGAAATGCACAAACATTACGTGTAAATTCACTCTGTTGACAAATCTATATACCTGTGTAATACAAAAAGAAGCTCTTTTGTGTCCTTGCCCAATAAATCCTTGTCCCTACTCACCTAGAGTGAGCTTCTGTTCTGATTTTCCTTCCATAAATAGTTTTTCCTGCTCTATATCCTTTTGTGTAAGGTTTATTTCCATTATTTTTTGGACTCATTCATATTTTATGTGTAAGTTTTATTCTTTTTATTACTTTAATAGTATTATATTGTATGAATATGCCACAGTCTGTTTATTTATCCTATTAGTGAAAAACTCAGGTTTTTTTTTTTTTCTAGCTTTTGGATCTTATAAATATACCTAGTATAAGCATTCTTATGGGCAAAATACATGGGCATGGACTTGTGTATGCCAGTCACAATATTTCTGAAGTTATTGTAGCATTTTATATCCCATGAATGAATTTTAGCCATGTCAAGTATGGTGTGTTCACCACACAAACTCTGTACAATGACACTGGTATTTATTGTTGTCATTTTCTTTATTCCATGCTTTTTCTTTTCCAGATGATTAATGATATAGAGTATTTTTTGTTTGTTAGCTATTTATGTTCCCTTTTACTTAAACATATACGTGATATATGTTTTTAATTAAACATATATATGATATAGATAGATGATAGATAGATAGATAGATAGATAGATAACATTAACTTTTTCTGTGTGTGGTACTGGGGTTCCTGGAAGCCCTTCTACCTCTGGGCTACACTCCCAGACCTATTTTTATACTATTTTTTTTTTTTTGGAACAGGGTCTCCTAAGCCAGAGCATGCAGCTGGCTTCGAACTTGCGCGATCCTCCTGTCTCTGCCTCCCAAGAGCGGGGATTAAAAGTGTGTGCCACTACGCCTGGCAACATTAACTATTTGTCTGAAATATATATTGCAAATATTCTTTCCAATACATGGATTTTTTATTCTTTTAATGGTGACTTTTGGTAGGTAGAGCATTTTAATTTTCTGATAAAGGTACTTAATTATACATATAGTTTTCTATAATCTAGGAAATATTTGTCTGTATATAATTGACCAAGATACATTCTTATTTTTTCCCTAAAAGCATATGGTTTTAGAATTTCTTTGTTCAGGTCTTTGACTGATCTTAAGGTTGTGTTTGGTTTTATGGTGTGAGGTAGGGCTCAGTTTTCTATATGCTTATTTATTTATTGTCTCATCATTTGTTGCAAAACTCTATCACTGAGTTACTGTGGTGCTATTATAAAAAATAAGTGACCATTTAATTATGGTCTTATTTCATGGTTCTCAATTATATTCTATTATTGTATTTGTCAATCATTATGATAGTTCAGAGCCATACTTCTATCAAACTATCTCTCAAATTAGGTAAGAAAAAAATATTTCATGAAGCTGAAAGAATTCATGTCTTTCAAATCAGCACTAGAGAAAATACTCAAAGAGATTAAATGCAAAGAAGAAATATGTAATAAACACTAGAACCAGGAAATAATAATATTCATCAAACAAAGAAGTAAGCAAAGAAGAATAAACACTACCTCAAACAGAAGTTAAAACTCAAAATTTTAGGAATTAAAAGTCATCTCTCAATAATCACACTGAACATAAATGGATTAAACTCCCCAGTAAAAAGATATAAGGTGGGAAAATGAATTAAAAAACAACTTGCATCTATACATTGGCCCCAAGAAAAACACCTTACAACTAAAGATAGTCAAAAACTAAAGAAGAGAGAATGAAGTAATGTAAATAATGATAGACAACATTTATGCCCCAAACATAAGTACAGCCACTTTTATAAAACAAGCTTTTTGTGATTTTAAGTCACAAATCCTAATACAATAATACCGAGAGACTTCAATACCCTCTTACAGCACTAAACCAATCTTGTCAAAAGGTCAGTAAAGATGTCTCAGGTCTAAAAAATACCATAAACTAAATGAACCTATTAGACACATACAGAATATTCCATCCAACTACAACAGAATTCACATTTTTCTCATAGAACCTTCTCCAAAAGAGACCACATCCTGGTCCACAAAGTGAGCACTAGCAAATTTAAAAAATGTAACTTACTTCTGTGTCTTTTCAGACCACAATGGAATGACACTAAAAATCAACTATAAGAAGACCCAGAGCAACCACATAAACACATGGGGACTTAATACCACACTACTGAAAGAAAATGGCTATTATAGAAGAAGTAAAGGTGAAAACAAATTCCTAGAAACAAATGAAAATAGAGACACAATATACCAAAACCTCTGGGACACCCTGAAGGCAGTATTAAAGGGAAAATTTATAGCATTGAGTCCCCACATAAGAAAAACAAAAATGACCAAATAAATAACCTAATGACACATGTCAAACCCCTTGGAAAACAGCAACAGTCTAACCCCACCTAAAGCCAGTGGTAGACAGAAAATTATTAAAATCAAAGCAGAAATCAATGAAGTAGAGAATAATAATACAGAAAATCACAAAACCAAATGTAGGGTTTTTGAAAAAATAAACAAGATAGATAAACCAGTAGCCAACCCAACCAAAAGAAAGAGATAATTCAAATTACTTAAATAAGAGATGAAAAGGGAGATATTACCAACCACAGTGTGGAAATCTAGAGCATTATCAGAACTACTTTGAAAAACTATACTTCAACAAAATAAAAAACCTAGAAGAAATTGAAAAATTTCTAGATACATACAACCTTTCTAAACTGTGTCAAGAAGATACAGAAAATTTAAACCGACCCATAGCAAACAAAGAAATTGAAATATCAATAAAGAGTCTATCATCAAACAAAAGCCCAGAAACAGATGGTTTCCCAAGTGAATTTTATAAAACTTTTATAGAAGCGCCAATCCCAATACTCCTCAGACTACTATGTGAAATAGAAAGAAATAGGACTCTCCCAAATTCTCTGAAGCCAACATCATATTAATACCCAAATCAAATAAAGACAGTTCAAGAAAAGAAAACTATCAGCCTATATCATTGATGAACTTAGATGCAAAACTGCTAAACAAAATACTAGCAACATCCTTTCAAATCACATAAAAAGAAGCCATACACCATGATCAAGTAGGGCTCATCCAAGGAATGCAAGGCTGGTTCAACATACTAAAAGAAATCCATGTAATTCATCACATAAACAAAATCAAAGACAAAAAATCCTTAATGATTTTTTTTTTTTTGGTGGTACTGGTATTCTAACCCAGGGCTTTCTACCTCTGGGCTCTACTCCCAGACCTATTTTATATTTTATTTAGAAACAGGGTCTCATTAAGTTGCTGAGAGCTCCACTAAGTAGCTAAGGCTGGCTTTGAACATGTTGTGATCCTCCTGTCTCAGCCTCCCAAGCATGGGGATTACAAGCATTCGCCACCACACTCAACTAATATGGTATCTTTAAATTGTATACCATATATCCTCCAAGTTTTTTCTTTTCAAGATCACTTTGACTTTCCTTGGTCCTTTATTGGCTTTACTGTTTTCTTCTTTCTACTACCTTTGGCTTTTTTGCTCTTCTTTTTCTATATTCCTAAAATGAAATCTAAGTCATTGATTTTAAAGTTTTCTTAAGTAATATAAATATCAGAGTCTCTGACTATTATAGCATATAATCTTTCAACTTCATGATATTTAGTGCCAAAGTGCACCCACATAACCATTCTACTTTTTACATTCAATTAATTATGGTAAATATTCAACACTTTATATAATAGAATCTGTGTTAGATAATTTTGCTCAGCTGTAGGCTAATGTAAGTCTTCCGAGTATCTTTAAGATAAGCTAGGCTATCTATAATGTTTGGTAAGTTAAGTATATTAAGTGTATTTTCAAGTCACCACATTTTCACTTAAGATGGGCTTATTGGGATTTAGCCCCATTGGAAGTCAAAGAGCATCTGTATTCAAAGCAATTAGAAGCTATAAAAACACAAAACTCCATTTTAGCCCTGCTTAATCTGCGTTCTACACATTTCAATAAGCTATATTTTATTATCATACAGCTTACATATTTTTATAAATTTTCCTTTGATTATTAAAAGCTGTGTTGTTTCATTTTCATTTTCTGAGATATCTCTTAAATGTTTTATTGTTATTGATTTATAATTGTGCTTAAAGAATATACTCTATATGATGTTAATTCTTTTAAACTAATGAGACTTGTAGGAAAGCATATGGTCCAGCTTGTTGAATGTATCATGTGAACTTTAATTTACTCCTTACCCCTGAAGTAACCAAAACAAGAGCCTGGGAAAATCATTAGAGCACCCACTCCTTAGTGGGACCCATATTTCCTTGTTCTATGGTCTTGCTCCCTCAAGTCTTCTTGCCTTAGAAGCCCTTTGATGATTCAAATGTGTGTTTTGAAGTGTCTGATAGAATATAATCTGCCATAGGCAAAGGTAGAATTCCAAACTCTTTATTTTAAGTGAACAAAAACACCACAGTCTATATACTTAACTTTTAAGACTTTTGTATAAAGTTAGCAAAAATAGTTTTTTTTATTTATTCATTCACATTTTGGACCATTGGTAGTAAGTTATAATAAAATGTTCCATCATCTTAAGCATAAAATATATTTTATTGATAGCTTTTTCTAAAACAATAGAAAATCATTAATGAGTCATATAAAATTGAACAAAATAAATACAATTATATTGTTATTACATTGTACATACTTTTAATAATATACTCATAATCTAGAATCCAATTTCAAAATTAATGGTTTTTAGGAGTAATTTGTTCAAACATTTTCTCATTTATGCCACATTTCAGATTCCGCATTTCCCCAATGCAAAGGAAATTACAATTAATAGTTCCTATCCCATTTCATAGATTTGATGAGTCTAGTAAATGGGAAGTCAAAGAACAAGTGTATACCTTCTGTCATGCACTACTGACCTACACTTGAATAACTTGGCTTTTGCAGTTATGGATGTGGAAATTTGCAAATTAGTACTTTGCATAAATAATTTCCATAAACTCAACACCTGTGCTTCTTAAAATATAAATCCCTTCAAAGTGTCCTTAACAGAAATAAATCAGATGAGATCAACTGTTGTACTTTCTAAAGCTATACTGATTATTTCATAATTTTTAAATTCCCTTTCATCCCTCTAACCCTAGCTCTGCAATTATTTTTTTCTGATATCCATCCATTGTGTGTTTGGGGTGGGGGGGTGCTTAGGGTTAGGATTCTGGAGACTGAACCTAGAAGTATTCTAACACTGTATTATACGCTCAACCCTCTTTATTTTCTAATTTTTTATTTTTTGGTGGTACTGGGGTTCCTGGAAGCCCTTCTACCTCCGGGCTACACTCCCAGACCTATTTTTTACATTTTTTAAAATATGGGAACAGGGTCTCTTAAGCCAGCGAGGCTGGCTCCGAACCAGCGCGATCCTCCTGTCTCTGCCTCCCAAGCGTGGGATTACAAGCGTGCGCCACCACGCACGGCTCAACCCTCTTTATTTTGAGACAGTCTTACTTAGTTATGACTCTCTGGACTCCTGTCTCAGCTTCCCAAGTACTGGGACTACAAGATGTGCACTGCTCCTTGATATGCATATGTGTGTGTGTGTGTGTATGTGTGTGTGTGTGTGTGTGTGTGTATCTGTGTGTGTGTATGCTTCTATTGGTGCATTGTAGTTTCACATCATAAATTATGTTGACAATGAAAATCCACTCAGCACTTGTCTCTCCATTTCCCTCACTCCCAATACCCAGATTGACATTGGTATATTCACATTGTATACACATATTTGATGGTAGTATTTCCATTAGTGAACCTCAGTCTTTCGTCTCCCTTATCCTTAGATCTCCTCTTACATCCATTTTAATTAAAGCAAAAATATGATGAAATATAGAAATTAGACAGTCAAACTCTTTAGGAGAAGCCATAACATCTTGTTCTCATAGTACTGAATCTTGTTTAAAAATATTTATTCCTTTGTGTGTTTTCCAAATTATAAATACATTGCCATATACCTGCGAATCAGAGATAAAAAGTGGCTTCAAGTTAAGGTCAGATGTAGCATTCTTGTCATTTAAATTATTTTCCCCCAGAGTCTTTTAAATGAAATGAGACCTAAAAAAATTTCTGAAACTCTTTGTTAATTAATACCTACTTACAATTTCAGCTATGTGGCACAAAAGTGTGATTGAAGTAGCCTCTATATGAGAACCTGTCATTTGTTCCTTGAATAATCTCTCTCCTATCACTGCCTTCCTTACCTTCTTTGACTTCCCAGTTGCACTGTCATCCCCAGCTTCTTCTTAGTCTGGCGATGCCTCAGTAAGAGCAGTGAATTACTGTGATTGGCTCTTTGAATGTCAAATCATTCATCTCAAGTCCTCAGTTCTGCCTTGAAGGCTCTGTGGTTTTTACCAGAGTATACAGACCAAGTATACAAACATTTCTTGAATTCCTGAGTAGAATTTATCAAATATTGCATTCTGTCACCGGTTATAGGACTGCTTTTGTAAGGCAGCAACAAATCTTGATAAAATAAGATCCTGGTACATAGATATTTGGAAATCACATGGAACTAAAGAGTTTTTTTTTCTTCTTTTATGAGATAGTTAAATTTATAAAAATTAACTTGAAAAATGAATATTGATTCCATGTCCTCATTACTTAATCTATGTCAAGAAGATCCAACTTACTAAATTCAAGTAAACCAATTTTCTAATCTTTCTGAGACTGCTCCTAAAGATTACTGGGGAGAATATGAAGAGTATGAAATCTGTTGTGTTGGCAAGGCTATAAGGTTTTTCCAATACAGTCAGCTTGTGATTGGAAATGGGATTTTAGCTTCACCTTTGGATTTCTTGGCTGATTCTTTTCTAAATGAGTCTAGAGGCTAATTTTCTAAGGAGGACCCCACATTTCCTTGGAATAATTTTATAGATGTTTTAAAAATACTATTTATACCCTTCTTTGATTATAGACTTGATATAGGGATTGTTTTCCATATGTCTTCTCTCTCTGTAGTTCTACTTCTTGTCTAAAACTCAGGGTTCTAAAAAATTGATGCCAAGTTAGAAATTTCCTTAAAACACTTCTGTGATGTATGTTCCCAAAGCAAACTACATACAAAACATATTTGTTCATTTACAGTCAAATTTATTTACAATTTTCCCATAAACAAAATACCCTTGTAATTTAAACACTCTCACCTTCATCCTTCATTTCTTCTTTGTCAAGATTTTAGTCTTCGTATTTTGCTTCTTTTTTTAATTTTTTTTATTTTTATTTTTTTAATTTTTTTATTGGTGCATTATATTCATACAACTTATTGGGGTAAAAAACTTGTGTGTACAAACATGTACTCATCGCTGATTTAACCCCTACCCATATCCCACCCCATTCCCTCCCCGTCCCTCCCTCCCTTGCTTGGCTTAGTGATTGACTTTGATATGATTAAGTACATTGTGAGCTTTAGAGATTTTCCTCTTCCCCCTCATTCCTCCTCCTTTAGGTTGTCTTGTTTGCTCCTCTTTTCTCCCTAACTCTCACATATTAGGGAAAGCATCTGATTTCTTATTTTTTGTGACTGACTAATCTCACTTAGCATAATGTCCTCCAGTTCCATCCATTTCCCTGAAAATGATGTAATTGAGGTTTTTTTGATGGCTGAGTAAAATTCCATTGTGTACATATCCCACTGTTTTGTAATCCATTCATCTGTTGATGGACATCTTGGCTGGTTCCATAGTTTGGCTATGGTGAATTGTGCAGCTATGAACATAGATACACATGCATTAGTTTGGTAGTTGGGTTTCTTTTCTTTTGGGTAGATACACAACAGTGGTATTGCTGGATCAAATGTTAGATTTTTTCCCATTCTTCTGAGGATTCTCCATACTGTTTTCCAAAGTGGTTGCACTAATTTACAATCCCACCAACAATATCTTAAAGTACCCACTTCTCCACATCCTCGCCAGCATCTGTTGTTGTTTGTGTTTTGAATGATGACCATTCTAGTTGGAGTTAGGTGAAATCTCAGGGTAGTTTTGCTTTGCATCTCTCTGATTGCCAGTGATGTTGAGCATTTTTTCATGCATTTATTGGCCATTTGAATTTCTTCTTTTGTGAAGTGTCTATTTAGTTCATTTGCCCATTTTGTTATTGGATGCTTTGTTTTCTTAGTGTTGAGTTTCTTGAGTTCTCTGTATATTCTAGATATTAGTCCTCTATCAGTGGTGTAGGTGGCAAAAATCTTCTCCCATTCTGTTGGCTCTCGATTGAGGTTCTTGATAGTTTCCTTTGCTGAACAGAAGCTCTTCAGTTTCATGCAATCCCATGTATTGATTCTCCTTTTAATTTGTTGTGCCTTTGGGGTCTTGTTGAGGAAATGTTTGTCTGTGCCTATGTGTTGTAGTGTTGGACCTATGCCCTCTTCAAGGAGCTTCAAAGTCTCTGGTTTAATTTCCAAGTCTTTGATCCATTGTGAGTTGACTTTTGTACAGGGTGAAAAAGTGGGATTAATATCCAATTTTCTGCATATGGTTAACCAGTTTTGCCAACACCGTTTGTTGAAGAGGCTATCTTTTTTCCAGTGTATGTTTTTGGACTCTGTCAAAAATCAATTTGCTGAAAGTTTGTGGACTTGTTTCTGGGTCTTCTATTCTGCTCCATTGGTCTATATATCTGTTCTTTTGCCAGTACCATGCTGTTTTTATTACAATAGCTTTGTAGTATAGTTTAAAGTCAGGTATTGTGATTCCTCCTACGTGGTTTTTGTTGCTGAGAACTACCTTGGGTATTCTGGGCTTTTTGTTATTCCAGATAAATTTAAGGACTGATTTTTCTATGTCTGTGAAGAATGATCTTGGTAGTTTAATGGGCATTGCATTAAATCTGTAGATCACTTTTGGGAGGATGGCCATTTTAATGATATTTATTCTGCCAATCCATGAACATGGAAGATCTTTCCATCTTCTAAGATCTTCTTCGATTTCTTTTTTCAGTGTTTTATAATTTTCTTTGTCGAGATCTCTTACCTCCTTGGTCAAGTTTATTCCTAGGTATTTTATTTTTTTGTGGGAGATCCTGAGTGGAAGTGTTTTCTGAATTTCTTTTTCAGTGGATTTATGGTTGGTGTACAGGAAAGCTTCTGATTTTTTAAGATTGATTTTGTATCCAGATACCTTGCTGAATTTGTTGATCAGTTCTATAAGTCTTTTGGTTGAGTTTGTTGGGTTTTCTAAATATAGTATCATGTCATCTGCAAATAGTGAAAGCTTAAGTTCTTCTTTTCCTATTTGTACTCCTTTGATTTCCTTTCCTTGCCTTATTGCTCTGGCTAGAGTCTCTAGTACTATATTGAAGAGAAGTGGTGATAGTGGACATCCTTGTCTCATTCCAGTTTTTAGGGGGAATTCTTGAAGTTTTTCCCCATTTAATATGATGTTGGCAGTGGGCTTATTGTAGATTGCCTTAATAATGTTGAGATATGTTCCTTCTATTCCAATTGTCTGCAGTGTTTTTATCATAAATGGATGTTGAATTTTATCAAATGCTTTTTCAGCATCTACTGAGATGATCATGTGGTTTTTGTCTTTGATTCTGTTTATATGATGAATTACATGGATTGATTTTCGTATATTGAACCAGCCTTGCATTCCTGGAATGAACCTTACCTGGTCATGGTGAATGATTTTCTTGATGTGGTTTTGAATGCGTGTTGCTAGTATTTTGTTTAATAGTTTTGCATCCAAGTTCATCAGAGATATAGGCCTGTAGTTTTCCTTCCTTGAACTGTTTTTATTCGGTTTGGGTATTAGTGTGATGTTGGCTTCATAGAATGTATTTAGGAGAGTCCCGGTTTTTTCTATTTCATGAAATAGTTTGAGTAGTATTGGGATTAGTTCTTCTATAAAGGTTTTATAGAATTCACTTGGGAAACCATCTGGTCCTGGGCTTTCCTTTGATGGTAAGCTCTTTATTGCTGTTTCAATCTCTTTGATTGTTATTGGTTGGTTTAAGTGTTCTATATCTTCTTGACTCAGTTTAGGAAGGTTATATTTATCTAGGAAGTTGTCAATTTCCTCCAGATTTTCCATTTTGTTGGAGCATACTTTTTCAAAGAAGTTTCTGATAATCCTCTGGATTTCTATGCTGTCAGTAGTAATGTCTCCTTTTTCATGTCTTATCTTCATAATTTGGGTTGATTCTCTCTTTTTTTTTATTTAGGTTGGCTAGTGGTTTATCAATCTTGTAAATTTATTCAAGAAACCAGCTTTTGGTTTTGTTGATTTTCTGTATTGTTTTTTAATTCTCTATTTCGTTAATTTCTGCTCTAATTTTAATAATTTCCCGTCTTCTGCTGGCTTTGGGGTTCAATTGTTCCTGCTGTTCAATGGCTTTGAGGTGTGTCATAAGGCTATTTATTTGAAGATTTTGTTTTTCTTATGTGAGCACTCAGTGCTATAAATTTTCCTCTTAATACTGCCTTCAAAGTGTCCCAGAGGTTTTGATATGTTGTTTCTTTATTTTCATTTGTTTCTAGAAATTTCTTGATTTCACCTCTTACATCTTCTATGACCCATTCTTCATTCAGAAGTGTGGTGTTCAGTCTCCACATGTTTATGTTGTTTCTCTGGGTCTTCTTATAGTTGATTTCTAGTTTCATTCCATTTTGGTCTGAAATGACACAGGGAAGTATGTAACATTTTTAAAATTTTCTAGTGCTCATTTTGTGTCCCAGGATGTGATCTATTTTGGAGAAGGTTCCATGAGCAGCTGAGACAAATGTAAACTCTGCTGTAGTTGGGTGAAATATTCTATAAGTTTCTAACAGGTCCATTTGGTTAATGGTGTTCTTTAGTTCTGAGACATCTTTACTGAGCCTTTGTCTGGAAGATCGGTCTAGTATTGTGAGAGGTGTATTGAAGTCTCCCCGTATTATTGTGTTGGGATTTATGTGTGACTTCATGTCACAAAGAGTTTAATTTATGAAAGTAGCTGCCCCTATGTTTGGGGCATAGATGTTGATTTTTGTTATTTCCTCTTGCTGGACTATTCCTTTTACCAGTAAAATGTGACCTTCTTTGTCTCTTCTAATAAGTTTGGGTTTGAAGTCTAACTTGTCTGATATCATAGTTGCTACTCCTGCTTGTCTTTGAGTACCATTAGCATGGATAACCTTGCTCCAGCCCTTTACCTTGAGTTTGTTCCTATCTTTATTTGTAAGGTGTGTTTCTTGTAAGTAGCAGATGGATGGATTCTGCCTTTTAATCCATTTTGCCCCTTTATGTCTTTTTATTGGGGAGTTGAGGCCGTTTACATTCACTGTGATTATAGAGAGATAATTTTTAATTCCCAACATGTTAAGATCTTATTTCTGTTTAAGATACTGTTTATTCTTCTTTGCTTAGTTGTCTGCTGGGTAGGAATTCTTGTTTCTTTGGTTCTGGCTTGTATTACCCATTTCCTCTTTGCAGTTAATCTCCTTGAGTATTTTCTCTAGTGCTGGTTTTGAAGACATAAATTCCTTCAGTTGCTGTTTGTCATGGAAGCTTCTTATTTCCCCATCTAATTTGATGGATAGTTTTGCTGGGTAGGAAATTTTTGTCTGGAAGTTGTTTTCTTTCAGAGTTTGGAATATGTTACTCCATGCCCTTCTGGCTTTCATAACTTGGTTTGGGAAGTCTGGAGTGATTCTAATTGGTTTGCCTCTGTATGTCACGTGGCCTTTTGTTTTTGTTTTCTTTAAGATTCTCTCCTTGGCTTCCACATTAGTCATTTTGACAATTATGTGGCATGGGGATCCTCTTCTCTGATCCTGTCTAAAGGGAGTTCTATAAGTTTCCTGGATCTGTGTATAGACCTCTTGCTCTATGTTTGGAAAAGTTTCTGCTATGACTTCCTTGAAGAGATTGTTGATCCCTTTGGTTTCACCTTCTTTTCCCTCCTCTATTCCAATTATTCTTAGGTTGGCTATCTTGAAATGGGCCCATATTTCTTCAATGTTAGATTCCTGCTGTCGGGTTTTTTTTTTTTTTTTTTGTCTAAATTAGAAAAAAAGCGTTCATTTTTGGAATGATCATCTTCAAGAAGCGAGATTCTATTCTCCATGTGGTCTAATCGGTTGTTTATACTTTGAATTGAGGCCTTTACTTCATTAATTGCATCCTTTATCTCTTTTTGATTTTGGAAGTTTGTACCTTCTCTGGGTTCTTCCCTGAGTCACTACGAGTTCACTTAAGATCCTCTGGATCTCGAGTCTGTGGTATCTCAGTCACCACTATTCCTTTACTGAGTTGTATCACAAAGTCTCAGACCCAGGGAGTTAATCAAGGCTGCTTAGACCGTGGGGGGTGCCAAATTGGGCGTTCTCCAGCAGGGAGTTGTGACTATGGTATGATATCTCTGCCACTGCCACTCCCCCACTGGGCTGCACTGCTAAAATCTCCGACCCAGGGAGACTATCTGTGCAAGTCCCTGGGAGTGCAGTACTGGGATTTCTCCCCTAGGGGCCACAATTTGACTCACGGTTGTTGAGTGCGCTGATGGAGCTGTAGTGAACTCGGTGGATTCGCTGCTGCCGCCACTGGCAATATGGCACCACTGCCATGCCCTCGGCCGTGATGAGGCGTATTTCTTCTCTGGTTTTGAGCTCCGCTCTGAGTCCTTGCCAGTTGTGCTGTGCCCAGCTCTTGGGAGCTTTAGATGTTCCCTGCGCCAACAAAACTGCTGAATGCCGCCCGGCTGTTCAGCACCTGCTCACCTCGGCTCGCTGTCCACCCCTCCTCTCAGGCACCTGGTGGCTGGTTGAGTCGATTTGTCTAGGGCCGTCCGGTGAACTCACCACTTCCACCAGCAGTAAGACGCTGCTTCTGCATCCTACGCTGCTAGGCCAGAGTACCTCCTCTCTGGATTTGAGCTCTGTTTTGAGTCTCCCTCCTCTCTGGAGCCTGGTGCTGCTAGGGGAGATGTAGGCCGCGCCACTCCGGCTGCTCTGCGCCGCGGCTCTGGCTGCTCCGCACCACGGCTCTGGCTGCTCTGGCCGCTCCGGCCGCTCGGCACCACGGCTTTGGCTGCTCTGCCCCGCGGGTCTGGCCACTCCAGCTGCTCCGGCCATTCCGCGACGCGGCTCTGGCTGCTCCGGCTGTTCTGGCTACTCCGCTCCGGCTGCTCTGGCCGCTCCGCTCCGGCTGCTCTGGCCAGTCAGTGCTGCGGCTCTGGGTGCTCCGGCCAGTACGCGCCGCGGCTCCGACTGCTCTGCACTGCGGCTCTGGCCGCTCCGGCTCCTCCGGACGCTCTGCGCCGCGGAGGGCGCGGCACTTTGGGCTGGTTTTTTTCTGGTGTCTTGTTTTTCCAGCCCTTTTTCTCTGTCCCTTGTATTTACCATTTTTATTTCTTTGCTGGTGGTGTTTTCTGGCTCTGAAAGGCGCTGGTTTTGTGGTAATAGAGTTTGATTGTTAGCGGGACTTGTAAGTGCCACTTTCCTCCGTCGCCATCTTCCCTGAAGTCCTCAATCCGTATTTTGCTTCTTGATGAAATTTGTTTTATTGGATTAGTAGTTCGAGGGCTATTGTCTTTTTATTTTACATACTGAAAGTTACAGTCTCCTCAGCTTTTATTCCCCCCAAATAATTTCATTGCCCAAAACTAACATTTGTCAACAGGTTTTGTGCGAATATAGTCTGTGAGTAGTACAGAAGTTTTCTCTTGTGGTTACCTGATTATTAATGTTTTAGAAATGTGGACAGTAGTGAATTATTTGTGCCTTGGCTGACTTAGTTCTACAGAGTCAGGAAACTACTGACTACTGAACCATTTGTTCTTAAAATTTCTACGTACCTGAGAGACAAATCATCAGTTTCTTCCAATCCTATTGTTGTTGTTTTTTTCTTTTTTGAGGGTCTGGGGAAGGAACCCAGGGGCATTTGGCCTCTGACCTACACCCCCTGCCCTACTTTTTATTCTGTATTTTGAAACTGGGTCTCATTGAATTGCAGAGGGCCTCAGTTAGTAGCTGAGGCTGTTCACGAACCACAATCCTCAGGCCCCAGCCTCCTGAATGCTGGGATTACAGCCCTGCGCCACCACATCCGGCCCAAATCCTGTTGCTTTATTTTGACTTATTTGAAACTTTACATAACATTGACCAAAAATATTCATATAAAGTTATCTTAATATTTTTAATTTTTTCAGAAAGGGGAAAAGAATATTGATATAAGTCACTGGGGGTAGAAGAGATGGTGACAGAGGCTCAGTAACTAAAACCCTCCAAACTTATCAGTCTTTTTTTTAGCATTGCTTTAGATGTGGAGCTTCAGTGTCTTACTATACAAAAGAGATATGAAAGCTGGGTGTGGTAGCACATGCTTGTAATACCAGCATTCAGGTGACTGAGACTTGAGGATCGTGGTTTGCAGACAGCATCAGCTACATAGCAAGGCTCTTTGCAATTCAGTGAGACCCTCTTTCAAAAATAAAAAGACTGAAAAGTAGGACAGGGGGTATAGCTCAGAGGTACAGTGCCCCTGGGTTTCATTCCCAATACCTAAAAAAAAAAAAAAAAAAGGATGTGCACATATTAAACAGTAATGGCCTTCAGTTTATCATGATAGCATGTAATAGTGCCTCTGTAGGGTGAAAATGAAGAAACTGGTTAAAGTTCAACTCCAAAGGAAAGTAAGTGCTAAGGTCATAAGCCTTGTGTTGCATGTAATGAAGTAACTTCTGTGATGAAAATAGTACTAGTATGCACCATCTGTGGTAGAATTTGAGAAAAGTATCACTCAACTCATTTTCTGTATTCTGTGGTTCGGATGAAAATCTCTGGTTGAGAAAGATGATCTGAGCTATTAACCATTTTCCCAAGCTTTCAAATTCAGAATGTATTAAAAGAAAATTGAAAAGTTCAAGAAAATTGCTTTGTTTCATTAAATACTAAATAGCAAGCTTTCTACTAACTGTTTCTTCATGCTTCTAAAGAAATTAAAATCAATTAAAGACATATTAGATTTTTAGACTTCTTGCTTTTTTATTTCATTATAATTAATTATATTGGTGCCTGTTTTAAATTATTTTGAAAGAAAATGCTGTGGTGTTTCAGAAGAACCCATATTCTGAAAGGGGCTGTTTTTTCAGAGATGATAAAGAAAAAGTAGATTCCTAAGAATGTTGAAAAAAGTTGAAAGGGTATTAGATCTAACTTTACGTTCCTCTTGTGAAAAGACAGATCTTTTATATTTAATAACTTTTCATTTTTAACTGAAGCCACAAAAGAAAATGTGACTTTTTCTTCTTTTCTTTTTTGAAGATTCTTTCATTTTATCAGGACTTCAGAATACTTGGTAAAATTTAGATCTCCTGGATTGAGAATCATTAGTTTATACTTCTCTCCTAATCCCTTGAGAACAGCATGGTTGGTGGTAACTCTTTAGAAAAGCAGAGGGAGCCCCCAGATTCCTCAGAAAAGATATCCACGGGCATCCCTCACACTTGCCAGGAACTGCTATAGCTCACTCTTAATTAGAAAAGTTAACATGAACATGAAATGTTAAAAGATATATTTAATTCACTTTGATGGTTTTAGCAAATTTTATAAAATGTCTGAATATAATAGGACCTCAAATTATTTCATTTAAATTTCAAGACAAATTGTGAACTGCTAACATTAGTGATACATAATCTTCCAAAAGCTACCTTCCATAACTTGTTACTAAAATCTAGGAAAACTAATGTAACCATGAAAGACCACTTGGGTGGTCTTATATCACATGAATGAGATGGGTCCTAATTCAAATTAGTAACTCCTCATAAATGTGTAGAAAATGATTCTAATATTAATATAACAACCCCTCAGCCCTGCCCAAAGAAAATGTAATCTACACATGAAGTAGTCCATAAGTAAATGCACATATATGTAAAATCTAGAATTCTTAGGAAAATAAGCAACCCAATTGCACTGAGATGGACAGTCAGCAAGTCGGTGATTTTGTGGTTTGACCCTCATATGGTACATCAATCATAGCAAATTTCTTTCTCTCTCCAGTCCAAGTAAAGCCACTACTTCCCACGCAACATGTCATTACCATCACAATAGGATCTGCTTGGTAATAGAGTTTGGATTGGATCCTTAACTTTAAAGCCCTATTTGAAATCTGGACTTCCTTCCTGTTGCAAGTTAGCTTTAAAACAGACTTCTGAAGAACTTGGAAAACCACTCTCTCTTTTCCCTTCACTTTTTGGTTCTATTACATTGTAAGCTAGTTTGGATTTTCTGTTTTCCCACAAGAGACCAGAGTTTTCTAAAGTAAACCATCATTTTTCTATTTTTTCCTGTCTTAAGATGAGGAAAGGAGTACAGGAAGAATGTTCCATGGGGCAGGAATTTAAGTGCTCTACCTAACAGAAACATAATTTGTACTTACTGACTTGATGACAACCCTATCCCTAGTTAAAGTTTTAAATCATACAAATATGCATCAAACCATCAGAAACACTTTGCAATAATGTTTACAATCAGACTGAACACACATTTTAATAGTAGAAGTAAATTAAATATTTTATGTTGAGTTTGACTTTTCAGCCACCTGATTTTTAAATTTGGAGTTAGTGAGCTGGGATATAATAGTAACATAGCACAAACTCAAGGGTTCCAAATACTTTCATACATATTAGCAAACTTCCTCAGGATATTTGGCAAAGAGAAGGGGGCAGGTACATTGGGTCTATTTCTATGCAGGGAGAAACTATGACAGTGGTGGTATACATCCTGGGAGGGTGCCAGTTGCTAAAAATAACTCCCAACTTTTTTATTTCATTTAATTTGATTCCCAAACTTTGATTAATTAGATATTTATTCTGATTAAAAGCAAAACTGTTAAATCAAACAAATACATGCTTTATATCATTAGATGAGGCTTTTTAGAAATTCACACATTTATATAATTTAGTTCAATCATCTTTGCTTTTATATGAAATAGTTAACAGACTAACATCATTTAAATTTTCTACCTCTTCCATTGTGTTCCATTTGTAATTCACTTTTACAATTTCATTTTCATTATGTTTTTGTCTTAATCTCATGATGCTAAAATTATTCCCAATATTGCTTTCAGTGTGTAAACTGAATTGCAAGGCTTGCTATGGTACTGAATTTTAAAATCTTGTATAAGGCACATCTAATGGTTGAACTCAGATTGGATTTCAAGTCCCATTTCCCCCAAGCACAGGTGCCTCTCTTGTTGAGGAGAACTGTGTTGTGTACAGAATGAAGAGAGATGAACCCTAAATTAGCTATAACAGGTGATAAGAGGAGCTATGATGTGGGGGGGGGACAACAGGTAGTAAAGGAGCCATTAGAGGCTATTTGTATAGATTTTAGAGAGTAACACTGGAAGCTGAAATTTACTAGCTTTTCAAAGGAAGCTGGATAAGAACATTTTTCCTTTCTTTTTTTCCCTTCCTCTTCCTCCTCGTCACCTCTCCTAGGCCTTCCTGCTTCCAGGAACTTGACTTTAGTTACTTAATCAAAAAGATAAGCTTTTATTAGAAGACCTTTTGCAAAGTATCAAGAAAATCTAGTCACCCTTACAACTAAAAAATTAATCCCTTAGAATATGTCTTACATTTTAAATAATTGGCTGATAAGGATTTTTTTCTGGGTCAGAAAAATATCTTATACATATATCAGCAAGAATTAGGGAAAAACAACATTTCTAAGTCACTTTGTCAGTACAATATTTTTTTCTACTTTTCCCTTTTCTTTCCTACTTGCTGACTATTTTCCTCTTTTTTTTCTACTTTTTTCCCTTTTTTTTTCTACTTGCTGACTGACCTACGCTGCTCTGTGGCACCTGCTCCCATCTGCCCCAAGCTGAACTCTTTCAAATGCAGGTATAAATTACTTTTTCAACACATTTCTGCTACTCATTCTTTTAAGTGCCCTAACCAAAGATAAGTTTTTATGGGCCTAAAATAGATATTCTGCCATCTGGAGCCCCAAGTTTCTGCGTTTTCTCTTTAACCTCGAAGCAACTCGGGCAGTCATGAAAGAACTTCACCTAATGTAATTGTATCTGCTTCCAACTGCTCCAAACACATTCTGGAGCTTTGGTTCCAAGTGAATAATTCTCCTGTATTATCACCAGATTTCCTGAAGGGATCAGATGCTCATTCATTTAGACATTTCCAAATAATCAAGAAAAACTTAAATATTCTGGTGTTGGATTTTAGTTTTTGTCTTAGCATTTTATTAAATTTTGTATACCATACATATTTAGATGAGCTCTACAAATTTTCAGGATAAACCAAAAGTTCATGCTCCTCACAAATTTTGAAAAGTAAAGCAGATAAAAGAAGTCAAGTATTTCTTTTGAAGTTTTGCTTCTCATCAAAATATGTGAAAATCAAAATACACACTTATGTCCATACTCAAATTTCACTTCAAATATCATGATGATATTCAATGGACTATCAGTAAGAACTACACTGATGCTGTATTTTAAGAAATTCCCCAAATTTTATGGACAAAAAGCTGAGGAAATTTTATGTTGTTGCAAGATACAAAGATATATTTTCTCAACATTTAACAAGTCCAAGGTTCTGTACCTTGGATTTTTTCCTGTAATTTTTAGGCCATTCTCAGCTTTCCTTTCTTAGTTGCCTTCCCTATCTGTTCTCATTGTTTTTCTGGCAAATCTCATCCTCTTTTTGACTTCTGTTATTCCTGACATGGATAGCGCTCAAACCTATCCTACAAATCCTTCTGAATTCCAGACAAAAATTTTGAAATAACTCCTTGGACCCTGTCCTTGAGTGTGTTGCAGTGCAGTACATTAATGTCAGTTCTAATGCATTCTCAGTTCCTTTCCCTGGCCACCCACCCTACACTTGCTCCTGGGTTACTAATTCATAGAATGGCTACATCACCCAGGCAAGCCAGGTGCTAACACAAAAACTACTATCTTACTCTCATTTTCCAAAGTCACCAAGCCAAAATATTTTGTCAACCGTGTGTCCTCAATGACTCTCCCATTTCATTACTTTTTATCACTAAGGAGCCTTTATTTTAATGGCCTCTAGCTTTTTCCAATTCAAATCCATTGTAAAATAAATACAAATGCAAAATCCCCATGCACAAAATGTTCTGTATCTTTCTAATTTGGCTACAGTCATTTTTTCTTGCCTGGTCTTCTAAAACTTTCCAAACAATATCAACTTTTTTCAATCTAGTGTTGTTCAGAGAAAACCTAACCACATCATCCAGGAACTCCTTAGAAATGCAAATTTTCAGGCCACACCCCAACATATACTGAATCAGTTGTCTTACTAACAGTCCTGCCATAAAATTGACTCTGCACACTGAAGTTTGAGAACTACTGCCACAGGCAAAACAGTTTGTCATTCTTACAAATGCATCACATCGAGCCACACCCTCACACCTTAATTCTACAAACTTCCTTTATCTGGAATTCTTTTTTCTTAATAAATTTCAATAATACCTATTCTTCCTTCAGTTCTTTTATTTTCTCATAAATTTTGTTTTGTGGGGTCTCAAATTCAGTGACAGATCTTCGGTCAATTTGTTTCTATCTAAAAGTAATGATTTAAAAAAGTAATAACTTAAAATATACAGCAAATGGTCAAAATATTGTTCTTTCCTTCTGAAGATTTTATGATGGATTGTTATTTATGCAGTTTTTTTTTTACTACTAAACTTAAAATGGCCAATTGAGACAAGCAGTTATGAGACCATTCATCCACCACTGATTAAGATGATTAAGACTGGAATGGCAGGTCTTAGGGGTAATATTCATTTAGCCTTCTGAGCTTTCTGGGCAGACACCGTGACCTTGCCAGCCCCAGCAGCTTTCCTGTCCACTGCTTTGATGATGCCCACAACATTTGTGTGTCTCATATCATGAAGAGCAAAATAAATCAGAGGTGGATAGTCAGAGAAGCTCCCAACTTACATAGGCTTGCCTGGAACCATATCAACAATGCTAATAACATGGGACTTCAAGAACTTAGAGCCATCTTCCAGCTTCTAGAATGATGATCAGTCTTCTCTTTCAGAACAGCAAAATGTGAGCCATGTGACAGTGCAGTACTGGGGCATAGCTGGCACCGATAGGCTTGGATGGTTCAGGATGGTCACCTGAGCAGTGAACCCAGCTATTTGTGGACTATTTTGCTGTCAAAGTCCACATTGCCTCTGGGAAGAGCTTTACTCAAAGTTTCATGGTGCATTTCAAAAGACTTTATTTTGATGTTGACTGGAGCAAAGGTGGCCACCATGCCAGGTATGGGAGCACCAGTCTCCACTCTGCCCACAAGAACAGCACCAATACTTTCAATTTTATAAACACCCTGGAGGAGCAGCTGAAAAGGCTTGTCAGCTGGACAGGTTGGTGGTAGGATACAATCCGAAGCTTCATAAAGTGTGGTTCCACTGACACTACTATTTTTATGAATGACTTTCCATCTCTTGAACCAAGGCATGTTAACACTTAACTCCAGAATGTTGTCAACATTTCAACCCAAAATGGCACAAATGTTGCTGGATCAGGGTTGTATTCTATTTTCTTAATGCAGATCCTTACTTCCTTCACAATTTCCTTATAACTCTTCTGGCTATAAGGTGGTTCAATGAAATCCATTTTGTTAACATCAACAATTAGTGGTTTCACACTCAGTGGGTAAGCCAGAAGGGCATGCTCATGTGTCTTCCCATTCTTGAAGATACCAGCTTCAAATTCACCAATAACAGCAGTAATAGGATAGCACTGTGAACCTGAAATATACTTGTAATCGTCTTTTTGATAAAGTCTCTATGTCCAGGGGTATCAATGATAGTCAAATAATACTTTCAAGTCTCAAATTTCCGCAGGGAGATGCCAATGGTGATACCATATTCACTATTAGCTTCCAGTTTTTCAGGACTCAGGCATACTTGAAGGAGCCTTTCCCCTCTCAGCAGCTTCCTTTTCTAATTGTTCAGTGGTTCTTTTGTGTACATCTCCACATTTGTAGATGAGATGGCCAATGGTGGGGACCTTCCAGAAACTGTGTCCAGTGATAACAATGTACACGTGAGTCTCTCCCCTTCCCTTTTTGACTTTGATTTAGTGGTACTTCCCACAAGATTGTGTCCCAGCAGCAAGCTGCTGCAAAAAAAGCCAGCTGTTTTAAAAGTAATTATTTCTTGGGACTTCATTAATGTCCTCAAGCAGAACTTTCTTCCCCATGCTACCTTATTTATACCTTTTTAGTAAAATAATCTGACTTATAATTAATTTAAAATAAATTAATTCCTTTTAATCAATTATTAACTCTATGAGAGTTCCAGAATTGATTTTCCTCACTAAACACAGGCAGGAGATGAGCTAGGTTTTAGTCAACAATCCTTAGTGGTCAATCAAAAAATAATTAAAAGGGATTACTAGGCCAAGAGTGCTGGCACACACCCATAATCCCAGTACATGGGAGGCTGAAATGAGGATTACACGTTTGAGGATAGCCTCAGAACTTAGTGAGGCTCTCAGCAATTTAGGGGGACCTTGTCTTTAAGCAAACAAACAAACAAACAAACAAACAAACAAATCCTGAGGATGTAGCTCAGAAGTATAATGCCCTCGATTCAATCCTCAGTACTGAAATGAAGGTTGCTGACATATTTTCTTATTCTTATTATAAAGAGTAAGGAATTTGCTAATATAATCCTTTTATATGAAATTTTAGTTTTAAATAATCTTTTCATTGTATTTTAAATGAAAAGAAATGAAATAAATTATATGAAGAGATTGTCAACAACATATGCAAGCAATTGACTCATAAAATAGTTAAATATAATTAATCAGTTGTGAAATTTCTTACCTAAGATTTATTGCACATTAAAATTTAACTGTAAGCTGGGCATGATGGCTCATGCTTGTAATCACGGTACTTGGGAGGCAGAGACAGGAAAATCATGATTCGTGGCCAGACTCAGCTACTTAGTGAGGCTCTCTGCAACTTAGTGAGACCCTGTTTCAAAATAAAGAATAAAAAATAGTACTGGGGGTGTAGCTTGAAGGTAGAATGCCCAGGGTTCCATCCTAAGTACTGCAAATAAATAAATAAATAAATAAATAAATAAATAAATTTCAACTGTTAAGAATTAGAATAGTGTTTCAATGATTCTCAACATAAATACATTATGAAATAGATATAATTTGACAAACATAAAATTTATTCCTTCAGAGTTTCATTTCTAATAGATTTACATTTTAGGTTTTTTTTTTTAATAGGAGAATATTGATATTTTTAAAGCCTAAGATATTTTATACCCATTTATTAAAGAAAAGTAACCATGAATTATTTACCTGTGGGATTGTCTCTATTATGAGTTATGGGGCATAGTTTTCAAAATTAAGGATAAATAAACATTCTAAAAAATAAATTTGGAAAGTTTATTACTAAATAATTTTGTGGTCCAATTGTGCAATGTCTTTCTACATGATATCAAAACTGAAACCTTTGAAAATGATGGTATCATCACAAAACATATTATGGGAAATAAATTTTACTTCCAACAAAGGCAAATAGCAATTTTGTATTTTACCTCCTATCTATAAAGCAATTGGACTAGTCATGAAACACTTCCACATATTCCACATATCATGTGAATGCTATATTCACAAGAACCACTTTCATATCAGAAATTAGAAATGATTAATTTCCCTGTTTTAGAAGTAAATGACCTCTGATCACTTCAGGTCCAAGGGCTGTTGTGAAAGTCAAACATCTAGTAAATTCCTTTAGTCCCTGGTTTATTTGTTATCTTCAAAATGTCTATGGGCTGTTTACCACAAAGGCTATATTGTCCTATGTACTGAGCATATGTCTAGCTCAGAAGAGGTTAAAGTCTTATAACTTTATGGGGGTCCAAAGAGATCCCCCGAGACAGAAGAGACCAACACTGGGAACTTTCAGTTTCTTGGCCACACCCCAGGGATGTGTCAAGTATGAGTAGCAGAGCAAGAGACTTACTATAAAGGAGAAAGTGTGTACGTAGGTATGGGACTGTGGGCTATCGCAGAGAAAGTCACCTAGCCTTGGTCTGGGATCTGAACACTGCCAGAGGGACACTAGCTAGGGCACTGACCTAAATGTGGAACCAGGACAGAGTTACACATATTTTTCTCCAGCCTTCCTTACACTTGCACAATGCCCTTGCATATTATAATCCTGCCACTTCTACCACAGGTCTCATTAGCCTCTTAAATCTCTACTCAATGCTGTGTCTTAAGAGTAGAATGAGTCTAGGGTCATTTCTTGGTCACCACAGTGTATAATTCACATCCTCCCTAAAGGAGTGGCTCCTCCAGGGGACTTGTGGTTATCTTGTAGCTTTTGTGTGTTTTTTGTCAGATAATGGTCAGGCTGCAGGCAAGAATATGGGTGCAAGGACAGGGGCTGAGCTGCTCATGAGTTATTTTTGTTTTCTGCATGCCAACGGTTTGTGGGCATTTCTCTTTTGAGACTTGGTGTTCTCCCTGAATCCCTAAATTCCTCTCTTAGTCTGGTGAAGATGTACTTTTTGGTAAGTGGGTTTTCTCACAGGGTGATACAGATTCTTAAAGGCTTAAAAGAAAAGGCAAATGACTTAGACATTTATGATTGAAGAAAGCATCTCAGAAACAGGACTTGTAGTTACATAGAAGGGGGAAGATGTCTTAATCCATTTTATGGTGCTACAACAGAATACCACAGACTGAGTAATTTAGAAAAGAACAGAAATCCATTTGGCTAACATTTCTGGAGGCTGAGATATCTAAGAGCATGGCACAAGCAGCTGGTGAGCTTCTTGCTGCCTCATTCCGTCGAGGAAAGCATTACATGGGTTCAAGACAGCATGCGAGAAAGAGGGGGCTGAACCCGCTATAAATAAATCCACTCTTACAATAAGGAGCCTACTCTCACAATGATGCCATTAATCCATCTACTCATCTCTTAACAGTCCCTCCTCTCAACATTGTTGCATGGAGAATTAAATTTCAAACACATGAACTAAGGGGACATGTTTATACCATAGCTGGGGGAAATGAGGAAGGGCTTTCTAGTGGAGGAAGCAGTATGCATAGACCTTGAGCTGTTTGTTTCTGTAGATTAGTATCCTTGAAGCAAACTGCCAAACAAAAAGTGGCATACAGAGATTTAGGTCTTGCATTAATCAGCATTTCATTGTTACTATAACAAACTCTTAAGATAATCAACTTAGCCAGGCATGGTGGCGCACGCTTGTAATCCCCAAGCTTGAGAGGCGGAGACAGGAGGATGGCACAGGTTCAAAGCCACCTATTCTGACTTAAGAGACCCTGTTTCCAAATAAAAAAGTATAAAAATAGGTCTGGGAGTGTATCCTGGAGGTAGAAGGGTTTCCAGGAACCCCAGTACCACCACCACCACCAAAAAAAAAAAAGATAATCAACTTATAAAAAATTTAGAAGCTTCAGTATGTGATCAGTTGGCCCCATTGCTTTTAGGCCTGTAGCAAGACAGCACATTATGGCAGGGGCAGATGGTGGGGCACAGCTTCATACCTGTTACTCAGGATGAAAAAGCAGAGAGGATAGAATAGCGGTCCCACTATCTTTCCCAAGCCAGGCACCCAATGACCTAGAGACTTTGTCTTCTTGGTTCTACTTCTTTTTTCTTCCTTTTTTTTTATTTTTCTTTTTCTGTCCTATGGATTGAACCAAGGGCATTCTACCTCAGAGCTACACACTCAGCCTTATTTGCTAAGGGACTAATTTACTAAGTTTCTGAAGCTGGCCTCAAACCTGCAATTGTACTGGTTCATCCTCTCAAGTACTGTGATTATAGGTGTGTGCCACCACACCCAGCTTGGATACCACTTCTTAAAGTTTCTCTCCCTCCTGGCACCACTCAGGAGGCCAAGATATGACACATGACTTTTGGGATGCATTTATGACACAAAATGCAACAGACCTGAAATATAAATTTAGAGCCATCTGCATTAAAGTGATAATTGGATTTTTTTTTTTTTTGGTGGTACTGGGGGTGGAATCCAGAGACTTTCGACCTATTTTATATTTTATTTGAAAACAGGGTCTCACTAAGTTGCTGAAAGACTTACTAAGTAGCTGAGGCTCGTTTTGAACCTGTGTGATCCTCATGTCTCAGCCTTCCAAGCATGGGGATTACAAGCGTGTGGCACCACGCACACCTGTGATAATTAGAAGAGTAATTATAATTAGAAGAGTAATTATCATCCAGCCAAATTATACTGAGTTGGAAGACGACAATGGAAATCATCATTGTTCTCAAAGTGTAAGACTAGCTGGAGAAGTCTAAAGAAAATGATCAGCACTGTCAAATATGTGGACTAGACACTGAGGACAGAAAGAAGGATGAGCATTCATCCACAGGTGAATACACAGATGGGAAGGGAAGAGAGGTGATGCATTTGCCAGCAGAAAGCATTTACTTTTCAATAAAGTAGGGGCATGACTACCTCCAGAAAGCAAGGACATGGGGGTGTTGAGAGGGTGGAAATAATCACTGTGGGGAAGGGTAGCATGAGTTCACCATCACACCCTGATGAGGAAATAGCATTGAGGACTCAGTTCTCAGTGGAAATCTTAAATATTTAGTGTATCAGTATTTAAATATTTAGTGTATCAATCACAAATATGTGATTTAGCTCTACAAAGAAACAGAAGTAATAAAATGAATTGGGTAAATGCAAATAAGAAACCTGTTTAAAAATGCTCTTTGCAGCAGGGCATGGTGATGCATGCTTGTAATCCCTGCACTTGGGAGGCAGAGACAGGAGGATCACACAGGTTTGAAGCTAACCGCACTGGCTTAAGAGACCCTGTTTCCAAATAAAAAGTATAAAATATGTCTGGGGAGTGTAGCCCAGAGGTAGAAGGGCTTCCAGGAACCCCAGTACCACACACACAAAAAAATGCTCATGGATTCTCAAGGTCTCAAGATCTGTAAAATAACATATTTGGGCCTATTAAGTGTGATTATAAATTGCTGGCATTTACTGGGGCCAGCAAGGCTGGGATTGTAGCCTGGCATGCATGAAGTCCAGTGCTGGGGCCAGCGAGGCCAGGATTGGAGCCTGCTCTAGGTGAGGCCAGTGCTGGGCCTCCAAAGCCAGGATCAGAGCTTGCCATACAGTGAGGCTGGTGCCGGGGCCAGCAAGGCCAGGATAAAAGCCTGCCATAAGGCAAGGCTGGTGCTAGGACCTCCGAAGCCAGGATCGGAGCCTGCCATGCTGTGAGGCCAGTGCCAGGGCCAGCGAGGCCAGGATCAGAGCCTTCTGTGAGGCAACGCTGGTGTTGGGGCCTTCAAGGAATGGAATTGGAGCCTGCTGTGTGGTGAGGCTGGTACCAGGGCCTGTGAGGTCGGGATAGGAAATTGCCATAAGGCAAGGCCGGTTCTGGGGCCTCCAAGGCTGGGTTTGGAGCCTGCCATGAGGTGAGACAGGTGTTGGGGCCTTCAAGAGTGGGATTGAAACCTGCAATGCGGCAACCAAAGGGAAATATCACTTAAAAAATTCAGATGCTTCCCCAATGTGCAAAAACTAGGAAGAAATGGGTAACAGGAGAAAATATATTTGAAGAAAGTGTCCTATGAAGGAGCAATTAAGGTGACCTATTGGAATGGGAGAGGGGAAGATGGAATCTTTAAGCACATGATGTACTTAAACAAATATATCAAAGTCAATCACTAAATCAATCATGGGATTGAGGAAGGGGGGGAATGGGATGGGGATTGGATAAAGGCTAATTGGGTGATGTGTGCTTTTATATCCTCACAAATCTTGTATTCCATTGAGATGCTTGACTACAGTGCACCAATAAAAATATATTAAAAATAAATAAATAAACAAACAAATAAATTGCTGGCATTTAAAAAAATCAAAGATTTTTTTGTTTAGGAGTCACCCCTAAAATTTGAGGTTACTAAAATAGCAGCCAATATATGCAAATCTATATTTAAAAAGTGGTATTTTAAGGGAGAATCAATAAGAAAACCATGGGGAGGGGAGAAGAAACAGAGAAGATGATTTTGAGTGAGGATTTTTCAGAAAGGGTGTGATAGAAGAAACACAAATGAAGCAGGATCCTGGCTGGGACCAAGCAAGGCAAGAGAAGTGCCTGTGGCACAAACTGTAGGGAGGTCCTGGCTCTCAGGGTCCTGCAAATGACTGGGATAAATGCAGTGCAGATGGAGGAAGAAAATACCTGTGAAAACAAGTGAAGGAACCGAATGTGTCGACCTTGCAGACCCTAGAGGCACCAGAGTTAATGGCAGAAGTTGGGAAGAGGAAGGATGTGAACTTGCCTTGAAGTCTACAGGGAACTAGGACAAGCTCTGGCAAGTCTCTGTGTAAGGGGCAAGTGAACAGGGCTGAGCATGTTGAAGAGACAGGTCAGAGCAGAGAGGAATGGGATGCTGATCAATGTCATCTCCAGATAGAGATGTGTGAATTGTGGGGATATGTGTGTATGTGGGAATTCAACTTCTTTGGAGGACATGATGCTTTTCCCAAGGGAAAGCCAAGTCACTTAAAGAAAATGAATGTGTCTCACAGAGGCTACCAGTAAAGAATTGTGCATCCATGGGAAGATAGATTAGAGAGATGCACGGTAAAGTAAAAGGGTTAAATTATGAAATAATTTTAATAAAATTTGAAATATTCCTTTATTTTTTATTTTTTGGTGGTACTGGGGTTTCTGGAAACCCTTCTATCTCTGGGCTACACTCCCAGACCTATTTTATATTTTATTTGGAATCAGGGTCTCTTAAGCCAGCGCGGCTGGCTTTGAACCTCCGTGATCCTCCTGTCTCCACCTCCCAAGTGTAGAGATTACAAGCATGCGCCACCACGCCCGGGTAAAATTGAAATATTTAAACAAAAAATAAAATACTTTTATTTCACTGTAATATTTTAGGATTTATAATTGTATGCTAACAGGTATTTCCTTTCAATATATTGCACAGTGAAAGACACTATTCCATGGTTTTAAGAGTAATTGTTGATCTGATTGGCATTTTTCATTGATTATTCTATTTTTTATTATATGTTGCTTTTAAGGTATTTTCTTGGTATTGTCATATTGTAGTTTTACAAGAATATTTGTAGGGTAGGTTGAATTCTTTTATTTTTTACTTCTGGCTTTCTGTAACATAAGTTAATGTTTCATTAGCCTTGAAAATAATATGCCAACCATTTGCCTTAGAGTATCAATTTTTTACTTTTTTCTTTTGAGATACTGAAATGGAGGTGTCACCTTTTATAGGGTTCTTGTCCAATGGATTTCTTTCTTTCTTTCTTTCTTTCTTTCTTTCTTTCTTTCTTTTTTACTTTCTTTCTTTTTCTTTCTTTCTGTGGTACTGGGGGTAGAGCCCAGAGACATTCTACCTCCAAGCTATACCCCCAGCCCAATTTTTTATTCTTTATTTTGAAACAGAGTCTCACTGAGTTGCAAAGGGCCTCACTAAGTAGCTGAGGCTGTACATGAACCAGGATCCTCTTGTCTCAGCCTCCCAACTACTGGGATTACAAGTGTGCCCCACCAAGCATGGTGTCTAGTGGATTTTGAAGAAGAAAGTTCAAGGATTACCAAAATATATAGAAATATGAAAGTCTATTTTAAGTCAGGGAAAAACAGAAGACAGAAACAGCTCTGCCCCCCCCACACACACACACATGGTGGAGAGGGGTCCTCAAAAGTGTAACCACAGAAGCTCTTGGAAAGGGGTTTGTTAAACTTACTGAGGCTCCCCATATGCTTTTCTATGATTGGTCAGAATTAGGTTTTGAGCAACCAGTGTCTTTTGGTCAATTTCAATCCTTAATTTGAAGTATTATCATGGATCTCCTGGCGCATACCAGTTTCTCACCTTCCTGGCCACCTTCTCCATCTCACAGGAGGTGATGCACATGGCCTTTTTAAATCCTTCCTGTCCCCAAGTCCTCTGCCCTGCCTCAACACTAATCAAAAAGATATTAAAACTTTATCATTCTCTTTAGTGCCTGTGTCATTCAGTTTTCCATCACTGTAATGAAATACCTAGAAAGAAATAAACCTGAAGGAGATTTATTATGGATCATGGTTTCAGAGGTTGCGGTCCATGGAAGTGAGCTTCATTAAGTTTAGGCCTGTGGTGAACAGAAGAGCATAGCAGGGAGCCTGTGGTTTAACAGAGCTGTTTATGTCATGGTGGCTAGCATTTAAGGAGGGAGAGGGAGAGAGGGAGAGAACAGACCCAGGACAAAATATACCAGGGTCTCACCTCTTCCAAAGCCCACCTTCTAAATTTTCCATCTTTCAGTAGTGCCACCATCTGGAAACATGCCCTCTAGGGGACCTTCCAGATCCAAACTCTAACCGTGCTTATTAATATCCTTCATGTAGTGCTTTGTTCTGGACCTGGATAACCTATTAAAGTTCATTTTGTAGCTCTCTAATTATAAAATGTGTGTGTGTTTTGTGTGTGTGTGTGTGTGTGTGTGTGTGTGTGTGTGTGTGTGTTACTGGGGACTAAACCCAGGAACATTCTACCTATGAATCATACTCCCAACCCTTTTTACTTTTTATTTTGAAACAAAATATGGCTAAAGTACTATGTGATGGCTTTAAACTTGCAACCCTCCTATTTCAGGCAGCCAGCTACAAAGCAAACTTTTAATTTCAATTTATGTTTTAGTTTTAAAATTTCTTCTTCACTTTCTTTCTGAGCCTGTGTACCTATTTTTAAGTAGTCCCTTGCTTCTTTCTTGCTCATTTGTTAAAATCAAAACTTCAGTTCTTTAAACATGTCATAATAGTTTTATAAAATTTTATTTCATAATATGAGACTTTATTTTGTAATCTTAGTATGATATGGAATCCTAAGATCATATTTTGCATGTGATAACTTGGAAGACTGAGGGAGATTTGGATCCGTGGTTTGTGGTTTCTGCTGATCTCAAACACGGTGTCTTGTTTCATCATGTGTATTGAATATAATTTAATCTGTGGGAATCTTGAGGCCTAAAGTATTCCTACAAATAGTAATTGTATTTTCTTTCTCCAGGCTGCAGGCATAACTATTGTCCTGGAACAGTGTTAGCTCCCTTACACGGTCTCTGCTTGTGGGGAATGTTCAGGTCTGCTCTTCCACCGTGAGGTCAGGAGAAGGCTTAGTCTTGACACAGTGGCTCTCATAGATGAAGGTGCCTCAGCACATTCTCTTCCTTCTCTGTTGCTCATTACTCACCACTCCCTGCTTACAGCTGTCTGCTCTAATATTAGTGTCTCTTATTTGTTTCAGATTTTGCTATAGAACAAATTCTATATTCAATAATTGACACAGGATAATTTCGAGGAAAGGCATATTAGCCTTCTTTGGATGTCTCTCTCTCCAATGCCTAATCCTCTGAGAATTATCCCCTATTGACTGAAATGACCACTACATCTATATTATAGCCTCTCTCTTAAGTACACTGGAAAGTAAAATGGAAAATAGAAGATTCCTTACATACTATCATTTCAAGAACCTTTACCATACTGGGCATTTTCCCTTACACTTTTAAAATTTGGTAAATGTGCATGTGTTGGGGGAGGGAGGAGGTAAGACAAAAATTAGGGTGAGGAAAAGTACTTTTTAAATTTTTATTTAATTTTGCTATTATATTTTAGCCAAAACATGATATAAGTGTGTGTATATAACCGATATAGAACCATACAGCCTTCTTCCACATCCACAGGTTCTGCATGTGCAGATTTGACAAGCTGTGGATGGAAAATATTTATAAAGCAAATTATATATGTAGTGCAGGGTATGGTGGTGCATGCCTGTAATCCCAGTACATGGTGGGGGGGCTGAGATCGGAGGATCTCAAGTTTGTGGCCAGCGTCAGCAACTTAGTGAGGCCCTCTGCAACTTAGTAAGACCCTGTTTCAAAATAAAAGAATAAAATATGACAAGGGGTGTACTTTTTGGTAAAATGCCCCTGAGTTGCATCTCCAGTATCACACACACACACATACACACACACACGCACACACAATTATATATGTATTAAACATGTACAAGTTATTTTCCTATCATTATTCTCTGAATAGTATATTGTAATAAATATTTGTATAGCATTTACATTGAATTAGGTATTGGAAGTTATCTAGACATGATCTGAAGTATATAAGAAGATGTGTATAGTTCATATGCAAATACTATGCTATTTTATATAAGGGACTTGAGCATCAGAGGATTTGCAACCAGTCCCCCATAGATACTGAGGAATGACTGCATTTAGTTTTTTAGCAGCTGTGGTCCCCTCTCGACTTAACAGAGGATATAATCTGCTAAAATAAAAGGATTTAAAATGTTTATCTGATGGTCTTTTGCTACTAATGATAAGCAGTTACTGTGTTTGTTAGTTTAATTGATATCATTTGCAGAGGTACAACACCATATACCAATTACCTTACTTTTAAAATTTGTCTTCATTCTAATAGCCATTTATTCATTATCTAAACATTATTTACTTAATCTTAAGTATGTGATTGTGGAATATTATTTTATTTAGACTACCTTAACTAATTTTAAAGTATTTAACTAAAATATTAATAATAAAAATAAAATGTCAGAATATATTTAAATTAGGCAACTTATAAAAATGTTTTTATCCATTCTCTAAATTCAAGCTTAACAGATGGTATAACTTGATATGCAGAATTGAAATCTTTCAGATTATTGGTTGATTGAAAAGGAGGGAAATAAACCCTAAGTTTGAAGTAGCTGAAAAAATCTTATTTCTTGTTTCATGAATTAATTAATAAATAGATTAAATTTATGACTTATTATTAGATCGGAATTTATTCTTTATGTCACAGTCCCTGCCCCCTTCAATTAATATCATCTATAATGATAATGTAAAGTGATCAAAACATTTTCCAGTGCAATCCTATCCTAAATAAGGTACTTGTTGGCTGTCTCGTAGCCTACCAAGTTAGGTGCCCATTAAGTGCCTTCAGTAGATGTAACTACTGTTACAACCAATGTTTTTTAAGTAGCATGGAAAAAAAAAGTTTCCAAATAAGTAAGGGGAGTATAATCAAATGCTGTAGTTATTGGAGGGGACTAAGGCACTGGGGCACCAGATGCATGAGCAGAAATTCTGAGACTCTTGTTTCCTGGAAAAGCTAACATACTGACAATGCACAAAAGGTTCAGAGGTCAAATAATTGAATCACAAGGATTCTAATTTCATCCATGGATAGATCTATTGCTGGATTAATAATATGAATGGCTTTATTTGGGTGGTAACATAGGCAGGTGGGGCATGGTTGAAGGAGGTAGGCCATTGGAAGTGTAGTCTTGGAGACTATAGACATCTCTTGCCCCCTCCCCTACATTTTCTGCTTTCTGTCATTGCACTCTGAAGGCTTACAGCCCCAGCTCCTGCTCAGAAGCTGGCACAAATGGACTATTCATATATAAGCTGAGATCTCCCAAACCATAAACAAATCTTTCTTCCTCTAGGTTTTGTTTCTGTCTGGTGTTGTATCACAGCAATTAGAATGCTGACTGAAATAGTTGTCATCTTTCTAATATTCATTTATCTCTAGGTCAAGATCAAAACTACAGAACTATGGACCAAATGTCTTAGAAACTATAAGATCTACGCATCTAGGTAGAGAATAGAGTAGGAGTCTAACTAGTTGAACATTATGTCACTCTTTACTAAGTAAACCTGCTTCCTTCAGGAGCAGGAAAGGAAAATAGAAAGTCTCAGTTCATAGTGCTATGTAACCAGGGGTTCCATACATTGAGTTGGTAGATATAGGCTGTTATTTTTCTTGAGAATGATCTACACATGCATTTCAAGCAAAACTGGAAGAACTCCACTGGAGCTAACTAAAATAAGATGATGCATATTTGCTTGTCACCCCATTATGAGAAAAGCTTACATAGTGTGAGGTTAGCAGGCCCCAGAAGGACCTCTCCTTATCATTTTTAATTTGTTTTTTATTTGTCTGTGGAACATATTGAAAATAGCATACATTCAGACTGTGCTTGTTGCCCTCTCCCCCCCATTTCCCCTTCCCCCCTCCCAACAATGAGTTCCATGTTAACCAGGCTATATTCATACTTTGACACATATTCGGATGTAGCTCCTTCATTAATCCACCTCAGGCTTCTTCCTCTCCTATCCTTCCATTCTAGCTTTGATGAGGTTCTCTTCCATTGTCTGGAGTCCCTCTGGTATCCCTAATACTCCCTAGATTGGGCATATTAGATAAAATATAAGTCCCTTCTCTTTCTGTGCTTGGCTGATCTCACTTAACATAATGTTCTTTAGGTCTTTCTATCTTCTTGCAAATGACATGATTTTGTTCTTCTTTATAGCTGAGTAGAATTCCATTGTGTGTATGTCCCATAATTTTGCAATCCATTCATCTGTTAATGGAGACCTGGGTTGGTTCCATATTTTGGCTCTTATGAATTGTTCTGCTACGAACATGGGTATGCATGTTACCATAGTTCTCTGATTTCAACCTGTTTGGACAAATACCCAGGAGAGATATAACTGGATCATATAGTAGATCTATTCCCAGTTTTCTAAGGAATCTCTACTGATCTCTATAATGGCTGAATTAGTTTGCACTCCCACCAACATTGTAAAAGAGTTCCTCTTTCCCCACATCCTCACCAGTATTTGTTGTTATCTGACTTCCTTATGCTTGCCACTCTGATTGGAATTAGATGGAATCTCAGTAGAGTTTTGATTTGCATCTCCCTAATGTCTAATGATGTTGAACATTTTTTCATGTATCTATTGGCCGTTTGTATCTTTTCTTTTATGAAGTGTCTATTCAGTTCAGTGACCCATTTCTTGATTGGGTTGTTTTGCTAGTGTAGAGTCTTTTGAGCTCTTTGTATATTCTGGATATTAGCACTCTGAGTGGTGGCTGGTAAAGATCTTCTACCACTCTGTAGGCTTTCTCTTTAGGTTCTTGATAGTTTCCTTTGATGAGAAGAAATTTTTATTTTGATGCCATCCTATTTGTTAATTCCTGCTTTAATTTCCTGTGCTTTGGAGGTCTTGTTGAGAAAGTTACTGCCTGTGCCTATATGTTGGAGTGTTGAGCCTATGCCCTCCTCTAATAACTTCACAGTCTCTGGTCTAACTTGTTTTCCTGTCTTTTAAATATAATAAACATATGCCAATAGTTATATGTAGATATTAAGATGGGAAATACTTTATTATCTTTTATAACTCAACTTCATAAGCTCCTTCTAATGTTACCTAACCAAAGTTTTTGCAAGTGCAGTCCTGGAGGTACTGGAAGCAGAACCTATCTGAGCATATTTAAAAGACAAAATTCTAGCTGGGTGTGGTGGCACACACTTTTTGTAAGGCCAGTTCTTGTGAGGCTGAGAAAGGAGGATCACAGGTTTGAGGCTAGCCTTGGCAACTTGAGAGACTATGATTTTAAAATAATAAATAAAATAGGTATGAGGGTATAGCTTGAAGGTAGGATTCCTCTGCATTTGCTCTCTAAGATCAAAAAATATCAAAGAAAAAAAATAAGAAAAAATAGAGAATCCTGACCCTGTTTCCAAGATGGCATTGTCCAATATCTTTAAGTAGTGGGTAGGTAGGGGTAAAGGTAGGGAATGAGTTAAAGTGCATTATTAATAATGTCTTATTTAAGTTTTGAAAAATCACACTTCAAAAACCCAGTCTTCTATGTTTTTTCATTTTATTATTATTTTGAACAATTTATAAACAATGAGTATGTAAGAAGAGAAAAAGGGAATAGCTAACCATGAGATTGAATAATTAGCCCTTGGATGGTTAATAATTAGCTTTGAAAAAGTCCAAATTCATCACAAATCAGTAAATCTGAAAGTATGTGACTCCTGGGAAAAATTTAAAATTATATGCAAGTATGCAATGGGACAACATTGTAATGATTATCATTGTTTGATAAATAGTCTCAATTTCTTAATGCAGTGAACTTTCAAATACATTCTGCAAACCTTTTGTTTTCCCATCAGAGTCTATTCAATTAACTCTATTGACATTATCACCATCTCTGTTTATTTATTCTACTAGTGAGTTTATCTTTCTGGGTTCCCAGGACTCTTGAAACACAGTGATATGGGCTTGCAATGCACAGTTTTAATGTTTATTTGCTACCTATTAACTGAGTTGCTTCACATAATGCTATAGAGTACAAAATATGAACTCCTTATAGAGAGTGTAGACATGAAAGTACCCATTGACTACAGTGGAAACCATTCAAGACCTTTTTTTATAGATATAAATAATTCAAGATTCTCTTTTTCTCTTTTGAACCTAATTATTTTGAAAATAATGCACTTGCTATCCAATTAGCTAGATGTGATGGAGCACACCTGTAATCCTAGATATATGAGGCTGAAATAGGAGGATCACAGATTCAAGGCCAAAGCATGGTAACTTAGCAAGACTGTGTTCCAAAATAAACAAAAAGAGATAAGGGTGTAGCTCAAAGATACAATGCCCCAGGTTAAGTCCCCCATAACACACACACACACACACACACACACACGCACGCACGCACGCACGCACGCACGCACGCACACACTACAAGGATCTGGTTCTGTTGATTCTGGCCACTTAGATGAATCCAGAAGCCACTGACTCTTGCTCCTTCTTGAAGCAAAGCTTCTCCAGTGGGTGTTTCTGAGTTCATGTGTTTGAAGATGAGCTTCTGGTGCCTGTTGCCACAGAGTTGCTCACACTCAAGTCCACAGTGGCTTTTGAAGGCGTGGAAGTAAAGTATCCCTCCTTCTAGAATCCCTGATCTGCCCGGAATGTTCCCCAGCACACTCTCCTGGTCCCATCATGACAGTCCAAAAAGTTCTCTCCTTCAGCCTCTTGCTCAGGACAAGCCATACCCCAGAGGAGGAGGGGCATGATCAGTTCCAGAACTACTCTCAAGACAGAATTACTCCACTCCATGGCCATCAGACTAAGGAAGAAGTTGTATTATGTCTAGGCCTCTCTTCCTTAGTAATTTAATATGTGGTTTTTATGTTTTATTCTGACCATTTCAAATTAAAATTCACAGTTGAAATTTGACAATTTCAATTTCAAATTCAGTTTCAAATTTGGAATCAGAAGGTCTAGGATCTTCTCTCACTTCTCTTTCTCACAGCCTTTAAAAATTTTATAATAATAATAAACTCTTCATATTAACCCTTTCTCCACCAAGAGAAAATGATAATAAACCCCCCCTGAATAAGGTAGCTGACTGTATACATTGAATGTATTCTAGATTGCCAATAATAATCTTCATTCGGAATAGCCCAAAGCACATTCACCTTAGGCCAGCTCTTGTAGTTTATTCCAGAAACCATTGAGTTTATTGTAGCAGAATGAGCTGGATTTAAATCTCTTCATACCAGTGTTCTGTCCAGAAATCTAAAATGACCTTATGTTGTTTGCCATAGTAAGACAAAATTCATCTCTTTGTCTTTAATGGAACTCATCATTTAATTCTTTCAGTTTTCAAAGGATAATTTTATTTTTTGGTGCATTGTAATCATACATCTTGATAAAGCTGAGAGTGGTAGAGACATCCATGCACACAGCAGTTATTGTTCCCTCCCCCAGTTACCATCCAATTCCCCCTTCCCCTCAGCACAGTGATTGACTTTGATAAGTTTGTGTATGTACATCGTGTCCATTAAGGTGTTTCCCTTTTCCCTTCCCATCTTCCTCAGTTAGCTTGCCTTCTTCACTCATCTAATGATTCTTCTTCTTTGTCTGGAGTTCTTCCCATGTCCCATTTTCTCCCTAGCTTCTGCATATGGGGGAGAATGTCTGATGTTTCACTTTTTGTGACTGACTAATCTCACTTAGCCTATTGTTCTCCAGTTCCACCCATTGCCCTGAAAATTACATAATATTGTTCTTCTTAATGGCTCAGTAAAATTTCATTTTGTGTATACCCCATAGTTTTGTAATCCATGCATCTGTTGATGAACATTTCAGCTGGTTCCACAGTTTTGCAATTGTGAATCATGTAGCTATAAACATAGATATGCATGTATTATTCTGCTAGTTTGGTTTCCATTATTTTGGTAGATTCTCAGGAATGGTATAGCTGGGTTAAATGGTAAATTCATTTCTATTCTTCAGAGGATCTTCCACACTATTTTCCAAAGTGGTTGCACTAATTTTCAATACCATCAACAATGTATTAGAGTTCCTGTTCTCCACATCCTCTGGAGCATTTTTTCTTGTGTTTTTATTGACATTTTAATTGATATTAAGTGAAATCTCACTGAAAAAAATTGAAGAATATCTTAGAAGATGAAAGGACCTCCCATGCACTTAGATAGGCAGAATAAATATAAAAAGGGTCATTCTTCCAAAAGTGACCTACTGATTCAATGCAATACCCATTAAAATACCAAGGTTATTCTTTATAGAAATAGAAAAATCAGTCCTGAAATTTATTTGGAACAACATCAAAAGCAGAATAGCCAAAATAGATTTTTTTTGGTGGTACTGAGGTTCTTGGAAGCCCTTCTACCTCCAAGCTACACTCCCAGACCTATTTTATACTTTTTTATTTGGAAACAGGGTCTCTTAAGCCAGGCTGGCTGGCTTCAAACCTGTGAGATCCTTCTGTCTCCACCTCCCAAGTGAGGGGATTACAAGTGTGCACCATCATGCCCGGCCCCAAATAGTTTTTAACAACAAGAACCATGCAGGAAGCATCACAATACCTGACTTCAAATTATATTACAGAGCCATAGTAATAAAAAAAAAACCGTGGTATTGGCATAAAAGCAGATATATAGACCAATGCAACTGAATAGAAGACTCAGAAACAAATCCACACACCGAGAATTGATTTTTGACAAAGGGGTCAAAATCATACATTAGAAAAAATAACTTCTTCAACAAATGGTGTTGACAAAACTGGCTATCCACATGCAGAAAAAATGGAAACAAGCCCCATTTTCTCATTCTGCATAAGAGTTAATTCAAGATGGGTCAAAGATCTGAAAAATAGACCAGAGACCTTGCAGTTACTTGAAGAGGGCTTAGGAGCAACACCCCAACACCTAGGCATAGGTAAAAACTTCATCAACAAGACACCATAGGCATAAGAAATTAAAATTAGGATCAATACATGGGATTAGATTAAATGGAAGAGCTTCTGCACATCAAAGGAAACTATCAAGAATATCAAAAGAGAGCCAACAGAATGGGAGAATATTTTGTCAGCTACTTCCCTTTCATAGAGGACTAATATCTAGAATATACAGAAAACTCAAGAAACTCACCACTAAGAAAACAAACAACCAAATAAAAAATGGGCAGGTAAACTAAGAAGACACTTCATAAAGGAAGAAATACAGATCTATGAAAAAAATGTTCAACATCATTAGCAATCAGAGAGATGCAAATCAAAACTACCCTGATATTTCACCTAACCTCAATTAGAGTGGCAATCAAAAGGCAATTTTAATTCAAACTTTATGCCAGGCTGAACCGTTTCCTCCACATCCAATATTCTCATGAAACCTGTTTCAACTTCCACACTACTTTCTAGGACATTTTCTCTTCTCCAGGCAATTTAAATCTCACTTTTCCTTCTAGGCTCTGTTAATGCTTCCTCAAAGGAATTTTCCCAGAGACCATAAATCCTCTTTTCTCCAATAATGGGTTAAATTTAACACTAGATTCATTTAACACTAGAGTTATTTTAATAATTTCTAACAAATAATGCTTATTCTATGGGGAGCACGAATTATTCAAAAGCTCAGCATTCTTAAATTGATAAAATCATGATTCCAGTTTTCCTGAACCTACAGAAATATGCACTTTGCTAAATAAGGACTGATGAGGCTCATGTTGAAAGCTGGGGGCTCAAGGGTAGCACTATTTTAGTCTAGGGAGTAGGCAGAACAGTACAAGAAAAGACAACTTCCAGAATGCCCCCAGCTTACCCAACTTCTCAACATCATTTACAGTGACAGAAGATAAACAATTCTGTTTATCATCACTGTTTTTTTCTCTTTGACAAAGAAATTTAAATATATGTTATGGAATCACTAAAATTCTAAGGGTATTTATGCAATTTACCATTTATTCTAATATAATTTTGTAGGGCACTATATAAAAAATTTTGAAATGAGCTTACTGTTATGGTTTGTATATAGAATGTCCACTGAATGAGCTCAAGTATTGTTAATGTAAAAATGTTCAAAGGTGAAATAATTGAGTCACTAGGGTTCTATATCATCAGTAGGTTAATTCATTGATGAGTTAACAGATTTATTGGGTGGTAAGGTAAGCAGGTGGGACATGATGAAAAAGGTGGGTCATATGGAGTGTGGGCTCAGGGATATATATATATATATATATATATATATATATATATATATATATATATATATATATAATGTTCACAGACCTCCTTCTCTCTACTTCCCACCACTATGCCACAAGCTCTGCAGATGTGACACAGTCTAATGTGGACTGAAACCTTGGAAACCTTCAGAACTGTGAGCAAATAAATCTTTCTTCCTCTAAGTTGTGGTCATCAGGTATTTGGGTCACAGAAATGAAAATGGTGCTTGAAATTCTCATCAACATTCAGTCTCAACTCTGATTATCATATGTAGTGGATATTTCGCTAATTAATATGTATGTTTAGTTACATAATTTTATTGCAGATAGTTTTTTAAAATAAGAAATTATGAAACAAATCACTAAATTAGGAAGAAAGGTAGATAAAAAGAGGATTCAGGAAATAGGAAAGAAATTTGCAAAGAAAGCTTAACAGGAAAGTTCTAAAACAAGAAAGTTCTAAAAAATTTCAGCAGATTCTGGCCCCTGAAAACAGAAGAAACTAACCTGGTCCTCAAACCATCTGGTCTTAGTCCTCTATAATTCATTTTTTATCATAAATCCTAGAAGTTTGCTTTTCCCAAGCCTGAGATTCCTGAATCCTATTTTCATGTGCAGCCATTTGAGACTTTTCTGAGGCAGTTTTGGTTAATTTCTCCTAAGCAGAAAAGTCGAATTCAAGAGTCATTTCCATGAGCATCTCTCTTAGAAGATGATTTAGGACAATGCAAAATATTTTTTATTAATTTTCCTTGAAATAGTTAATAACCCACATGTTGAGATGTTTGTGGGTGATGAGCCTTTTGAAAACTTGTCTGTGCTTAAAGAGATTTACAAGAAGACATTTTCTTGTTAATGTTTCACTTCCTCTTTGATTTAAAGGAATTTGGTGGAGGAAAGTAAATCCTAAAATAAGTTGAAACATCCACTCCTTTTACTAACCTAAGAAAAGAAGTCCAAGAATATTATAAGCTCACCTTCAATAACAGGACACTTTGGATTCCTTACAACATTTGTGAGTTTCATTTTTCCATTGGCATATGAGAAGAAATTCCCTTATATTCCATATTCTTTGGAGATTCTAGAATTTATGCAGATGTTAGGCTTATGTCATTCTGACCTGGCCAAGAATTAGTAAACATAGACAAATACTCCCTCCTCCCTTCTCTTCCCTTCCCTTCTTTTGTTTCTTTTCTTTTCCTTACCCTCCCTACTTCAAAAAGTACTTACTGAAAACATGTGCAGTTTTGACTCCTTGCTAAAAGATGATTCCCTGAGATAATTACTGCTATATTTTGTAATGAAATCACTGTACACAAGCCATAGGATTAATATGTTGTTTTTTTTTCAACTTTGAGCTATTTTTTTCCTCTCTGGTATTTCCTCTTTTCAGGGAAACGTTTTTGATGCTTTTTAGTGAGGCAACATCAGAACTTCCTTTGGTTGCTTCTAACAGATCTTCAACATGAGAGTGAGAATTTCTTTTCAATGTCATCTAGGTCAGGGTTCAAGTTTACCTCTAAGTGTAGTTACTGTTTATTGTTTCTGGATATTTTCAAGGCATAGTAATAAATTATCTTAGAACTTCAGAATGACTTAAATGTGTTAAAATAGACTATAATTTCAGCCTAAATTTGACCTGAACTCAGGTAGCAGGGTGAGAGCTGGAGGAAAACATACCAAGTATTGTGTATGTGTGCATCACCTTGACCATCAATATAATATATAATTATGGTGCACCAATAAAAGTATAAAATAAGTTAAAAATATAAATTTTATGCCTTTAAAACATAAAAAGACCAGACTCTGTACTAATCCACCAAGGCTGCCTTTGCCATCTATGGCCCCTTCCTGCTCACTGACTCAGCCTCATTTTCCAGCTCTCTTGCTTCTTCTATGCTAGGTTCCAGCCACAAAGGATGACCTTGAGTGGGCTTGTTCACACCCATGCCCAAACCTTGACATCTGATTGCTCCAGTGCATGGAAGGCACCCCCCTGGACCCTCACGCCTGGTTTTCACTCTATATTTTAGACTCAGCATCACTTTTCTAACCTCAAAGTGTTGGGCGGGTGTCCCTTGTTTGTGTCTCTTATCATACCATGTGGGAACCACAGCTCAGTTCTATGCCTAAGTGCCTAGTTGTTTTCCCAGTCTATCCTGCTAGGTGGTCCTGCATACAGGATATTTTGTGACTTTCATCAGAATATGTTTATCTTTTACCCAGTCTCTATTTACCCTGAAAAAAAGCAGGAGGCAGGGATGATTGTGTACTGAAGACTCTGGTGGCTTCTACACACAAAACACTTGTTCATTCCCCACTGCTCCCCTGACCCCACATCAGCTGTTTTATTGGCTTCCTTTGTTTAACTTCCTAGAAACAGATAGTGAGGATGCCAAATCCTGGAAGGGCTGATCTTAGGTCATTTTTGGAGGTTATGAACATGTTCCTTCTTGACAAATACCAGGCTTAGGAAAAAGAAGATTCCATTTAACTTTAAGTGGACAGTTTCCTGTATTTTCTCTTCTAGTCTCTTTTCTTGGGCCCTCTACCAGTAATTGAGATCTATCCCTTAATGCCTTAGAACTCCATAGTATTCTTGAAGTTCCACTAGCTAATTCTCTGAATAATATAGCACAATGTGTCTGTTCCTTTATTACTTGACTCTCAGTTTTCACAGTAACAATGAATAAAGAATAATAATTTTCATTATGAATGTATATTTGTTGTTCAATCTGAAACATTGATATAACTGATCAAAATTGATATCTTGTGTATTTAGGATTTATGTATATATTTAGACTTAATATTTAGAATTACTTATAAATTTATGTATATATTTTCTCTAAGTAGCTCATTTGCTTTTGAAGGTTACTTTTTCAACATCCCATAGAAAGTAAATTGGGGAGGTCCAACTTATGTATAAATTTATGTATATATTTAGAATTATATATTTATAATTTATGCACTTTTATGTAGTTAGGATTATATATTTATAATTTATGTATTTTTATGTAGATAGGATGTTTTAATATATTTACATATATGTATTTAGGAAAAAACACTCAAAATGGACCTATACTATATGCTGACTAGAAATTCAATACCTATAAATTGGTTTCAATGAAATGATGAGGCATAAGTACAAATATTCTCAACATAGTATAAAGTACATTTAAAAATAATCTAAATATTTAGCAACAAGAAATTGTATAAGTTTCTGTAAGTAGAATTTAAAATATCAGTAAGTTAATGTGTGTAAATATTTAATTACATGGAGGAAATTATATTAAATCATTAAGTAACAAAATAGTTAACGTTCTGTTTGCAATGTTATTCTATTCATCAAAATAATAGTAACAGCAAAAAAAACCATGTTCCATTATGCATGCTTCTATATTAAATGCAATAAGGAAGAAAAAATCAAGATTTTTTTAAATGATGCAGGGTACTAAGGTTACACTTTATCCATATAATTATAAAATATAATTTAAATGTATTATAATTTATGTTTAATTCAAATAAATTATAATAAAAGTGACAAATATTATCAAAATAAAATTCAGTTTCTAGATTTCATACCACAGCCTACATGACCCTCTCTGACCTGACCTCATCTCTAATTACTCTTTTCTTCCACCTATATTGCTTCAAGAACTCTTGTCTGATTTTGTAGCCCTCAATTTGATGCTAGGAGCCTTGTTTTGACCTTTTCTCAGCTAGTTCCATGACTGCTCATCGTCGGCCTCTGAGTCTACTCAGAAGTGCATTCTTTCATGAAAGTATGTGGCCAGTCTCAGGAACTTAGCAAGACCTTCAACATCTTAGTGAGATCCTATTTCAAAATAACAAAGTAAAATTAGGGCTGGAGGTATAGCCAATTGGTAGAATGATTCTAGATTCCATCTCTAGTTTAAAATAAAATGTGCACTGTAAATGATATAGATAATCTTAGCAAAACATAAATAAATATATATTTATGTGATGTAACTGCAAAATCATATGGGTCTTATTATCAATGTGATTTGGGGGAAATGATAGATTTTGTCTTATAATCAGCTTCCCCATCTGTAAAGTAAGGATAACAAATACCTACTTCAAATGTCATGTAAAAAAATAAATGAAAGAATGGCTATTAAAAGCACCATGGTTTTTTAGAGAAGACTAGTATAATTTGAGGAGGTACAGTCTCAAAAGAAGTTCATCCCTACTCATCATACTTTACTTTAGTGGTAAAACCATACAAAATGGTTTTTCTCCTTTCTATAAATGGTATGTTTAGCTAAAAAAGAATGGTGTTAGGAAGTTTGGATTTTCTCACTGGTCTCTTTGTCTATGTGATCACTGACATGCCAGTTGCTCCATTTTCTTATAATTGGCCCTCAATTTTGGAGAAAATCATTTATAAATTTATATTTTATTAAAGCAACCAAGTGTCTCTCAATAGATGGATTACAAAATTATGGAATATCCACACAATGGAATTCTAAAGAGCAATAAAAGCAAAATTATGTCATTTTCAGAAAAATGGATGGACCTATAGAATATTATGTCAAGTGAGATTTGCCAGTCACAAAAAGTGAAGGTTAATATTTTCTCTCATATATGGAGTCCTGGATTACGCTTGTAATCCCAGCATTTGGGAAGCTGAGACAGGAGAATCACAGTTTGTGGATAGCCTTAGCTCCTTAGTGAGGCTCTTGGCAACTAAGTGAGACCCTCTTTCAAAAATAAAGAATAAAAAATAGGGCCGGGGGTGTATCTTGGAGGTCGAATGCCCCTGGGTTCCATTCCCAGTACTGCATATAAAAAGAGAAAAAATATATTTGCAGACAGAGTTTTATTTACTTACTCATTTATTTTATGAGGGTGGTGCTGGGGATTGAAACCAGGTCCTCCAGAACCCATTTTACCACACTCAACCCTGACATAGACTTTAATAAGAAAATTCCACATTCTTCCTTTCTTGAAATATCTGAAGGTGACCTTGACCTCTTTACTGAAAAATACTGCCAATGGCTGTGTACTTGGGAGAAGGGTCTTACTCAATATTAATAAACCTTCTGACATACATTCTTGGATATGTTAATATGATGATAAGTTTATGACTCTGTTTTGGTAGCTTTGGGTTTTTTGCCAGAAGCATAGTGTCAACCACCTACCCTCTATTCATTCCAAATTTCTTAGTTCTTACAAACACTGCACTGTGTTCTCCTTCACAGACACTGATTTGTTTTGCTTCCACGTCAGTGTCTCCTACCAAATGATGTTGACAACACTGTGTTTGTTTTGTTTATGGATATAAATTACTCATTCTAGGTGCAATACACTGTTTTATTATATGTTTTTCTAAAACACTCATATAGACAATGAGAAGCTTGTGTATAACCCATCAAACACATATACACACATACTCCGAATATCTATGCATCTTTGTTACTTTAATTTTATAAATATGATTTAGATTGGCTTGCAGAAACAGAAAAGCATAAAGCTGGTAAATTCTGATAATCTGAAAATGGTTAAGGAAAGCAAAACTCAAGGAACTATTTAAATCTTTACTTTCAAATTTATATATAGTATAGGGTAGAAAATTTTTGACCTTTTTCTACTGCATCTTTCAACACCATTTCCATCCCTTGACATGACAAGACAGGTCTAATTGTGACACCCATACTTAGGTGCATGTAAAATGACAGGCAATTATTGCAAGGGATGATTAGGGACACTGTCTTAGAGAAAATATGTTTATAAGATTAAGTTAAAAGATTCATTCAAATGAAAGAAGTCAGTAATTTTTTCTAGAAAACTATTTTTCTAAAAAAATATAATTTAAAATTATTATAACTATGTGGGAAGATAAGAAAGGCAGTTTGGGGAGGGGATGTCAAAGGGAATAGGGTCAATGTTACCTTCTTAACTGTGGCCAATGGACAAATTCTTTGAAGCAAAGCCTATGTGTATTCTTTTCCATTTACACAGCCTGGAATACTAATTAAACTAGTAATCTTGAGCATTGTAGTGGCCTGAGAAAATAAACTGTTTAATTTCTCTGTTTACCATTTGTGTTAAGAGTTAAAGCACATGCTCACATGTGCTAACAAGGACATTAATGTATGATACTTGAAACACAGAAAGTCATAGTACCTACTCATCACTCTGATGATTCATCTGCAAGTTAAGTTTTAAATGTAACTTATTATCTTTGCCTGGATGAGGGATAATTTGCAGGGTTTACATTTCTGGATCCTTGTGTCTTCTGAGAACTCTGCAGAGAGTTGCTTCATATATATTGTAAGCAATTCCACTTTAGAATGGGTGCAAGTAGAGAAATAGTGAGAAGGAGTATTTTCTTAAAGATTAAAGATGAAGATAATTAAGACTCTTTATTATTGAGATATCTTTAGGGTCATTTCCATGTTTTCTCTTTATAAAGCTTTACTTCATTTTTAAAACCCTCATATCATTTATTGGAAGTATATATAATTCAAAACAAATTGAGAAATGGCCTAAGGGTATTACAATGAGCTACAGGCATAGATAAAATACTGGAGATTAACAAATAAGAAAGGATCAGTTAGTTTTTAATAATGTTAAATTTTATAATCGATATTACCTGGATTGTTTTAGTAATTTTTTAGATCCTTCATATTTTACAAAGAAGTTTTGAGAATTATATTTTCTTACCTCTAGAATGATTATATATGAGGGGTTTGGTTATATTTTTTACTCTTTTAAAATTAGAGTATTCACTAAAAGACTATCAAAAGAAAAAAGGAGAGCGTTGAGACAGTTGACATTGGCTGATCAGGTCAAATTATTTGAATACAAGCTCTAATTACCTGTTTTTAACCTTGCTGGGATTAGTTGCACTAAAACATGTTAAATTCTGATTTATACTGTTATTGTTCATTGCCATTTAAAACATTTCCCAAAATATTGTATTGTTATGAGAAGCAGAGTAACATATATACAAGTTAGCAGCCTGATTTGGATCTAGATCACTTGAGCTCAGAGCCCACGACTAATCTATGTATTGTCTTGAACACAGGAAAATGGAACTTACCTCAGTAGGTCACTGTGAAGATGGTGATTGGTTTATCTTTGTAAAGTATTTTTCGCAGTGGCTGGCCTTCCATTTACATTTTTAGTCAACAGATATCTATGGAGCTTCTACTAAGAGCCAGGGGATATTTTGCCTTCTGGAGGTGCAGAGATTGATTGTGTAGCTATAAAGCAGTTGGAGCTCATATTTTAATGAATTCATACCTGATGAATATGATAATAATAAAATATGAAGTACATGAAGGCAAACAGGGGAGGTAAGTACCAGGTGATTGGAAGGGAGTTACTGTCATTAGGGTGGGCAGAGAAGAATTCTTGGAGGAAGGAACTTTGAGCTGGGACTTCAGGCTTGAGAAGAGGCCAAGAAAGAACAGATGTGAGGGAGAGAGGTCACTGTACCCACCAAGCACAAAGGAACACAGTAGAAAGTAGGGTCAGTTTTAACAGATCCCAAGCATTTAACCAGATTTCTGGGTTTGAAATTTTACTCTCAGAGTGGAATGAAGTTATCAGAGATTTATGCAAGAGAGTGACTTACATTTAAATGACCTTTCTGAGTATGGTATGGGGAGCTAGCTGGAAAGGCACAGGAAGGAGGACACTTTGAGGATACTGCTAGGGTAATTAATGAAGAAATGATGGTGGCTTGCTCCAGGGTGATAACGATGAAGGAGTGAAGTGAATGAAAACAGAAAGCTTTGCTTATTAGAGTAACTAGAAGAAGTCTGGCATGGCTGTACCCATGGAAAGGTTTCTTGGTCTGTTTGGACAGATATGATGAAATTACATATGTACTGAGTAATTTATAAACAACACAAATTTATTATAGTTCTGGAGTTTGGGAGGCTCAACATCAAGGCACCAGTAGATTCAGTGCCCAGTGAAAGCTAATTTCCTGGTTCACAGGAAAGTCCTCATGAGGGTCCATTCTCACAATATAATCACCCCCAAATACCTGATTTCCAAATACCATCAATTAGACATTAGGTTTCAACATATGCATTTGGAAAAATCTAAATATCTAAACCATCTCAAAGAGAGAGCCGTTAAGTGGCAATCTCTAGGTTGGTGTTCTGTAGACACCAACTCTCTTATTTATCTCCAGTTGTTTTAAAAGAAAGATTCTTATGCTTGTCAAAATAACACGGTAGCCATTTTCTTAAAACCAATAAAAAGCATAAAAAACAATTTGTTTGTGAATCATCAGAGGGAATTTAATGTGAGGAATTTGTTCCCTAGAAGGTAAGAGAAGATGAGAAGCCCCATGGAGCAGGATGAGATGTCTAAGAGATAAGAAACAATAGGAAGCCACTATCTAAAAGAGAAAATCAGTATTTCTAGAGGTCAAGGAAGGGCTGGAGTCACCTGGAGGAGTCGAGAAACATCCTGGGTCTATCTTGGAGGAGCTGAAGCTAAAGAGAAGCAAGTTCTGCCAGACTCTCCAGGTAGAAGCAAAAGCAAAGACAACCATTTATCCTTTCCCTGCTCTTCCTTCTCACCTTCTCATTAGGCCTCAGCAGGCTGAACCCAGCTAGAAGCTCTCTTAGAACTAAGGCCTCTGCCAGCCAAGGATCCTGGAAGCTGCTGCCTCTTAGAGCAGAGCAGGAGAAGTACTAGGAATGGATTTGAGGGCAAACAACAGGCCCACAGCGCATGGTCAAGTAGAGGCAGGATTGGTGGAGTTTGGGGAGCTAAGAAGAAAAAGGAAGGTGGCAAGAGGATAAATAGGGGCCAAGTATATGGAGTACTGTAAGCATTTAGGCAGTTTAAATGTATCTTCCAATTAATTGAGATTTACACTATGTGAGTGGCTAAGCAGATGTGCAATTTAGAAAATTTACAAATGATGCAAACTTTCAGCTATAATATGTTTAAGAAATCTATTGTAGCCGGGCGTGATGGCGCACACTTGTAATCCCTGTGCTTGGGAGGCGGAGACAGGAGGATCACGCAGGTTCGAAGCCAGATGCGCTGGCTTAAGAGACCCTGTTTCCAAATAAAAATATATAAAAATAGGTCTGGGAGTGTACCCAGAGGCAGAAGAGTTTCCAGGAACCCCAGTACCACCAAAAAAAAAAAAAAAAAAGGAGAGATTTATTGTACCTATGATGTATACATAATAAAATATATTTGATAAAAGTATAATTTTTAAGTGTTTTCACCACAAAAATGTGAGGTAATATAGATGATAATTATCTTTACTTAGCATAGATGCTAATTATCTTTACTTAGCATTTCACACTGTGTGTGTATGTGTGTGTGTATGTGTGTGTCTGTGTGTGTGTGTGCTTTATCCCATAAAGTTTTGCCAGTACTTGAGAGGCTGAAACAGGAGGCTCACAAGTATGAGTTCAGCCTCAGTAACAGAGTGAGATGTTTCAAAATAAAAAATAAAAAAGGCTAGAGATATTGTTCAAAGGTAGAGTGCCCCTGAATTCAATTTCCCCCCCCCCCCACACACACACACGAAATACATACATGCATAAATCTATATGTTTGTCAATTAAAAATAAAATGTGAAAAAAGAAAAATTACTTTAGCTGTAGTGTGGAAAATGACCAGATGGAGTATAGTCCTACAAGCAAGATTTCAGAATGTTTTTACAGTGACATAAGTTTTTCTATGGACTGTAATTTACTTGAAAATACTCCAGTACTGACCTTGAGTGAGCTATGTGTCTATAATTTATGAGTGTGGTTAGCTGTCAGTCAAGCTACCCAAACCAAGAATGTACAATCATGGGAACATTCCAGGCAAAAGGGGAAAAAGAAGAAAAGCCACCAAGGGCAAGATGAGATGCAAAAGACTCTAAGCAACTACTAAAAGTCTTCCATGGCGATCACTCTTCTGTATTGGAGGGATTAGTAATGATGGAAGGGGAATGTTAGAACTATTTTCTCATTCTTGAAATAAGGGATGTTCAGAGTAGGTGAATTGGTTAGAAATATCTGCCTTCTTGAAAACTGCAGACCCTAGAGATCTAGCCTTAAAACATTTTGGCAAGAAACTCTACACTTCTGATTTGACCTTGTATTCTCATCACCCCCTTACAGTTCTCTTGACTTACAGGTCTAGGTGTTGCCACCAGAGTCCTGTCATATCTGCCTCTAAAATGCTTTCAGCAGGGCAAATTTAAGGTTCCTTGGGGACAGAGATCTGGGGTTCTACAAACTCCAAAGACAAGTGGGATAGCCATTTCATGCCTCTGTGTGCTAATAACTGGTTGTGTGGAAGGCAGCATACAGGTTGAGACTAGCTTCCATAGTTATAGGTGTCTGACTGAAATCACATTCTTCTCTTCTAGCCCCTGGGAAAGACAAAATACTTCAGACAATTAGGGAGACCATTCTATTTGGGCTATTGCAATAGAAAAAAATATTATTTAATGAGGAACTTGGGCCTGAGGCTTTTAAGAGACAAGGCTATAAGAGAAATTCATCCACTTTAGAAGTCTTGAAAGGACTGGAGACTGGCCTTACCTTGGAATATACAGTGGTGTATAACAGACCTTTGAAGTTTCCTGGAACACAAAAGGGTGGGTGGATTTCACAAAACCAAAGGAGTAAGAGATTTTTTAACCATCCATCCTTGTTTTCTAAGAGCACAGGAGTCAACTAAAGTTTAACATTGTTACCATTGAAAATGAAAGGAAAAACCCCATTGGCCTTGGTCATTTTATGACACAGGAAGAAATTATTCTGACCTATAGGATGAATCAGTGTAAAAAGAGAGAAGAGAATGGGACTGAGGAATATTTAGGTGATAGACTCAAGGACATTGATTATTTTTAGGGTAAGAGTAAAGTGGGAGTTTGGGGCTCAAGAGATATATAAATGGCAATGCCATTTACTAAAACACAAACTTTTGTACAGGAACATATTTGGTAGTATTTTAGTCATATTTGGTAGTATTTTATTTAGGTTTTCTGCTACTGTGACCAAAATACCTTACAAAGAACAAGTTGGAAGAAGATAGCTTTATTCAAGTTCACTGTTTCAGAGGTTCAGTCCATAGTTGGCTGGTTCCAAGGCAGAAACTGGGTTAGAAAGGCATGGCAAAGGAATGCTACTCAACTCAAGGCAACCAGAAGCAGATAAAGAGAAGTGGACAGGGGCATGCATATTCCCAAAGGCTGCACGCCCCAGGGACTCCCCTTAAGCCATGCTCTACTTCTGAACCTTTCTGCACTGGGGACTATGCTTTCAACACATGAGCTTTGGAGGTGGGTATCATTCTAATTCAAAAACATAACAAAGAGTAAATAATATTTGGTGTAAATTCAGTCTTTGTTGAGGTATAAATGTTTACACCTAATGTCTAGCATGGTGCCTGAAGTTATCTTAGGAGTCACAAACATGACTCCTAAACATTTCTGAAGAACTGTGAGAATAAATGAGTGTATTATAACAGCATATGTGAGTACAATAATTAATAAGAGACCAGTGGTCACTTACTCTGATGGTTACTTTTAGGTGTCCACTTGACTAGATTAAAAACTACCAAGAGGCCAGGTGTGGTGGTGCATGTTTGTAATCCCAGCATTCGAGAGGCAGAGACTGGAAGATCGCGGTTCGCGGACAGCCTCAGTTACTTAGTGAGGCACTTCATAACTCATTGAGACCCTTCTTCAAAAATAGAGAACTAAAAATATAGGGCTGGGGTGTAGCTTGGAGAGAGATGCTCCTGGGTTCCATCCCTAGTACCATAAAGAAAACAAACAAACAAACAAAAAAAAAAAAACAAGAGCACTGATAAAACATTGCTTCTAGAGGAAATGGTGTGAGTAGTAGGCTGTGTGGGACATATATGCCCTATGGTGGGTGAGTTTTCTTTTTTAAAATAAGGAAGGATAAGCTGGGTATGGTGGTGCACACTTGTAATCCCAGCATTTGGGAGCCTGAGACAGGAGGATAGCGATTTGAGGACAACCTCAGCTACTACTTAGTGAGGCCCTTTGCAATGCAGTGAGACCCTGAATTTTGGAAACAGGGTCTCTTGGCCAGCAAGGCTGGCTTCAAACCTGCGCGAACCTTTTGTCTCCACCTCCCAAGTGTGGGGATTACAAGCGTGAGCCACCATGCCCAGCATGACCTTGTTTTAAAATAAAAAATAAAAAATACACTGGGGGCATAGCTCAGAGGTAGAATGTCCCTGGGTTCCATCCCCAGTACTGCAAATAAAAGTTCAAATAAAGAAAAATAAATTTACATTGGTATTTTTACATTGAAACATATAAATAATCATGGAGGTCAACTGGTGAAGGCTATATTAATGCGAGCACATATGTCCACATACATTTCACCAAAAATTAGTTATGGCAAATGCTCAAGTGTTTGGGAATAAAAATAAAGATGTTGCTGGATACTTGTCATCAATCTTGGCATTCTGAATTGTGTGTTTTGACTGACTGCCATGACCTTCCCCACCAATGAGAGAATTCCCCAAGCTTCCTTCCTTTTGGTTTCTGAAGCTTCAGCCAACACTTCCAGGTGGAGGATTCCGAACCTGCAATTCCCAGTTCCTCCCTTATTCTGTAATTAACTGTCCATATCTAAGCTCCTGTTCTTAGCGCCACTCAGTATTTCTCAAAATTCACCCATGGTCTTTCAAACATGTCTTCCCTGTCATGTCCTGGTGTATGCCTACTGCCTATAGGCACAGAACCATTTAACTTCAAAGCCTGGCTAGTTCCTCACATTTAGTCCTCTAGTCAAACTCTTCAAGGTCTTTCTCATATGTAGTATTCTACTTCCATGATAGTCCTCACCACCTTGGTATAAATCTTTATTGCTGCTCCCTTGAGCAAAATCACAACTGCATGATGGGTTGTTTTATATGTCAAAGCGGCAGGCTATAGTACTCGTTTACTCAGTTAAGCACTAACATAGGTGTTGCTCAGAAAGCATTTTTTTAGCTGTGATCAGTATCTAATCATTTGACTTTAAGCAGATTATCTTTGATAATAAGGACATGACTCATCTATCTATCATACTATCTACCATATAATCATCAGTGTTAAATCCTAAAGAGCAAAACCTAGGTTTCCTTGAGAAAGAAGACATTCTGCCTCAAAACTTCAGCTTTCAGCTTCCATTTGAAGGTATTGAACCTTCCAGCCTGCTCTATGGATTTCAAACTTACTGTACCCCACAATTACATAAGCCAATTCTTCAAAATAATTGTATAAATACAATATATATAGTATATATAATCTTTTTATATGTGTTTGTGTACATGTATGTGTATGTGTGTCTATGGGTTGTTTAAGTCTGTGAATCCTTTCTCTGGAGAACCCTAACTGAAACTAATGCTTCACGTATTGGTTGACTTTTCCTAGTCTCTCAACTTCACCACCACCCTTCATCTCCTTCAGGATATGAAGTCATAAAATATTCTCTTCATGTTATTATCCTGCCATTCTGTGCCTTCTACATGATTTTATGCAGGTACAGTTATTCATTCTCAAAATCCTCCTTTTTCCTATCACTTTCTTTGGGAAGGGAAATTGAAGTTTCTAAATGTTGGAATAGATTCATCATTTTCTATTTGGAAGAGACAAAGCCCTTGGATGAGAGAGCAAAGGAGAGTCTGTTATCTTTTTTTTGGCTCACAGAATTGCTATATTTCAGGTGTTAAGACAAGCTTCACACTTCTGTTCTGTCTCGCTCACATGTTGGCAGTAAGTTTGCTGTGATCCTTAGACTCTGAGTTAGGGACTACTGGCAAATGGCCATGTTGAGCAGGAATATCCATTCCACAGGAGGCTCAGAGAGGAAATATTTCCAAACATACTAATCCAGTATATACCTAGGTTTATACATCTCTCAATGTTGGATTCATTCACTGAATAATGGCTCCAAAGATGTTCACCTTCTAATCCCCAGAACCTGTGAATGAGACCTTATATTGCAAAGGGAATACTGCAGATGTAATAAAGTCAAAGGTCTCGAAATGAGAAGATTATCTAGAATTATCTGAGTAAACTCATTGTAATCGCAAGGGTTACTATCAGAGGAAGTCAAGAGAATTCAGAGTTAGAGGGAAAGGCAGTGCGATGATGTCAGTAAGGAGAAATTCTGAAGATGCTACACTGCAGACTTTGAAGATAAAGAAGTGTCCACAAATCAAGGAATGCAAGGAATGCGATTCTATAATCTGGAAAAGGTAAAGATACAGGTTTTCCCAGAGCCTTTATAAAGGAGCATAGTGTTATTGACACCTTAGTTTGGGTTCAGTGAATGCAGATTTAAACATCTGATCACCAGAACTGTGAGATAATAAATCTGTTGTTTTAAGCCAGCAAGTTTGTGGTAATTTGTTAGAGCAGCCACCAGCCATGAATATAATTGACTGTACTTTAATATACCAATGGCTTCTATTTTGCAGCCAGTTTTGCTTTCTAATCTAGCACTTACCAACTATCTCCACCTCAGTCAGCTCACAAAAATCACCTACCAGTATTCTTTTCATAGAAAACTCCTGGCAAGGTTAATTTCTTCCAATAGGGGAAAACTGTTTAACTCCTCAGTTTCTTGATTTATACAAATGAGTATAGCAGGTTAGGAGTCTTAGATCACAAACTGAGTTATTCCAAGAATGTAACTGTTTTTTATTTTTTCCAGATGAATCTGATTTCTCTTTTGAGACCATCTTCTTCTAGGGGCAGCAATAGACTATCCTGTGGTTCAAGCTTGACTTCCTATTTTTCACAGTATGATGTTCCAGGGTAAGGGGAAGAGCTCGAGTTTGGAAGCCTGGAGGAAGGAGAAATTGTCCTCCTTTCATGGTGACAGCAACTGAGATTATTCATGCCTCATTTATACATGCTGCTCTGGGCAGGTTTCTACAGAATTTGCCTAACCTCAAGGACCTTCTAGAATGCTCTCTGTACCTCTTTCAGCCTGGAAAAGTGTTGACTTTTCTACTGTAACTCCAGAGAGCACGAGGCCTCTAAGAATCCCCTGCACTGGCATATAGAGAAGCATTGTTCTCACTAAACTGCACACAGGGAACCCAGGCTTTTTGTGTACTCAGAAAAAGGGGACCCTGGATTTATCTACATTTAAATTTAAGAATCCTATATGCTTCCCAGACCAATCCTAGAACATTTTATATAGTCTTGGGTATAGGGAAAAATAAGGCCCCAACTAATTAGTCCTTTTATATGTAGATCTAAAAGAAGAACATCAAAAAGAAAAATTTGATATTTTGGTTTTAGAAGTGATATCAAAACCAAAATATCATTATATCACCATCACCCTCTGATGCACGAATACCTCACAACTTAGCTAATTTTCCCCTAAAGGGAAAAAGCAATCCAGGTATGATGGCAACATGCCTGTAATCCCAATATTTGGGGAGCTGAGACAGGAAGGATCATAGATTCGAGGCCAACCTCAACAAATGTGTAAGGCCCTCAGCAACCTAGTGAGAACCTGTTTCGAAATTAAAACTATTAAATATAGGGTTGAGGGTATAGCTAAGAGGCTGTTTCTGGGTTCAGTCCTCAGTAAAACACACACACACACACACACACACACACACACACACACACACACACACCAGAAAAAGTAAAAGTAAGTGCAGGGGAAAAGAGAGTCTGAAATAAATTGATTAAGTTTCTAGGTATCTTTTGCTCTTTTCTTCCGATTCACCCTGCTGTGTTCCTAGACACTGATCCTTGCCCTTGGTTTCTGGTACATTTAGTAAGTAGAAAGTACTGGAAGGAGATCAGGGAGGTGAATATCTTGATTGTTGGAGTCACATCTTGGCCAAGTCATAGAGAGATGAACCTATCTCCTACCTGGAGGACAGCCCTGTAAGGCTATCCTCTCTACAGAGCTCCTATTTTCTAGTCACCTGAGCCACTCCTAGCACAGTAATAGTCATCCCTGTTAGTTCCTCAAAACACTGCCACCATGTCTGAGGATCTCTTTAGATAGCCATCTTATGAGATTCTCCTAGAGCCCCCTCATTCTGCTTTATCTCTACTTTCTGCCATAATAGAGATTAAAAGAGGCCAGCCTCAGAGACTCAGTGATGCCCTCTGCAGCTTAGTGAGACCCTGCTTCAGAATAAAATAGAACTGGGTGGTGTAGCTCAAAGGTAAATTATCTTTGGGTTCCATCGCCAGTAACTAACACACACATGCACGCACACGCGCGCGCACACACACACACACACACACACACACGTGCGGATGCCAAAAAGAGAAAGAAGGAAAGAAAGAAAAAAAAGGGTAATATTTACTTTTTTAAAGGACTGTATAACGTTGAAGTATCTTATCTCTTTCATGGAGTTGATGGTATAAAACATCAAATCATTAAATGAAGTTGCTTGTTTTAATTGATCTCACTAAACAACATTAACATGTCTGTAGATACACAGAAATATTTTGGTTCCCCTTGCCATAGCTTTCATGAAAGGAGAAAATATTTTATTTACTGTCATATTCTGGAAAAGCTGAGCCAATAAATTCATAGAGATCAATGGAAACTCAAATCAATGTAAAGAATCCTAAACACTTAAAATTTGCTGCCACGTAATTTTGGTGGAGAACAGTGATTCTAAAATTAATGTGGTATGTTTTTAAGCAGATTTTATTTCTTAAGAGTAGTTTTAGGTTGATAGCAAAGTTGAGCATAAAGTACAGAGATGGCCTGTGTATCTCGCATTCTGACATTCAGGCCACTTAGCCTCACTATAAAACCCCTCACCATAGTGATCTATGAACCCACAACTAATACACTAACACATCATCATCACCCAAACTCCATAGTTTACATTAGGACTCACTCTTAGTGCTGACATGTATCCAACAGTAGTATCCTGTAAAATTGTTTATCCAAAGATCACCTTGCTCTATCTGTTCATCCCTCTCGACCCACTAAACTCTGATTATCACTGATTCTTTCACTGTCTCCATAGCTTTTCCTTTTTCAGAATGTCATAAAATTGGGTAACAGTACATAGCCTCTGAATGGTTTCTTTCACTTAACAATATACATTAAATATCTTGTGTGTTTTTTCATGGCTTGGTAGCTCATTTATTTAATTTGGAATAATACTGTATTATCTGAATATACCACAGGTGTGTATGTTGTTATTGTTGTTTTCTTAATCTAGTCACCTACTGAAGGGCAACATGGTTGCTTCCACATTTTGGCAATCATCAATAAAGCTGCAATACACATTTGTGTGCAGGTTTTTGTGTGAACATAAGTTTTCAACTCATTTGGATAAAGATCAAAGAAAATGATTGCTGCATCATATGGTAAAAGTTTGTTTCATTTTGTACGAATCTGCCAAACCATCTTCCAAAGTGGCTGTACCATTTTGCATTCCTACCAGCAATAAATGAGAGTTCCTGCAGCTCTACATCCTTGCCAGCATTTGGTGTCAGTATTTTGAATTGGCCAATTAATAGGTATACGGTGGTACCTCATTGTTTTAATGTGGAATTCCATAATAACGTATGACATTGAGCATTTTTTTTTTGTAATACCAGTACTTGGGAGACAGAGACAGGAAGATCAGGGTTTGAGGCCAGCCTAAGCTATTTGGTGAACCCCTCTGCAACTTAGTGAGACCCTGTTTCAAAATAAAGTATAAAAAATTGGGCTGGGGGCATAGCTTGTAAGTAGAATGACCATGGATTCAATCCCCAGCACCACAAAACAAAACAAAAAAAAAAGAAAAGAAAAGAAAAGAAAAGAAAATAGGGTATCATTAAGTTACTGACAGCCTCACTAAGTTGCTGAGGCTGCCCATGAACCTGGGATCCTCCTGTCTCAGCCTTCCAAGTATTGAGATTACAATTGTATGCCACCACATCTGGCTATAATACAATATTATTACATAAATTGATTTTTGAATGCCAAACTATTATCTCATACTTAAAAATATTTCCTTTGGTAATAGAACTCAATTAACAAAATATAATATTTCACCTCATTTTGTCATTAAATGTAATTAGTTTTATACATTTGTGAGTCAGATTTCCTAGTATTGTGCTGAGGACTTCTAACTCTATGTTCATGAGAATTATTACACAGTAATTTTGTCTTCATATATGTCTTGGTCTGGTTTTGCTATTAGGATGATTCTTGATCTGGTTTTGGTATTAGGATATTTCTGGTTTCATTGAGATATATTTTCTCTGCTCCTATCTTCTGGAAGAGTATATAGAGAACTGTGATTTTCCCTTAATGGTTGGTAGAATTCACCAGTGAACCCACTTTGCCTAGTGCTTTCTATTTATTTTATTTATTTATTTATTTATTTATTTATTTATTTATTTATTTATTTTGGTGGTACTGGGGTTCCTGGAAACCCTTCTACCTCCAGGCTACACTCCCAGACCTATTTTTATATTTTTATTTGGAAACAGGGTCTCTTAAGCTAGCGCAGCTGGCTTTGAACCTGCGCGATCCTCCTGTCTCTGCCTCCCAAGCGCGGGGATTACAAGCATGTGCCACCACAGCCGACTGGTGTGCTTTCTATTTAAAATAATATCAACTACTGGTTGAATTTCTTTAAATGATGTATTCTTATTCATATACACATTTCCTATTTTGAAATTATTATTTGGGTAGATTTTATTTTCCAAGGAATTAGTCTTTCTTTTCTAGGTTAATGTCTTTCTTTATCTCTGATAATGTTCCTTGCTCTGATGTTTGCTCTATCTGAAATTAATATAACTACTCTACTTTTTATTACTATTATCATAGTATATATTTTTCATTATTTTCTTTCAAATCTACATGTGTCTTTATATTTATTTATTTTTTTTCTTTTTTTTATTGAACGTAAATAGTATACATTTACACTATATTTGATGCCCTCCCCCCCCCGCCCCCATTTTCCTTTCCCCCCTCCCACCAATGGCTGTCCAGGTTAACCATGACTTATTCATAATTTTACACATGTTCAGGTGTAGACCCTCGTTAATCAAGACCGACCATCCTCCTCTCCTATCTTACCATCCAAACTTAGCTAGTATTTCCCCTTCAATAACTGGATTCCCACTGGTATTCTTTGTGTTTCCTAGTTTGGGCATATTAAAGGAAACATATGTATCTTCTTCTTTTGTGTTTGGCTGATCTCACTTAACATAATGTTCTCCAGGGTTTTCCATCTCCTTGCAAATGACATAATTTTGTTCTTCTTTATGGCTGAATAGAATTCCATTGTGTGTATTTCCCACAGTTTTGCTATCCATTCATCTGTTGATGGTGATCTGGGTTGGTTCCATATTTTGGCTATTACATATTGTGCTGCTATGAACATAGGTATGCATATGTTGCTATATTTCTCTAAATTCAACCCCTTTGGAAAGATACCCAGGAGTGGTATAGCTGGATCATATGGTGGATCTATTCCCACCTTTCTTAGGAATCTCCACACAGATCTCCATAGTGGTTGAACTAGTTTGCATTCCCACCAACAGTGTAAAAGAGTTCCTCTTTCCCCACATCCTTGCCAGCATATGTTGTTGTTTGATTTCTTTATGCTTGCTACTCTGACTGGGGTTAGATGGAATCTCAGTGTAGTTTTGATTTGCATCTCCCTGATGGCCAGTGATGAAGAACATCTTTTCATGTATCTATTGGCCCTTTGTATCTCTTCTTTTTTGAAGTGTCTATTTATTTCATTTGCCCATTTCTTGATTGGGTTGTTTGTTTTGCCAGTGTAGAGTCTTTTGAGCTCTTTGTATACTCTGGATATTAGCCCCCTATCAGAATGGTGGCTGGTAAATATCTTCTCCCATTCTGTGGGCTTCCTCTTAAGGTTATTGATAGTTTCCTTTGATGAGAAGAAACTTTTTAGTTTGATGTTATCCCACTTGTTTATTCTTGCTTTAATTTCCTGAGCTTTGGGGGTTTTGTTGAGAAAGTTACTGCCTGTGCCAATATGTTGTAGTGTTGAACCAATGTGCTCCTCTACTAACTTCACAGTCTCAGGTCTAATTTCTAAGTCTTTGATCCATCTTGAGTTGATTCCTGTGTTAGGTGAGATATAGGGGTTTAGATTCATCTTTTTACAAATGGTTAGCCAGTTCTCCCAGCACCACTTGTTGAAAAGGCTGTCTTTTCTCCAGCATATGTGTTTGGCCCCTTTGTCAAAGATTAATTGACTAAAGATGTGTGGGTTTGTTTCTGTATCTTCTATTCTAATCCACTGGTCAGTATATCTGTTTTTGTGCCAGTACCATGCTGTTTTTACTACTATTGCTCTATAGTATAGTTTGAAGTCTGGGATTGTAATGCCTCCTGCGTGTTTCTTGTTATTGAGAATTTCTTTGGCTATTCTAGGTCTTTTCTTTCTCCATATGAAGTTCATGATTGATTTTTCTAGGTCTCTGAAGAATGTCACTGGTATTTTAATGGGAATTGCATTGAACCTATAGATCAGTTTTGGCAGAATGGCCATTTTGATGATATTTATTCTGCCTATCCATGAGCACGGGAGATCTTTCCATCTTTCAAGGTCTTCTTCAATTTCTTTCTTTAATGTTTTATAGTTTTTGTTGTAGAGGTCTTTTACATCTTTGGTTAGGTTTATTCCTAGGTATTTTATTGGTTTTGAGGTTATAGTGAATGGAATTGCTGTTTTTATTTCTTTCATTGTGGATTCGTTGTTGGCATAAAGAAAAGCCACTGATTTCTTTAGGTTGATTTTGTAACCTGCAACTTTGCTGAATTTGTCAATCAGGTCCAGAAGTCTTTTGGTTGAGTTCTTTGGGTCTTCCAGATAAAGGATCATGTCATCTGCGAATAAGGATAATTTTAATTTCTCTCTTCCTATGTGAATTCCTTTGATTTCCTTCTCTTGTCTGATTGCTGCAGCAAGAGTCTCAAGGACTATATTGAAAAGGAGTGGTGATAGTGGGCACCCTTGTCTTGTTCCTGACTGTTGCGGAAATTCTTGCAGTTTTTTCCCATTCACTATAATGTTGGCTTTGGGTTTGCAGTATATCGCCTTGATGATGTTGAGGTACTTTCCTTCAATCCCAATTTTTTTGCAGTGTTTTTAACATAAATGGGTGTTGGATTTTGTCAAATGCTTTTTCAGCATCTATTGCAATGATGATGTGGTTTTTGTTCTTGGTTCTATTTATGTGGTGAATAACATGTATTGATTTGCGTATGTTGAACCAGCCTTGTTTTTCTGGGATGAAACCGACTTGGTCATGATGTATTATTCTCTTGATATAGTTTTGAATGCGTATAGCTAGTATTTTGTTTAGAATTTTTGCATCTATGTTCATTAAGGATATTGGTCTGTAGTTTTCCTTTCTTGAGGTATCTCTATTTGGTTTTGGGATTGATGTGATACTGGCCTCATAGAAGGAATTTGGAAGAGTTCCATCTCTTTCAATTTCCCGGAACATGTTATGCAGTATTGGTATTAGTTGTTCACTGAAGGTTTTGTAGAATTCAGCTGGGAACCCATTTGGGCCTGGGCTTTTCTTTGGTGGAAGAATTTTTATTGCCATTTCTATTTCTTTGGTTGTTATTGGTTGGTTTAGGCTTGCTATGTCCTCTTGATTGAGTGTAGGAAGGTTAACTGTGCTTAGAAATCTATCAATTTCTTCCAGATTTTCAAGTCTATTGGAGTATAAATTTTTAAAGTAGTTTCTGATAATCTTTTGAATTTCTTCTATATCTGTAGTGATATCTCCTTTTTCATTTCTAATTTTGATAATTTGAGTTGATTCTCTTTTTCTTTTGGTTAGGTTGGCCAGGGGTTTATCAATTCTATTAATCTTTTCAAAGAACCAACTTTTTGTTTTATTGATTCTTTGAATTGTTTTTTTGTTCTCTATTTCGTTTATTTCTGCTCTAATTTTGATGATTTCTTGCCTTCTGCTGGCTTTGGGAATAGACTGTTGCAGAATTTCTAGGTCCTTGAGTTGTGTCATTAGGTTCTTTACTTGGTGATTCTCCGTCCTTTTTATGTGGGCACTCAATGCAATAAACTTTCCTCTTAGAACTGCCTTCATGGTGTCCCATAGGTTTTGGTAGGTTGTGTCTCTGTTTTTGTTTGTTTCCATAAATTTCTTTATTTCTTCCCTAATTTCTGCTCTTACCCATTCGTCGTGCAATAGTGTATCATTCATTCTCCATGAATTTGAATACTTTCTTTCGAGTTTCCTGTTGTTGATTTCTACTTTTATTCCATTGTGGTCTGAAAAGATGCAAGGAATTATATTACATTTTTTGAATTTGCTGGTATTTTCTTTGTGTCCCAGGATGTGATCAATTTTGGAGAAGGTTCCATGAGCTTCTGAGAAGAAAGTGTATTCTGTAGTTCCTGGTTGAAATACTCTGAAAATGTCTATTAGGTCCATTTGGTTTATGGTTTCCTTTAGTTCTAGAGCGTCTTTACTCATCTTTTGCCTTGAAGATCGATCCAGTGGTGTGAGAGGCGTATTAAAGTCTCCCAGAATTATTGTATTTGGGTCTACTTGGGATCTTATGTCCAGAAGGATTTGTTTTACAAATGTGGTTGCACCCATATTTGGGGCATAAATATTTACTATCATTATATCTTCTTGGTATATTGTTCCTTTTAATAAGAGGAAGTGCCCTGATTTATCTCTTTTGATGTGTTTTAGTTTAAAGTCTGTTTTGTTGGATATTAGGATTGCTACCCCTGCTCTTTTTTGGTCACTGGTGGCATGGTATATCTTTTCCCATCCTTTCACCTTCAGCCTGTGAGTGTCTTTGGCTGTGAGGTGAGTTTCTTGCAGACAGCATATATTTGGATTATGTTTCCTAATCCACATTGCCAGTCTATGTCTTTTGATTGGTGAGTTAAGTCCTTTGACATTAAGAGATATTATTGAAATATGATTTTTGTTTTCTGCCATTTTGTGTTCTGTCTACTCTTGGGTGGTGTGATCTTTCTTCTTTACTTAAATGGCCCACTTATTAACTTCCTCTCTTCTCTGGTTCTGGAGTCTGCTTCTTTTTTCTTCCTTATGGTTTATTTCTTTAAGAATTTTCTCTAGTGTTGGCTTTGAATTCATGAATTTTTTGAGATTCTGTTTATCGTGAAAGACTTTGGTTTCACCATTGATCTTGAATAGTAGTTTTTCTGGATAGATTAGTTTGGGCTGGAAGTTATTTTCTTCCAGGGTCTGAATCACGTCGTACCAGTCTCTCCTAGCATTCCTAACCTGGGTTGTATAGTCTGGGGTGATTCTTATTGTTTTGCCTCTATATGTCACCCGTCCTTTTGTTCTCACTGCTTTTAAGATTCCTTCCTTAGCCTCTATATTGGTCATTTTGGTTATTATGTGACGTGGAGTGGTCTTTTTTTGGTCTTGTCTCAGTGGAGTTTTGTATGCCTCCTGGACTTGAAGATCGAAGTCTCTTTCCATATTTGGAAAATTCTCTGAGATTATTTCCTTGAAGATGTTGCAGATGCCCTTGGTCTGTACCTCTAACCCTTCCTCAATGCCTATTATCTGTAAATTAGGGCGCTTCATATTATCCCATAATTGCTGGATGTTTAGGTTTTGTTGCTGTATAGATTTCTGTATATCGCTGACTGTGTTTTCGGTTTGGGATGTGCTGTCTTCTAATATTGATATTCTGTTTTCCATTTCATCTAATCTTCCAGAATTTCTTTCTATTGCTGTCTTCATTTCACTTATTGCCTCTTTCATTTCATTCCAGACCTCTTTCTGATTCTTTTTTAGTGTTTCTAGTTCACCTTTAACCTCCTCTATACTTGTTTTAAATCCTTTCATCATATTGAACATCAAGATTCTGAACTCCCCTTGTTGCATTTCTAGTAGGTCAGTATTTGTGATTTCTGCTGTCTCTTCATAATTCCTGGTTCTCATATTAATAGCGTTCTCTGTCCTGTTTTTCTGGTTTCTACCCATTGTTTGTGAGTATTATGCTTAGTCAAATCTTAATATTGGGAGTTTAGGAGTATCGGCTAGTCAGCAGAGCCTTTCCAGTGTTGAGGGTGGGTGATGTGGGAGGAGCTGGGGTGATTGGTAAAGGAGCCGGATTAGGTAGAGGATATGTTTAGGTTGAGAAAGACTTTAAGTATGATAAGGTAATATCTTGCTAGGAATGAGAGAGAGTTTACTACTAGGACTCTTGTCGTTAGTAGAGTAATTATGGATATAAGAAATACTTTGAGTATTAAACCAGGAGGTATATTATGGGGAAAAGTTTTGGGGGAGAAAAGTATGTAGGGTTAGTGTGGGAAGGTTTGTAAATAGGGGTGATGGAAGGAGCAGACAGACATAGAAAAAAAAAAGAAAAAAGAAAAAAATCCACACAAGATACCAAGACTATTATGTAATCCAAGAAAAAGGGAGGAAAACCAATCAAAGGGGGAGGATGAAAATAAGGGAAGGAAAGAGGAAGAAAGAGGAAAAAAGAACAAGAATAAAATAAAAGGAACTAGCAGCTGTGTGAAATAAAAAGATAAGGCAAACTATCCAATATATATATATATAAAAAAACAAGTTAAAGTAAGAGAAGTGTGGGTTAAAGGGGAAAAAAAAACACAGCAATAACCATACCAAAACAAAAGTACTGTAAAAGCAAAATAAAACAAAACATCCACATTAAAAGTAAAACAAACAGTCCTCCTTATTTACACATATGGGGTCAGGTCCATATAATATGTGCGTATCTGATTGCTTTGGTAACTTTCAGAATACCATCCAATGTCTCTTAGTTTTCTTTATACTCTATTTTTATCTTCTTAGATCACTCTGGGTATTTGGACACCTTTCTCTCCTGTAGCTGCTTTAGGTTTATGTGTCCGGATGTCTGGTTTCAATTTTATTTGATTCTGTACAATTCACAGGTTCTGCAAAATTCTAACCTGTGGTCAGCACCTCTGCACTCACCACCCTAGTCTCCAGCCTGTGCTTCCCTACAACAGTGGTGGAGAATGACCAAGGTATAATTAGAACCTCCCCCTGAGATCCTGTGCAGATATTGTGGCCCGATGGATTTTCCTATGTCTCTGGAAATTCCAGCTGGGTTAGCCGGTGTGGTCCCAAGATGTACCCTGGGCAAATGGATGCTGGTTCTTGGATGCCTACAGTTACTGCCAGAGCTCTGCCTATTCCGAGAGTGCAGGCTGGGTGTGCTGCTAGTACTGGACCCAGGTGTGAGTGGATACAACTGTCTATTGCTGCTGGTATGCTCTTCCAAGGTATATTGAGCTGTGTTCTCGCTTAGAACTAAGCATCTGGCTACCAGGAGGGTCGGAACACCCAGTGATGGGCCAGGGGTGCAGGATAGGTGCTCAAAGATCCAGTGCGTGGTGTCCAGCAATGGTCCCTGCCTTCTGTGGGATGTAGAAACTGGGGGTGCCTCAAGGAGGTTTCCAGGTCACACAGGGCTTTTGCAACCTGGAAGGAAGGCTCTGGCAAGGTGGCGGGGGCTAGACGCACAGGCAGTCTCCAATTTAGAGGTGGCAGTGGCAGTGGCACAGGCACTGACTGCTAGCAGGGGACCAGGGCGCAGACAAGGTGCGCCGAAGGGAGTGCTCGGTTCTGAGGCTGGGGCGTGCTGGGGGGTTGGGGTGCAGCGCACGCTAGGGTCAGCACTTCCCTGGGCGCCCGCAGTTACCTGCCTTCCTTGGTTCAGGATTCCATGGGAGTCTGTCTCTAGCTGTTGTGATCCAGTCGCTGGTGACCACACAGAATTCTGACATGAGTGATGTTCGTTGCTTAAGATGAGAAACTAAGTCCGTTTTCAGTCCCGGATTATCTTGCCGCGGTAATATCGGGCAGGCAGATCCGCGGACAGCTGCGAAAGCGGCGCGCCGATCAGCATTGCGATCCGATTGTATCTGCAGCAGGTCTGGTGTCCGATCCTTGTTCTTCTTCTTCACGTTCAGAGTTCCCCCGAGGTACCAGGATTTGTTTTGGTTCCTGGTATGTATTTATTTTGTTGATTAAGACACAGCTTTCTACGTATTTGAACTTTATTTGCTTCAGCTACAGAGAAGTGCTGTGTCCCTCAGTCGCCATTTTGGAAAAAAAAACTACATGTGTCTTTATATTTAAAGTGGATTTCTTAAGCCAGTTATGTGGCACATGCCTATACTCCAGGCTGGGACAGAAGAATCACAGATTCAAGGATAGCCTCAGCAAGGTAACAAGTCTCTCAGCAACCTAGTGTGACCCCGTTTCATAAATAAAAAATAAATAGAGCTGGGGTGTATCTTGGAGGTAGTATACCTCTGAGTAAAAACTCTAGTACCATGAATAAATAAATAAATAAATAAATGGTAGATTTTGTAGCTGATTCAATAGAGTCAAATCTTGAATTTTTATCCAATTAATTATCCAGTCTCTATTTTTAAATTGGTATTTAGAACACTTGATGTTCAGCTGCTGTGTCAATCAGCATTTACACAGCTATAATGGTACATGCCTGAAATCTCAGTACTTGGGAAGTTGAGACAGGAGGATCACAGGTTCAAGACCACTTCAACAAGTAGTGAGATTCTCATCAACCTAGTGAGACCCTGTTTCAAAATAAAATAAAATAAAATAAAATGGGATTGGGGCTATAGATCAGAAGTAAAATGCTTCTTAGTTCAATCCCAGTAACACACACACACACACACACACACACACACACACACACACACAGACTTGATTATATAAATTAGGGAGAAGAAGTTAAGTTTAATAGTTTGTGGTTTCTGGGTTCTGCCCATATAAGGACCTGGATCTCAGGGTATGGTGGCGGGAAGCAGAGAAAGGGAGAGTTCAAGGCTTTGCTCTGACATCATGGAAGCCAGAAGCAAGAGAGAAAGTGAGGGGAGGAGGAACCATCCATCATCCCAGGCCACAGCCCCAGGAGCCCACCTTCATTAGCCACACCCTATCAGCTCAGGCCATCACTCAGATAAATCCATTACAATGGGTTCATCCACTACTGAGATTACATCTTTCATGACTTAATTATGTCCACCCTGGATATTCATAAATTATCTCTTTAGAGGCCATTGTATATCTAACTAAGACAAATACTTGTTGATTTAGTTTAAAATCTACCATATTAGCCGGGCATGGTGGCACATGCTTGTAATCCCCGCGCTTGGGAGGCTGAGACAGGAGGATCGCACGGGTTCTAAGACAGCCTCAGATGCTTAGTGAGGCTTTCAGCAATTTAGTGAGACCCTGTTTCCAAATAAAATATAAAAAAGGTCTGGGAGTATAGCCCAGAGGTAGAAAGCCTCTGGGTTCCACCCCCAGTACCACCAAAAAATAAAAAAATAAAATCTACCATATTTGCTACTGTTTTCTACTTATTTCCTTTGTTTTTTGTCCCTATTTTGCTCTTTCACTCTTTTTCTACCTATTATAGTTTTAATTGAGCAGTTTTTCTTTATCTTATTTTTTATCCTTTCTTAACATATTAATTAATTTTTTTTCTCTTTTAATGCTTGACCTAGAGTTTGTAAGATATGCTTACAGCTAATCCAAGTACACTTCCAAGGAAAGCTGTTATCATCACACTGGCAGAACAAGTACCTCAAAAGCAAAATATTTCTAATTTCTCCCTCCTGGCCCTTATATCAATGCTGTCATTTATTTGAGATATATATATATATTCATATATCTTGTCATTATTTCTAATAAACTGTTATCCTTAGAATTAATTAATAATAAAATTATTTTACTTTTACTTATTCCCTCTTTGATGCTTTTTCTTTCTTTATGCAGATTCAACCTATACCTTTTCTGTCTCTATAAAGAAACTCCTTTTAGTAATTTTTCAAGGCACATCATTGAAAACACATTCAACAATTTATATATTTCTTTGTAGGTAAGACCCCACCAACTTCTTTCAAGATATTTTACTTCATTTTCTTTGATTTTACAATGATATTTTGCCAAGAAAAAAATTCCAAACAGAAGAACAAAGAGAAAAATGACTTGAAAAATAATGGAACAGAATATCTAAGACCTGAGGGACAACTAAGGGCCTAAGTATAGTTATTTTGATGTTCCCTGAGCTTCCTGGATATGTGTTTTAGTATTGGCTTGGGAGGGAATTCTCTTTCACTATTGCTTCAAAGATTTTTACTGTTATTTCTGTTTCTTTCTCTCTTTCTTTTTCTACTAGTATACCCATTATATTCAAGGATATCAATTGTAGTTGTCCCTTAGTTCTTGGATATTCTCTTCCATTATTTTTAAAGTCATTTTCCACTTTGTTTTTCTGTTTGGAATTTTTTTCATGACACGTCCTTAGTCTTACAGACTCTTTCTTCAGTTGTATCTAGTCCTTCAAAGGTAAGACCATCAAAGGTATTCTCCATTGCAGTTACAGAATAATTTATTTTTTATTTTTTATTGGTGCATTATTAATTTCTATTTCTTTAGCCTTGTTTCTCTTTTCAATTCAAGTTTGGGAATTTCTATTGCTATATCTTCTAACTTAGAGATTCGTTCCTCAACCGTTTTTAGTCCACTAATGTGTCCATCAAGATGGTCCTCATTTTGCTTACTACACACATTTTGGTCTTTTGCATTTAAAAAATGTTTTTCTTAACCTTTCCATTTCTGTTTGTGTTGCCCATCTGTTTTTGCATGCTGTCTATTTTACCTGTTGGAAAACTTATCATATTAATCATAGTTGTTTTAAATCCCACATCTGACTATTGCAACATCCCTGCCATGTCTGAGTTTGCAATCCCAGTCTTTCCAAAGTGTGTATTCTGTCTTTTAGAGTTTTTTGTCATTTTTTTCCTGTGGTGGTCACTGGGGATTGATCCCAGGAGCATCCTACCTTCAAGCTACACTCCATTCCTTTTTTGGAGACAGGGTCTTGCCAACTTACTGAGAGTCTTGCTAAGTTTCCACTTCTGGCCTTTATCCTGTGATCCTCCAATCTCAGCTTCCAAAATAGTGAGATTATAAGCACGCACCACCACACTCGCCTTAATTTTTTCTTAATAAAGGTACGTAATATATGGTGCCAACGGAACTGTGGTTCCTGGGCCTTTAGTTGTAAAGCTCAGGGGCAGTGAAATGTTCAGCAGTCTAGTGTTATGTCCCAGTGTTCCAGTGAGTCTCCATTCTGTGCTGTGAACTTCACAAATGCTTCTCAGCTTCTCTCCCCCTCACATAAGACAGAATGGCTGTTGTGGGCTGACGTTAATTATTTCTCTTGTCTTAGCTCACTTAGCCTCTGATAAAACTCCAATCATTTAGGTTCTGACCAAATTGTCTCTTTGGTAAGAAGAAAGAATTCTCTGGCATATGTCAATAGCCCTTTGACTTTTTGCCTACAGGAAGCAGGAAAAGATTTTTCTCTGATAGTCACTGTGAAAACCTGGTCAGGCTCCTGGAGGTAAAATTGACAGAAGTATGGGGCCTCTTTACATGCTGGACTAGAAACAAGAAGCTCGAAACATTTTTAAACTGTAATTTTTATCATTTATTTAAAGATACATAAAATCATCAGAATGGTATACGATGAGAAGAGTAACTAGGTGAAGATCTAAAAGCCCGGCCTTCCCTTTGCTGCCCTGACTGGTTCTGTGAGCCAGGTCCAGGCATCCCACTCTCCAGTGAGAAGACATTGAGTAAATCAGTGTTTCTCTACCTTTTTAATTTTCATTATTTATTTTTGAAGATTTAAAGGAGTTTATTTAAAAGATAGAAATACAGAAGACAGTTACAGCCCCATGCCATTCAGGAGTGGCATGGAGTTGGGGGACTTCGAATGAATTCACATCTAACTTTTTAAATCCAAGATACTTTTGAAGACTTGTCTCAGGCTTTGAGTATAAACTTTCTCTAGGTACAAATCTCTGCCTACCTGTTGTGGTCCAGATGGATCTAGAAATCCTTGGATAGGTAATCTAGAAAATTATTTAGAACTCCATTTCATTTTTTAAAAATTTTTTATGAATTCCAACTTTCTAGATAGGCCTAAGTTTTATGCTCACAGGTATTTTCAGAGTGGGCAAAAAATACCACAAAATCAGTAATAGAGACCTATTTATTGATCTTTCACTCTGTGCCTCATTCCAAGCCCTTTTTATAGAATATTTAGTTCTAATTGTAGCTTTGGGAAGCAGGCACAAGAGATTTATATTTTGTAGGATATATTTGTTACTAAGTATGTGCCAACAACTATATTAGAATTTGCATTGCCGTTAGTATGTAATTTATCATGCAAACAGGAAAATTTTGAGATTTTAAAATACTCAATATTAATAATTAGACCTTGTTGGTCATGGTGGCACAAACTTGCAATCCCAGTACTTGGGAGGTTAAGACAAGAGGATTACAGGTTTGAGGACAGCCTCATCTCTCTGAACTTTGTGAGACCTTGTTTCAAAATAAAGAATAAAAAATTGTGCTGGGGTGTAGCTCAGAGGTAGAATGCCCCTGGGTTCAATCTCCAGCACTACAATAATTAATAATAACAATAATAATAATAAATAGTTATTATTATTTTTTATTATAGCAAGCACATATAGAAATTCTCAAGGGATAATTGGGGCGTGTGGACCTTTTGGTTATCATCTTTCTTGAATAGAAGAGAAAACTGAGACATGAGGTCCAGAGTGCCTTTTGTGAGGCCATATCCTAGCATGTGGGATGGATATGACTCCAGATCAAACCCCAACACCTAGTCATTTAACATAGGACACTGGCACAGACCAGAGAATGACACCCACGACAAAACCCCCAAAAGCTTATCCTTGTGCATATTTTCACTTTGTGTTATCCATCTCTCCTTTAAAAGCAAATTCCCCTGTATTTGATCATGTACTAACACTAGTCCCTTTAGTGATAAGCAAAAGATCTATGGAAAGGACTTTACTTCACTGGAAATGCTCACAATAGCATATATTTTTTTCAAGAAGGAGAGCCTAATTACCTTTCGAAATTCCAAAAATGTCAAACTGATTACGGTGTGTGCTTTTTTTTTTTTTTTATAACATCACATGCACTGAAGTTATTTTGGGATAATGAGCAATTTTAATCTTGCTTAATAAAAGCTATTCACAGGGCACTTTAGGAGGGGATCTGCATATAAGTAGTTTTACTAAACCACTTTCCCCTTTCAGTAACATTTATTCAAGAGTATGCAAATTCTTCTTAAAAAAGCTGCTAAATTTAGAAATCAGAAGGGCAGAGTTTTGGACTTAATTGAGTAAATTCTGTGTGTGTCTGTGTGTGTGTGTGTGTGCGCGCGCTCTCCAAAAAAATGAAACTGAATTTTGAGTTTCACATATCATCTTTGGCTGACAAAAGGCCAGGATGTACTGAGTTTTGAATTTGAATCTGAGTCTGAATTCAGGCTTACAAACCTTAGGTGGAAAAAAACCCATTCAGGTCTTTTCAGTTAGTATGATGAAATAAGAATTATCAAAAGATATTTTAAGATAAAAAGTGCTAAAAAGGCTTTTTGTTTAATTTTCTATAAAATTTTGTTTATATTTTTTTTAAATGGTAGAAATTCATGGCAATATTCTGAAACATGAAAGTGAGTGAAAATTAGTATCTTAAATGATAGGAAAATGCTTTTGTCACCCACTAATAAGACCCTAAAGACAACACAGATGAGATCATTCTGGAGAAAAAAGAGTCACTTCAGAATTTCTATGGCACTAAATCTTTTGGAAATATTCTCTCCTCACTTTCTTCTCTAGCTCTTCACTTTCTGAAATCCTTCTGGTACCTGTGTTTATGGAGACTCATGGAAACAGTCTGGTGAAATAGAGGCCAGTGGAGAGCCAGCTCTGTCTATTCTGACACAGGCAGTGTGTAGCCTGATCACCTCTTGGGAGTCTGATTACTCCTTCTTCTGCTAAAGATAGCACCATTCTCCAAAGAGTAAAGAGAAAAATGTCCAGGAAATTGAGCATGCAAGGAAAATGAAGGGTTTATCTGTGACATCTCATCACATGTTTTTCTATTTTAAAAGAACTAATTGCAGTTACCTGGTCTGCTCATTTGGTAAACGTTCCCATTTATTTCCTCCTTATTTCTCCCAGTGCTTCTTTCTATATCTATGTCTGTCAGTTTTAAGAGAAAACTTTATTCTTCTTTTATATGCTTTTATAGGAAAGTTCAATGTAGTACGAATATACATGCCCACAGCTCTTGGTGGACTTCTCTCAAATCCACCCTACTACCCACTCCACTCTTCTTGTACATGCTAATGAAACTAGTAGAAATACTTTTATATACCACCAAAGCATCATTTGAACTATTTCCTTCCTCAATCCTCCTTTTCTTCCCCCCACCTTTTCTTCAAATCCCCTTCTACTAGTCTACTAGACTCCATTCTTTCATAAGGAGTTTATGGTCAATGCCTGACATGCCTTCTTATTCATCATCCCTAGGCAACTCTTCATATTCTTTTCTTTATTTTTTGGGGGGTGGTACTGGGGTTCCATGTAAACTCTTCTACCTCAGGGCTACACTCCCAGACCTATATTATATATGTTTTTTATTTGGAAACAGGGTCTCTTAAGCCAGTGATTCTGGCTTTGAATCTGCATGATCCTCCTGTCTCCTCCTCCCAAGGGCGAGGATTACAAGCGTGTGCCACCACGCCCGGCCACTCTTCATATTCTTTATGTATATCTACACTGGAGCAGACTCACTGAGCCTGAGAATATGGGATGAACTGAATATACCCTTGCTCTCATCACACTACCACTCCTCCACCTTTCTGAGAGCAGTTCCTTTGCTTCCTTCCTTCCTAGAACCACAGGGATACAGCATATATAAACGTACTTCTGGATGCTAACCTCCATTTCTGGTAAAAGTAAAACATTGTTTTTCCATTTTTCTTAGTTTTGGGCTTTATTTAATAATCTAGAAGGCCTGTGTTACTCATGCTGCTTCATTTGCCTCTTCTAGGACCAATGGCCTTCTTGCCAAAAAACAGAAGAAACGTGTTAACTTAAACTTGCTGCCTCAGCAGCACTCTGGCGATCCTTGGGTCCTCAAAATGCTCTACACAAGGAAAGTGTGTTCATAACTTTACAAATACAACTAACCAGTGGTAGAAACATCACCAGAGTTAGGTACTCTCACAGCCAGCACATGAGATTTCCCAGTTATCGACTGGGTCATTTTATTTGTGTGTGTGTGTGTGTGTGTGTGTGTGTGTGTGTGTGTGTGACTGAGGATTTAACCCAGGGACATTCTACCTCTGAACTATACTGTCAGCTCTTTTTATTTTATTTTTATTTTTAAGCATGTTCTCACTAAGTTAGCTGTGATCCTCTTATCTTAGCTTCCCAGGTACTGAGATTATGGGCCTGTATCACCATATCTGGCTATTGACCCTTTTATAATACTACTGGATACTAAATTCCAGAAAGGCAAACATGACAAAATTGTGAAGCTAAAATTGAATTTACAAATGATTTTGTATATTCGGCAAGTGAAAAATCTTTCTTCTATATTTCTTCTATATTTTCATTAGTATATATTTCTATGGTTAAAATGGTGTTTTATGACATGTAAGACATATTACCAGACTATTTCAAAAGTTTTATATCTAGGCCAGGCATGGATGCTCACTCCTGTAATCTCAATACTAGGGAGGCTGAGACAGGATGACTGTAGTTTTGAAGCCAGCCTCAACAATTTAATGAGGCTCTCAGCAACTTAGCAAGCAAGACCCTGTTTCCAAACAAAAAATAAAATAGGGCTGAAGGTATAGCTCAGATGGGTTCAATCCCCAGCATCCCACCACACACACACATGTTGTACCTATTTATATGCCTCCTTCCAAAGGAATACAAAAGCTTCATGTCGGTAAATCCCAACATTCTTTTAAAAACTGCCCTTTAAGGTGTGTTTTTCTTTTTTCAAGTAAGTCTTGTTTGTCATCCTAACACAAAAAGAAAAACCTGCTGAGAAAAATAGTGCCAAAAATAGTACATCTGGATTGAAGTAAAAATCCAAAGGTCTTAAAAATTCTGGTGAAAAGAATTAAATTCACCTGACCAACCTTCCTCCTAATTGAGGCTCAGACCTTTTTAGACAAAGAGAAAAAGAAATAAATAGCATATTTTTCCATTATTAATACCATTTACAAATACACACTTACATGTATTTATAAACAAACATTATAAGCTATTTGGAACTTTGAGGACAAATTCTAGAAGAAGCTATAATAACAAACAGAAACTAGCAGAGAAGTTTACAACCTTGGTCTAGAACCACCAGCATGGGCTTCACCTGGGATCTGGACAGAAATGCACATTTTCAGGTTCTAAGTAAGACATAGAATCAGACTCTGCATATTAATGAGGTCCCCAAGTGATCACCATGCACATTAACATGTGTGATGTGCATGATCAAGAAAAATTAAGAACAAATCAAGCAACAAAGCATGTTTGAGAATCACTTGAACCATTCAAGTCCTCACTTTGCTCTGGGTTTCGTGCCCCTCCTGGCCAATCCCAGATGATACTAGGACACAGACTCCATTTCAGAAACCATTATCATTTTGTATTATGATTCTTCTCTTGTATTTGTACTTTTATTTTTATTTATTTTGCTCTTCATAACTTTTAAAGGTCATTGTAGGATAAAAGTAATGTAAATATAATATTCTTTTCTGCAAAGAAATGAGCTATATTTTTCTTTATTCCTATGGTTACTTGGGAGAGAAAACACAGTGAAAAATTCCAGTGGTTAATCTCTTTATTATATGAATACTTGCTTCTCCAACAAAAAACAGATCTGCCTTCAAACTTCCTTGTGGTTAGAAGACAGTTAAATCTTATGCTCAATCACTAGCAAAATTGACTTTTGTTAATGTTCTATTTCATATTTTAATGTCTTATTTGACAGGTGTGCTTGAGTTACTGGCAAGCATCTAATTTATGTCAAATCTAATATTATTTTGCTAGAGTGGAAGTTTCCCATCTTATGTTAGTCCTAAGGTAACAATTTTTTTTCTTTTTCATAAGAAGATGAATTGTGGAAGCAAAGTTGAATAACATATGTTAAAAGTTGTTGTGTGGAAGCAAAATGTACCATGCATTTAGAAACACTTGAAAAATGTATTTACCATATAAGTATAAAAAATGGCTGAACATTGATTAAACATTAAATGTAAGAGGAAAATTCCCAAGTGCTGTATATATATATATATATATATATATATATATATATATATATATATATATTGGTGGTACTGGGGTCCTGGAAGCCCTTCTACCTCCGGGCTACACTCCCAGACCTATTTTTACATTTTTATTTGGAAGCAGGGTCTCCTAAGCTAGCACACTCGGCTGGCTTCGAAACTGCGCAATCCTCCTGTCTCTGCTTCCCAAGCGTGGGGATTACAAGCGTGCGCCACCACACCTGGCCCAAGTGCTATATTTTAACCCAAATCAAATCTTTTGAATATTTTGAGACAATAGGGAAATATAGATGGAAGATTTTGCAGAAGAATATTTTTGCTCAGACCCAGTTCAAATTTGTCACCTGATTTACTTTTATTACTATTTCCATAACCCCAGAGCTTCAGAGTAACATGTAGCTCTTTTTGCTGGATATTTCAGATGTGGTGTCTACTTTTGTCAGCAGATAGTAATGTTGTTAAAAGGAAAATGAAGCATATCAGGAAAACACAGAAGGCAACTGATGTTAAGGAACCATCTACTAGTTGCCTCCAATAGGTAGCCATGTCTCAGGCATCCCTGCATCAGAACACTCCAGCATGAAAGAACATCATCTCTACTTCCACACAAAAAATGACTGATGATTAGAGTAGTAAACTGCCATAGGTGTATGCATTTTAAGAGGGAGAATACAGAGATGAAAGATGGCAGAAAAGGTAGAGACAGTATGTTTTAGCCACTCTGAGACTCGGAACTCAACCAGCATGAAGACTGCTTCTTGACAAGGGAAGAAAAGCAGCCAGAATTCAGCAGAATAGTGATGGTTGAAATGCTGAAATGTGGTAGAATCAGAGGCAGCAGAGAGAGCAGTTGACTGTAAAGAGTTCCATAGATTCCACCTTGTGAGCAGAGAGCAGCTGTGGTGGCACCATGTTGGACAGGCTGTGCCGAGGCTGATGACTGCCAGTGCCACAGCTCTTGGAGATATCCAATAATGAAGAGGCAGACGCCTGTGAAGCCAGAAACTAGAGCATTATGAAAATAGTTGAATTTTTTTCCCTCAATCCACAAAGACTCCCAACTACCAGATGGCCCAGCATGATCCTACAGCTGCATCTGAAACCATCTCTCTACATAGGGACCTGAGCAGCATTTTTCAAGACTGTGAGTTCACAAGCCATCCCAGTTGGAGACTGCCCAAGTTGGCTAACTCTATAATTTTTCAAATCACACCTGCAGGGATGGGATGGGGGCTATAGTGGGCACAGAAAAAAACATGAACTAGCAGACAATACCTAGGGACATTCAGGCAAGAGGAAGTTAGAGTCACAGTTTGCCCAGCCCTTGCAATGTCTCCAGCAATCACTAGAAGACAGCCAGCCATGGTGGCTGTGGGGTGAAATAACTCAGCCTACCAAGTTGCAGGGTTGAAAAGTTATAAACTTGTGCCTGGCCATGTTTGGACACTATAAGTATAATGCCAGGGCCCAAAAAGGGCTCAGGTAATCACAGATTAGGTAATCACTGGATTAGAACAGTACAATCTCTTCCTGCCAGAGCTTGGGCCCTGAAAGATGGAGGCCAGGGGCTAGCATGAATTCACATGATTATAAATATAGGTTGGAAACTCAACATTCTCTCTGGCAGCAGAGTTTATGCCATGCATACAGTAACTGACAGTGCTCCATGAGATTCTAACCAGAAGAACAAAGGTGATGTCCCAAGGGGCATCAATGCTCAGCAAACTGGGCCACAAACTCAGAGCAATTTCTGTCCCTGCTGAGCTCAAGTCCACTGGCCATAGAGGTTTGAGGTCAGTGCATTTCAGTATAATGGGCTCATAATCAGCAGAATGGTGGTGGTGTCTGTGGGACAACAAATCCCAACCAGCAGGCTGCAGGCTCTGAACATAAAAATCATGCTCTCTGGCCCTTCAGAGTTTGAGTTGGAGAGCACAGTAGTCTGCAGTTAATCACAGACTTCTGTTTACCTGCACTAAGAACTAGATCTAGTTAAAGAACTCAAAAATTTGGTTATATGAGACAAATTAATACAGGCAAATATATATCCCCAGTATAGACCTTATTATGAAGGGATAAAAAATAGACACAGGTCTCACACATAAAGAGAAAGAAAATGCCAACATAACAGAAATAGAAACCTGAGAACTTTGAAAATGTGAGAAGGAAGAATAGTGGAAAAACAATAAACTCTCACAGCTTAACAAAAAGGGAGATCACCAGTAATGATCTTCAAGAAATGCCGGAGCAAGAATTCTGAATTTTGATCCTCAATAATATGAAAGACCTCAAAGAAAGTGCAAAGGAAATGAAAAAAACATATCAATAGAGAAATGAAGGCCCTAAGAAAGAAACAAGAAGAGGTTTTGAGTGAAATGAAAGTAAATAAATGAATTAAAGACTGTAATAGAAATCAACTCTGGCTGGCTAGACCACATGGAAAACATAATATCATTTTTAGAAGACAGTGTACTCAAAACTGAAACACAGTAAAATATATAGACAAGACAATACAAAAACATGACCTGAACATCCAAGAAATGTGTGACAATTTAAACTGTCCCAACTTACAGATAATTGGCATCAAAGAAGGTCTAGAATGACAAACCAAGGGTATCAGAAACCTCTTCAAAGAAATAATTTCAAAGGTTTTTCCAAATACAGAAAAAGAATTGGGAATCCACATATAGGAGACTTTCAGACCATCAAGACAAGCTCAAGTAAGGACTTCCCTATGCGATGTAATAGTCAAAATGACTAGCATAGAGGTCAAGAAAAGAATTGTAAAAGCAGTGAGAATGAAAGAATGGTAACATTCAGGGGCAAAACAATAAAAATAACACTAGACTTCTCAACTCAAGTCATGAAATCCAGAGGGGCCTGTATGATATACTCCAGATTCTGAAATAAAACAACTTCCAACTAAGACTGCTATATCTAACAAAGATATTACTCAAAATTGATAGAGAAATAAAAACATTCCAAAGCAAGCAGAAACTAAAAGAATTCATGACTACCAAGCCAACTCTAGAGAAAATACTTAAAGATATAAAACACAAAGAAGGAAAAAAAACCAGATACCAAAACCAGAGAAGGGTCAAACTTTGCAAAATAGGCAACTAATCAAAAGGGAAATGACACTACATCAAACAGATAAAAGAGCTCAAAATGACAGGAAACAAAACATCATATTTTAATGATAACACTGAATGTCAATGGTCTTAACTCTCCAATTAAAAGACAGACTGAAAACGCAGGTTTAAAACACACAATGTACTTAAACATATCAAAGTAAACCACTAAGACAAACAAGGGAAGGAGGTATGGGGAGGGAATGGGGTGGGAATTGGGTAGAGGTTAAATCAGTGATGTGTACATGTATGTACACACCAATTTTTTACCCCACTATGATGTATGAATATAATGCACCATTAAAAAAAAAAAAGAAAATGCAGGTTTAAAAAATCTACCTATAGCTGGGTGTGGTGGCGCATGCTTGTAATCCCTGCGCTTGGGAGGCAGAGACAGGAGGATCACACAAGCTCAAAACCAGCCTCGCTGGCTTAAGAGACCCTGTTTCCAAATAAAAATTTAAAAATAGGTCTGGGAGTGTAGCCCGGGGATAGAAGGGTTTCCAGGAACCCCAGTACCACCAAAAAAAGAAATATATATATATATATATATATATATATATATATATATATATATATATATATAACCACATTCTATTTGCAAGAAACTTACTTCACAGCATACAATATCCTTATGCAAAAGATGAAAGGATGAAAAAATATATAGTGTACAAATGAAGATCAAAATCAAGCAGTGGTAGAAATGTTCATATCTCACAAAACAGACTTGAAGCTAAAACTCATCAGAAGAGAAAAACTGGTTCAATTCTTATTAGTAAAAGGAACAATCAAACAAGAAGATATAATGATAGTAACACTTATGCCCCAAATGTAAATGGACTCACTTTGGTAAAATAAAATAAACCCAAATGCAATAATATTTAGAGAATTCAACACACCACTAACACCACTAGATTTATCTTTCAGGCAAAAGATCAGTAAAGATTCTTGAGAACTAAAGGACACTATAAACCAAATGGACCTAATAGACATATACAAAATATTTTAACCAACAACAGCTGAATACACATTCTTTTCAGATTTTCATGGAATTTTCTTCAAATAGACCACATTCTGAGTTACAAAGCCAGTTAAAAATGTAATATAATTCCCTACATTTTTTCAGACCACAGTGAAATGAAAGTATAAATCAACAACAGGAAGATAAAAAGAAATTACATGTATATATGGAGACTGAATGGTACACACTTGAATGAGGACTAGATCAGAGAAAAAATAAGGGAGAAATAAAAATTCCTAGAATTAAATGAAAATAGAGACATGATGTACCAAAATATATGGGACATTTTGAAGGAGCTATTAAGGGGTAAACTTATAGCACTGAGTGCACACATAAGAATATCAGAAATTCACCAAATAAACAACCTGATGACATACCTCAAGAACCTAGAAAAACAGGAATAGTCTAGTCTAAAAGGCAGTAGAAGACAGGAGATTATTGAAATCAGGGAAGAAATCAATGAAATAAAGAACAACAACAAAATAATAGAAAGGATCAACAAAACAAAAAAAGCTGCTTCTTTGAAAAGATTAACAAGATTGTTAAATAACTACTAGCTGATGTAACCCAAATAATGATAGAATCAACACAAATTATTTAAATCAGAAATTGAAGGAAAACCAATAGCAAAAAAAGAGATAGGAATAGCAATGAAAAGCCTCCAATCAAAGAAAAAACAAGATGCCAGAAACATAGGTTGGAGAAAAGACAGTTGGATTTCCAGCTTAATTCTGCAAAACCTTTACAAAACAACTGAACCCAATATTTCAGAAGTTATTCTACAAAATTGAAAGAGATGAAAATATTCCAAACTCCTTCTGTGAGGTCAGTATCACCTTAATGTCAAAACTAAATAAAGATTCATCAAGAAAAGAAAATAATAAACCACTATCAAATTCTAAACATAATAGTAACCATTCAAAACCACATCAAGATTACTAGACACTTAAAAATAATTTGACAAAATTCAGCACCTATTCATGTTAAAAACAAAGTGCAGAAAATCAGAATAAAAGAAATATACCTCAACATCACTAAGACAATATATAATAAACCCAAAACCAACATCATATCAAATGAAGAAAAATTGTAGGAATTCTTAAAATATGGAATGAGACAAGGATGCCCACTATCACAATTCCTAGTCAGTATAGTCCTAGAGACTCGGAGCAGTAAGATAAGAGAAAGCTATCAAAGGAATTCCAATAGGAAAAGTAAAATAAATCATCTCTATTTGTAAAAGATATGATTCTATTTTTAGAAAATTCAATCAAAAGACTATTAGAAGTTATTAATAAATTTAACACTGTAATGGAATACAAAATCAACCTTAAAAATTCAGTAGTTTTTCTATATGCCAACCATTAATTCAGTGAGAAAGAAATCCAAAGAACAATTTAATTCACAATAACTTCAAACCAATAAAATACCTAGGAAGAAACCTAACCAACAAAAGATCTCTAAAATAAAAATTATAAAACACTAAAGCAAAAAGTTGAAGAAAATCTTATAAGATGAAAAAATCTTCCTTGATCTTAGATAGGCAGAATAAATATCATCCATGAGCCATTTTACCAAAAGTGATCTACAGAGCTGATATAATCTCTATTGAAATGCCAATGATTTTCTTCAAAGACATAAAAAAATTAGTCATAATTTTTAAATGGAGAAAAAAATAAGACCCAGAATAGTCAAAGCAATTCTCAGCAATAGGAACCATGCAGGAAGCATCACAATTCCTGCCTTAAAATTATACTACAGTGCTATAGCACTAAAAACAGCATCGTACTGACACAAAAACAGATACATAGACAAATGGAACAGAATAAAAGGTAAAGAAACAGATTCACACACGTATAGTCAATTGATTTTCAACAAAGTTGCCAGATACATAGGTTGGAGAAAAGACAGACTTTTTTTAACAAATCGTGTTGGAAAAGTTGATTATTCATTTGTAGAAAAAATGAAACTAAATCCTTATCTCTCACCCTGAACAGGAGTCAACTTAAGATGGATCAAAGACCAGAAACTGTAGCTACTGTAGGAGGACATAGGTTAAACACTGCAACATATAGGCACAGGTAGAAACTTTCTCAATAAGACCCCCAAAATTTAGAAAATTAAAGCAAGAATTAATAAATGAAATGGCATTAAATGAAAAAGTTTCTGTTCATCAAAGGAATCAAGAGTATGAACAGAAAGCCTACAGAGTGGGAGAAGATCTCTGACAGTTATCTCTCTGATAGAAGACTAATATCTAGAATATACAAAGAACTTAAAGACTTCACACTAAAAAAAAACCCAAACAAGAAATGGGCAATTGAGTTGAATAGACACTTCGCAAAAGAAGACATACAAATGACCAAAAAATACATGAAAAAATGTTCAATATCTTTATCAATCAGAAAGATCCAAATAAAAACTTCACTGAGATTCCATCTAACCCCAATTATCAAGAAATCCAAAACCAATAAATATTGGTGAGGCGATGGGGGGAACTCTGCTACACTGTTAGTGGGATTGCAAATTAGTTCATTTGCTGGGGAGATCAGTGTAAAGAGTCCTCAGAAAACTGGGAATGGATCCACCATATGATCTGGCTATACCACTCCTGGGTATCTTTCCAAAGGAATTTAAATCAGAAAACTAAAATAATATATACATACCCATGTTCAATGCACAATACCCAAATTATGGGACCAAACTATGTGTCTATCAACAAATAAATGGATTAAAAAAGTATGGTCTATCCACACAATGGAATTATACTCAGCAGTAAATAAGAACAAAATTATGTCATTTGCAAGAAAATGGAAAGACCTGGAGAACATTGTCTTAAGTGAGACTAGCCAGTCACAGAAAGTGAAGTCATATGTTTTCTGTAATATGAAAGTAACTGAGATACCAAAGGGACTTCAGATAATGGAGGAAAATCCTTAGTGAATCAGAGGTTGTCTAAGGGAAGAGGAGGGGGAAGAATTAGGTTCATTGAAAGAATTACTACCATCACCTTTGTTTACATATGTGAAAATTCTAATGTCAATCTCAGTACTCTGTAGGAAGAAGAGTAGAGATTGGGAAGGCAGTCCGAGGGAGGCATCAAGTGCTGTGTGCATTTATGTCACTGTCAATAAGATTTACACTATTATGTGAGACTATAATACACCAATAAAGGCATATAAAAAGAGGACAAATCCAAATTTTAAAACATAGATTATGTTTGCTTAATCCCAAAGTTCATCTTTAATGTAAAACTATAAAATAGTGTAAAAACTATACCATCCCTAACATTAAATGTCTCTGACATTTCTCTTGGTAACTTGGGAATGAATCAAAGTGTATTTAATGTACATAGGAACAATTGCGATAGTGAATTCATTCTTGGACTTGTCCCTTGTAAAACATCCTCAGGCTTCATAGGATCAGTCAATATTATCAGACTGCTGGTAACTCCAGAGAAACATTTTGATTTGTCTTAGCTTAGTCAAAATATTATTATTTATGACTTCTGTGTTTACTCAAGTAGTTTTACTGTCCTGAAGGATTCAGTTATCCCCAGGATGCTTCTTATATATTACATCTTCTATCTGCACTCTGAAGCAGACTGTTGCAAGCATTCAATGACTATTCTCAGGTCGCCACGGTCCTCCCTTGGAGTATGACTCTGGCCCACTGTGGCTTACTGGGATTAGATGGTGTTGGAATTCTGGGCCCGCTGTTGCATTTGTCATTGCTTGGAAGTTTGGCCCTCATCAAACTGCACCTATTTAGCACCCATAAAGAAAGGCTTGGTGGTGTTAAAACATGATTTATTTACAGTTTTACATATTTGGGGTTACATTAAAAAACTTCCCCACTGCCAAGATAACTCTTTAAAAGAACTTTTCTCAGCAAGGAAATATTTCTTGCCAAATCTTTAGAACTCTCTTGAATCTAACAGGATAAACCTGTACCTGTTCCACAAGGGACTGGCTCTGCTCTTCTCTCCTGTTTTTAAAATTAAAACATTTCCAAATTGTAGCTATGTAACAGGTTCTCCAAACAAGGTCAATGTTTTACTTCTTTTTCTTTAATTTAAACCAGAGTGGTTCTCAGATTCAGTCCACTTGATTTCACAGGAGTACTTCACATAAAGGCCTTCTAAACACTGTAAAGCACACCTTCTTCATCTTTGAACTGTCTTAGTAGTCAGGTTTGCCCCAGAAAATGAAGTCAATCTGCACCCATTTTGCAAATGAAGAACTCCAAACTTATATGAAATTAAATTACCAGAGCTCAGAGATGTGCCTTAAAAACTAAGTGAATAATGGATAAGCCAGTCTCAATTTCATAAATATTAGAACCCCCTAAGGTTTTATTAATATTGCCTTGATATTTGGATATAATTAATGATTAGCCTTGGCCAAATTCTTCTACTTCTCAAGCCCTAGTTTGGTCTTTGGTAAAGAGGGATAATAATCATAATACCTCATAAATTTATCATCATGATTAACTGAAGTAATTTAAGTAAGGTGCTTCGCTCAGTGCCTCAAGCAAATGGAGCAACTGAGAGATGCCAGATGCTACCTTCCTCTTTATAACTATTATTCATGTTAAATTATAGAAAACTTAAAACAAATTTAGTGATATCAACACTATTCTCAGTTTGTCCCCAGAACTGAATTTCTGTGACAAAGGAGGCTGAGTGTCAGAATCAGAGCAGGGTGCTTTTCGCAGAATGTGATCCTGGGCCCTGGCCCTCCTGACCCTATCTTTCTGAAATTCTGGCTGAGTGTCTGGGAATAGTGCCTTGAAAGTTTTTCTTATAAATCTAATGAATAAGAGGATAGGAAACTACTCTAGAAGATATGAAGGGCTTCTTCACCACTGTTCCTTTAGTGTGGGGAGCAATTCACAGGAACAAGATAAAGGTAAATTTAAGTATACTCCTTACTCCTGCCCCCATTTTTTTTTTTTTTTTGCAGTACTGGGGATGGAATAGATGGGCATCCTATTTCCAATTTATACTCTAAGTCTTATTTTTTTAAATTCTTTATTTTGAAACAAGGTCTAACTAAGTACCGAGGGCCTCACTAAGTAGCTGAGACTGGCCTTGAACCTGAGCTCCTCCTCCATCAGCCTCTTAAGTACTGCAAATAGAAGCATGCGCCACCATGCCCAGCTTCCTCCTGCCTTCTTCATACTTAAAATTGGTGTTTGTTTTGCCGAAGCTTCAGCTAGGTCTAACCTTTACCTGTTCTGCATGTAATCACACTGGATGAGACCCAGCGATGCAATGCACCAGATTCATAAATTCTGAAAGTGGCCTAGGTCACAGACCATTTCTGGGGCTTTAAATGAAGATCCAGTAACATTAAAGTGCCACTTACAGGGACTATTTGGGAATTCTATCTTTGTAATTCTTAATGGTTTGCACTGGAAGCTAAACTCATTTTGCATCTGGAGAATGGTGATAAGCCAAATTCCTTGCTCAGGGAGCTATTTCAAAGATTGAATGAATCAGACTCTCAGCGTTGGGATCAGGGTTTGTGACCTCTCTGGTAGACTTATGTATTTATGTTATGTTATGTTTGTTAGGTTATATTATTTATTGATACTGGGGATTAAACTCATAGACATTCTACCTCTGAGCTACACCCATAGAACTTTTTTTTTTTTTTTTGAAACACGGTATCACTAAGTTGCTGAAGCTCTTGCCAGAGTTGGCCTTAAACCTGTGATCCTCCTGTGTCAGCCTCCAAGCACTGGGATTACAGGTGTTTCTACCTCCAAGGTTTCCTACAACAGTTACAGTATACACTTTGGTTAATCAATTGATATAGGCTGCATACTATTTTTAGTAAAAACAACTTATGTGAGCATGTTTGTTAGTTTTGCTTTGTGTTTTTCATGCCTAGGCACCTGAAGCAGCAAACTGTTCTGTTTCACAATTGGTCCTGTCTTACTGAGAATCACACTGCTTTCTCTTCTCCTTTAATAGCCCCTGCTCTCTTGCTTGTCTTTTCAGTCTTTCCTAAACCCCAGGACAGGTTCCCCCTGCCACAGCCCCCACCTCAGCCTTCCCTTGCTCCCTCTCATTGTGGTCAAATGACAGTTTGGCTGCTCTTCAAGTCCTTTATGAGTTGCCTCTTGTCTCCTCACTGGAGGATATAAGGGCAGGGATCCGAGACTATGCAACCCCGAAGGGATGCTTCCTACAAAGGCAGCCGAGTCTTCAGGTTTGAGGGAACAATGCTTTTTCCAGGTGTTAAACTTTGACTTTCCTCACAAGGGTTTATGTTCTTTTTTCTTTTGCCACTGCCTTCAAAATACTGTGACAGTTTTCTCTCTGGCCTTGGAGTTGTCTTCGTTATTAATTCAAAAATTATAAATTTCTTGATCACCTGTTGTGGCAAAAGCATAACTTATTTTGCATCTGTCTTCTTTCCTCTCCTGGGACACCATATGTCCATTTCTGGCTTCTACCCTCTTTTATAAACACAAGAGTGGAAAGGCTTGGCTTTATTCAGTGAGCCTCTTTTGTGTCAGTAAATTATATATGTCCCTTGGTTGCAATCATGGTTGTCTCTCCTTAACTCGTATATCTTCTATACTTGAAATGTCTCATTTATTTTAACTGCTTATGTAATCATAGTTTTAATTAACGCCTTGTGTTCCTAAAAGTATATGTGTAGTTTATGATGTGCCTTGGCTTCCTCAGTGTTGAACCCACAAACATAAACATTCTTTCTCTTTCACCTGCCACCAATAGCTCATTTGTTTGTTGTTGTAGGAAAGGTTACTGCATCATGTTCATCCTCCATCAGAGTCAAACAGTGAACTTGTGTACATTTAAAGATACATGTGAGGTCTGGGGTATAGCTCAGTGGTACAGCGTTTGCCTAGCTTGTGTGAGACCCAGGTTTGACCTCCAACACAGCCAAATGATAAATAAATCAATTACTTGTGTGGCTCTCATCTGTGGCTTGTGTTACATTTCTTTTGGTCGGCACTGCGCTAGACAAGTAATCCTTGGAATGTGTGTATCTATTTTCAGCAACTAAATGAAAAACTAAAGATGATTACTTGATAAGAAAGATGTTATTTAGAGATAAGGGTCTAATTTTATATTTTTAGACATGGATATCCAGTTTGTTTAGCATCATTTATTGAAAATGCTCTTCTACTGAGGCCTTCCACAACAGTGATACCCTGTTTCAAAACAAAGAAAAGAAAATGGGCTGGGGGGGTATAGCTCAGAGGTAGAATACCTCTGGGTTCAAACCCCAGTACTGAAAAAAAAAATCGATGTCTATCCTTTCAAGTAAGTAAATAGCAATGTTAAGGTGGTAGGGCAAGAGCTGGGCGGGGTGTCACATGCTTATAATCCCAGCATTCCAGAGGCAGAGACTGGAAGATCGTGGTTAGTGGACAGCCTCAGCTACTTAGTGAGGCCCTTCACAACTCAGTGTGACCTTGTTTCAAAAAATAAAAAGACTAAAACATATGGTTGGGGGTGTAGCTCCAAGGTACAATGCCCCTGGGTTCCATTTCCAGTATCACCAAAAAAAGAAGAAGAAAAAAGATGGAAAGGAAAAAGCTAAATCAGTGTTTTAATTTGAAAAAAAAATAAAGAAAATGCTGGGTTTTTTTTTATTTTTCACTAAACTCAAAATGGATAAAATAAACCTAGAAATTAGATGAGAAACTTTGCAATTACTAGAAGAAAACACAGGACCAACTCTCCAACATATAGGAACTGGTAGAGACTTCCTCAATAAAATCAACGTAAAGAAAATAAAACTGAGAATAAATGAATAGGATGCCACCAAATAAAAAATTTTACATTTTTTCCTTGTACCAAAGGAAACAATCAAGAGCCTTTTGAGAAAACCTACAAAATGGGAGAAACTTTTTACCAGCTACTCCTCTGATAGAGCACTAATATACAAAATATATTAATAATTAAAAAAATTAAGACCAAAAAAGATAACCCAATCAAAAAATAGGCCATGGAACTGAATAGATACTTCTCAAAAGAAAAGGCCAACAAATGAATTTTTTAAAAGTTCAACATCATCAGCAATCAAGGAAATGCAAATCAAACTAGGCTAATATTCTTTTTCACTCTAGTTAGAATGGTAATCATTAAGAACACAAACAGTCCTCGCCAGCATTTGTTGTTGTTTGATTTCTTTGTGGTTGCCACTCTGATGGGGGTTAGAAGCAATCTCAGTGTAGTTTTGATTGATTCTTCCTGATGGCTAATGATGTTTAACATTTTGTCATGTATCTATTGGCCCTTTGTATCTCTTCTTTTGTGAAGTGTCTATTCAATTCAGTCTCCCACTTCTTAATTGGGTTGTTTGTTTTGCTGGTGTAGAGTCTTTTGAGCTCTTTGTATATTCTGGATATTAGCTTTCTATCAGAATGGTAGATGGTAAAGATCTCCCATTCTGTAGGCTTTCTCTTTATATCCTTGATGGTTTCCTTTGATGAGCAGAAACTTTTTAGTTTGATGCTATCCCAATTGTTAATTTTTGTTTTAATTTCCTGTGCCTTGGAGGTCTTGTTGAGGAAGTTGCTACCTGTGTCCATATGTTGGAGTGTTGATCCTATGCTCTCCACTAATAGCACTGTTGGTAGGAGTGCAAACTACTTCAGTCACTATAGATGTCAGTGTGGAGATTCCTTAGAAAACTGAGAATGGATCCACCATATGATCCAGCTATTCCACTCCTGGGTATCTTTCCAAAGGGGTTGAAATCAGAGAAATACAGTAACATATGCATACCCAAGTTCATAGCAGCACGATTCGTAATAGCCAAAATATGGAACCAACCTAGGTCTCCATCAACAGATTGCAAAATTATGAGAAATACACACAATGGAATTCTACTCCGCAAAAACAAAGAAAAAAATCATGACATTCACAAGAAGATGGAAAGACCTAGAGAACATTATGTTAAGTGAGATTAGCCAAGCACAGAAAGAGAGGGGACCTATGTTTTTTCTAATATGCCCAAACTAGGGACTATTAGGAATACCAGAGGGACTCCAGATAATGGAAGAGAAACTTTAGCAACGCCAGAAAGGAGAGGTAGAGAGTAATAAAGCTGAGGTTAATTAATGGAAAAGCTACATTGGAATATGTATATATATGTGAATATAACATAGTTTACATGGACACTTAGTATTGGGTGGGAGGGAAAGAGGGAAGTTGGGGGGAGGGCACCAAGTAGTGGGTGAATATATGCCATTGTCAACATGATCTACATTATGATGTGAGAACATAGTGCTCCAATAAAGATAAATTAATTAAAATTAAAAAACAAAAATATGAAAAAGAACACAAACAGTAATGAATGCTGACAAGGATGTAGGGATTTAGGAACTCTTTCACACTGTTGGTAAGATTTTAAATTAGCACAGCCACGTGAAGATCAGTATGGAAGTTTCTCAAAAGACTAGGAATGGAACCACTATGTGACCCAGGTATACTACTCTTTGGTATCTTTCCAAAAGAATTAAAGTCAGGGTACTATAGTGACATTTGCATACCCATGTTTATAGCAGCACAATTCACAATAGCCAAATAATGGGAGCAACCTAGGTGTCCACCAACAGATAAGTATATAAAGAAAATGTGGTATGTATATACAATGAAGTTTTACTCAGCTATAAAGAATAAAATTATGTCATTTATAGAAAAATAATGATGGAACATGAGAACATTATGGTGAGATAAGACAGTCTCAGAAAGTCAAGAGTTACATGTTTTCTTTCATATGTGGAAGCTAGAAAAAAATAGGAAATAAAAAGGACTTCAGATAAAAGAAAAGAGAGACCAGCAGAATAGTGGAAGAGGATAAGTGAGGAAGAGGGGGAAAAGGCTTGAGGAAGGAAATACATCAAGTAATGCTATGTTCATATATGAAGGGATCGCTATCACTCTCACTGACACGTATGGGGAGGAGGGTTGGGGGTGGGATGTGGGGAGAAACACATCAAGTGATGTGTGCAGATATAATTAGATCACTTTGAATCTCACTAGGTTGTGTAATTATAATGTACAAATAAAATTATAAGTAAATAAATTACTTACTTACCTGCAACACAATTCAAAATAAGAAAAACAGAAAAGAAGTTGATTAGTTCATAGTTGTGAAGTTTTAAGAGCATGATACCAGGTCATAGAAGGACTGCCTCTGGCTGAATCACATCATGGTGTAAGTATCAGAAATGTATGAGAAAGAGAGAGAAAGAGACTGTGTGGCAAGGTAGGTATCCATAACTAGATTGCTTGGAAGGGATCCTTCCATCGCCACCACACTAAATTCCAGTGCAGAATCCTAGGGAACACATTCAACCATATTCACACCATGCAAGAGGGAACCATAAGAGGAAGAGCAGTTTGCAATGTTGGAGGGGAGCAAAGAAAGGTGTCAGACTGTCACAGGAACAAAAAGTGGCCTTGGCCCTTCTCTAAGATACTTATCTCACCAAAGTGAGCAGCCATGCGGATTTTAGGGATAGGCCATGATATCCTCAGGGTGTTACATTTTGAAAGAAGACATTCACTTCTGAATGGGTAATCACCATAGGCCAAGTGACAGGAAGAACATTCGGATTGGGCCTTGGAGATTGCTTCAGATTTTGCTGGGGAAAGTTATGTGAGAAGGGGTCATAGCAAGCACATGTTGTCTGGCAGGAGTTCCTCCTGGCATCCCTAGTAATTACCCATATCTGAGAGTGCTGTTACTACATTTGTGTTATGGGCCATAGCTCTAATTCCATAGATGAGGATCTTTGGTCTATAGATCAGAAACAAAGAATGGATGACATCATCTCAAGGATAAAACAACACTTCTATTTCAGCAATACTTAGATTTCCTTTGGGTCTCTCTAGTATTAATTTAAAGAAGTATTAACAACAATAACAATAAAAATAGAAAAGTGTGGAAGTTTAAAAGGATCTTGTCTTTATAGGAAATGGAATCCCAGAAATGGAAAAAAGGGGAAAATTTGTGGCAAAACTGCTGGGGGTTTTCCTGGCTAATTTAGCCTTTGCTGTGGAGTCTCATAGGTGAGAAAACTGATGCTCAAGCAGCATGATGCATCATCAAGACAGACAGCTGGTTAGCTGGCAAAGTTGGGGCTGGAGCAGATGTGTCTCATTTCTAGTCATCTGCCCACTATGCCACACAGGGGCATGCTCAGCTCTGTGCGAAGGCATTACTTTGTTAGTTCTGAGTATCAGTAGGTATTTCTCTCATTTTGATTACAACAGTAAAGGTCTAAGTTACATTGAGGGGCAAAGGTAGAGAATAAGCAGGAGTTCTCAGAGTTCAAAGAAAACTTCAACTATTCCATTTTGTTAGAATTCTAAGTATATTAAAACATAAAGAACCACCACGAGAGTATTGGAAATAATGTGGTACATTTTAACGGTTTCCATTTAGCAGACTAGTAATTTCAAGAAATAAACTTTATTATGCCATTCACAAGATAGCCTACGATTTATGAAAGTATAGACTATGAAAACATTGACATATTATCTCAATCAGGTCATTGTAGCTCAGGGACTAAATAAATAAGCTCATCGGTGAATAAAATCAAAAGCGTAAATTTGAGGCTGAGACTAAATGACACTCCCTGCCCTCGTCGATAAGCTCCTCTCGCCACATGCATTCCTTCAAGGCCATGCCCTCTGCAGGAAACCCCCATCTCTTAACTGGCCTCCTCTGTAGGTTAGAGTGTGCTCTGTTGGGGCCACCTGCTTGACATTCCCTTGAGTTGCTGGCATGACCTGAGTTCATGCTGGCTGTCATCTGTTCTGCTTTCACCTCCTCCCCAGGTCAGGCTATCATACCCCTGTGGAATTCCCAGTGACCTTGCTTTCCTATCAGTAAACTGATAGTCCTCTCTGCAGTATCTCTTACTGCAAAGCAGCACTGATAGAATGGGGAGAGATAGAGCTTAGCTAAGTTTGACTGAAGAACAATAATGCAGGGCTGGCGAGCCAGGCTGGTGGGCAGCCTGTGGCTGACTGATTGCTTTCTGGCAGGCTCTTTGCTGGCTAGAGGAATCCCCCAAGCTCCCACCCTGCAGCAGTGGACAGGTGTCCACGCAGGGTGTCTCCAGTGCTAAAGCTGGTGCTCCCTGGACTTGCTCCAGGAACCAGGTGGTTCTGGTTTCTCATGGCAGGCAGTAGATCTGGAATATCAGCTCCTTCCAGAATGAGCCTGTGTGGATCAAGAACCCAGGTCTTAGGCTGGTTGTTGGGCAAAGATTCCACAATTACTTCTCAACGTATCCCCCAGGAATACACTACAAGAACAGCAAACTCTTCTCTGTCCCTGACCTGAAGCTCATTAGAGAAGAGCAGAGTTAGGTGAAGCCTAGCGAGTCCATTTCAGTAGTGGCATGCCATCTGCCCTCTATTTGTGACCAGAAAGTCCATGCAAGTGGACTACAGAGTGCTAACCGTGTGTTAATAAACAGTTATTAAAGATGAAAGCGTTCCACTCTGCCTATAACAACTCCCAGACCCAGGCTTTATGAGAAGAAGCTGCATGTTAAAACCACCCTCCCTGCTCACCATCAAGCCAGCCTCAGTGATGTTCAGTAGGAAATTTCAAAGTGGTTCAACATAAAGTTGCTTTTAATATCCATCTTTTTCATGGCAACCTGATGTGTTCAGTATCGCTGCTTAAACACTTGCAGATTTAGGTGGCCTTGCCTTTTCCAGGCTTATATGAGTAGCAGCCTCAGCCCTGTTTGCTCCACTCCTGGGCTGCCCTTGTTGGCAGAGCCTCTGTGGCTGAGGCTGAGGCCCTGCCCTTCCTTTAGCTTCTACTCCAACAGAGGCAGGAAGGCTGCAGGCCCCTGTCACAAGCAAGCTTCATGCAGGGGGAGAGGAGGGAAGTGAGGGCCAGCAGGCCATCCCCCCACCCCCAGCTCCTGGGAGCACAGCAGTGCCAGCCGTGGGCGGCCTGGTGGCCTGAGTCACTGGCCCAGCGGCTGCCTTTGTGTTCATCATGGTTCTTGCACGCTCGTCCTTGCACAATACACTAATGGACCTTTGGCAGAAAGCTGTGGCATCTGTCATCTCTGCTTCACCAAGACTCCAGCTCAGAACCAGGCCCCTGGCCATGCGCTTCCTCCTCCCCGTGTTTATTCCTGTTGGCTGACTTACTGATCCTTCCATTCTGTTCTGTTGCACTGGGTGGGTTAAGCTCAGTTGCTCCCAGGCCTTTGCTTCAGAATCAATCCCCACAAGCCAAACTGCATTCCTCAGTAGTACAAAACAGATTTTAACATTCACGGGAGAAAAATAAACTCACACTTGTAGCTATCTGCCTGATCTACATTGACGCAAAGGGCATATGCAGACATTGAGAGCAGCAAATCATTTAGATGTCACAGTGTCTATTTAGTGGACACTCCTTCCCCAACCATTACCAGCCAAATAGGCTTTAGAAGACCCATGGTTTAGATGTAACCTTACTGGGTTGCTGTTGATTTGCCATCAGCATGACGTGGACAACACTTGCTTAGCCTCCTCTGCAACACAATCCTGCATCCCCCTGCACTCAACTGCCATCGCCCTAGGGTGAGGGGGAGGTTCAGGTCTGATCTATCCTACCTGCTGAAGGTAAATGACTTTCCCTACACAGTCTGACTCTGTCCTGCAAATCTGACTCTATCATGTCTGCACCAATGCCAAGTTCTCTTTGTGCTGGCATTGCCAGCTTTGCATATTTCTGATTTACTTCATTAGGCTCAGCTGTCTTTTTTTTTTTTTTTATTCTCCTCAGATGTGTTTATCTCTTTACCATCTCAGCACACTCCTAGGCCTCTGTTTGTTCTTCCTGCTCTTCTGTATTTTGGGAGTGTTTCCCCTATCTCTTCAACTTATTACCTACTGTTTATCTTGTGTATTCTAAGTACCACATCCTATTCAAATCCCTGTTTTCTGTGCTTTCACAGCACAGAGGCATCCTTATCACAACAGATTACTTTGTTGTAATTACCCATTTCTGTGAGGGGCCGGCCAGCCGGGGGCAGTGCCCACCTTCTTACCTCTGTATTATAGTGCCTAGCATAGTGCCTGAGGACCTGCACAGAGAGTGTTGGCTGAATGAAAGCCGTGATGGATCTTATTTTCCCAACTATATAGGTATTCACTTAGCTGAAAATGTTGGTCTTTTCAGTGCCTTTAATTCTCCTTCTTTTTCTTCTGAGTACACTTTCCACATTTCATGACATCACAAACAGCTGTTCAGGTGGTTTTTTTTTTTTTTCATTTATGTGTAGTAGAGTTATGGGAAAACTTATTCCTGCTGATGGATGGGCCATCTGCCAACCTTACAGTTCTATGGGGATGAGGATAGGCAGATGGTACATTGTCCATTTAAATGTGACCAACCACAGAGATAGAAACAAGGTTAGGATCATATTTGAATTTAAGGCCGTGACATTCTGTTTTCAAATCTCTTACCTCTAAAGTAACTTTTTCATATTACATAATTCTGTATCTATTTCATAGGTTGATAAAAATCTAATTTAAATGTTTAAGCCATACATATCATCTTGAAGGTAGAGCCCAATGGAATGGCTGTCACACACTGGGGACCTACCTGGTTCCTGGTTTGGAAACAGTAGCAGCCAATTAAAATGTGGAAGGAAAACATAAAAAACTGTAGGTTTGTTCAATGAATTTCCAAGCCCAATTTGACATCAATATCAAGGAAATTGATGCTACTGGAGTTAAATGAACTCCATTTCTGTTTCCTTTGCATTTACACCAAACTAGGACAAGACCTGCATTGATCTGTTCTCCTCCTTGTGTCCCATTTCCATCAATCCTCCTTCCCAAGCAGGCTCCTCAATTCACCTGCTCCCCACAGCATCACCTCTGTGAGTTTTCCCACCAATTAATTGCCTTCTGTACTTTTGACCTCTCCCTTTCCTTTCTGTCTTTCCTCAGCCTACAAGAATGATAAAACCTCCATGATCTTAAAAAATAGGTCTTAAAATATTCACATTAGAGAATCTTTATTAACCTAGTCAGCAACGCCTGCACTGCTGACTGTGGCCTGAATTATAATTCTTCCAAATTCTTATGGTGAAGCCCAAATCCCAATGCGACTATAGTTGAAAATGGACTTTAAGGGGATAATTAAGGTGAAACGAGATCATAAGCGTGGTCCTAATCTAATACAGTTGGTGTTCTAAGAAGAAGAGGAGAAAGTTTGCTCTCTTTCTCTTTCTCTCTCTCTTTCTCCCTCCCTCCCTCCCTCTGTTACATGCACTCAGAAGAAAGACCATGTGAGGCACAAGAGGAAGGCAGCCATCTGCCAGCCAGGAAGGGAGCCCTCACCATAAACTGAAACCTGTCAGACCTTGATCTTGGACTTTCCATTCACTAGAACCGTGAAAAAAAAAAGTTTCTGTTGCTTAAGCCATCCAGGATGTGGTATTTTTTATGGCAGCCCAAGCTGACCGAGGCATGTAACTCATTTGAGCCTAACTTTTGTGTTGATCACACCACAGGACAGCTCCATCCTCTGTCATCAGTCACTTGAGGATTGCCCAAGGCCATAACCCATTTCTCCCTCCCTCCCTGATCCACGCAGCAGTCAGTACCTACAATCAAATCCTTGAAACTCTCTCTGTGTCCCCCAGTTTCTCTCTGAGCACCCCCTCTTTCTCCATAAGTAAATTCATCCTCTTCCTTTTTCCTCATAGTGCTTTACCAGTATTCTTGTCTTGACCTTATCATTCTACATGTTTGCCGGGGGTGACGTTTTAACCAATCTCTTAAACTACTTGTAGATGGATCACAGCTCCATGTCTTCGGATCAAATATCTCTCAATTTATTTTCTCAAATCAACAGCCTGATTTCTTTCTGCTTCACAACTGGACTTCACCAGACACCTGCATTCTATACCTCACTAGTTATCTTTCCCTGTGCACTGATTGTTTCACCCATATTTCCTAGCCCAATTGATGGCATCGCCCTTTATCCATCCTCTAAATTTAAAAAACCTATAATTATGGCCAACTCTATCTTTTCATTTTCTTTCTAGATGTTGTCAAATCTCAAAAGCTATCAACTTACCTTGAAATTGTTTCTACATTTAAATCTTTCCTCTTTAATATATGCCATTTGGAATGCCTTCATTCAGACTTAGATCTTTTCTTATTTAAACCACAGCCATATCTCCTAACCAGAATGTATACCAGTCTATTAGTCTAATTGAAGATAGGCTTAGCATTCCAAAAAATATTACTTTTCTCCGTTACTTAGTTATTTTAGCTAACTGCGCTACTATTAGTGTTTCCTAACATACATTCCTTGGAATATTAATTGTACCTGAGATGTTAGTACATGTTTTGTAAACAATATAGAAAGTAAAAAGTGAAAAATTAAGTCTATATGGTAAATGCTAGGTGAAAGAAATTTAATTTCTTTATGAGAGAATTAAATATAATTAAACTTTTCTATAATACACACATAAGATGAGTTAAAAAGTATGGCGAGTCTCATATTAGTTCAGGAAAGGTTTGACAGCCTGATAAAATGCAAAAGTTGCTTATTTTTCTGGGCTATTTGTATTTTTGAATTGTGTTTGAGAGGATGTCAACATGTAATTCAGTAATTTGCTAAATTTCTCAAATGTATTTGTCCGTGGAAATTTTTCTCCCATTAACATTTATCTGTTTTGGGAGATGTGGACATGTAGGCAACTTCTGCTCCACTGACAGAATTGTTATTCTTCTCCTATGAACTTAATATGTACTACTTGGTATTTTGTGCTATTTTTTATTTTCTTCCCACCTGGAAAATGTCTGTCCAGCCCATAAATTCAAATTCACATGTCATTTCATATCCTATTATGACTATCATATTGTTAATTGTATATTAACTGTTTCTTTAATTCTATGTCAATTATTTGTCAAGAGGCCACTTTTTTCCATTACTGCATTCCTAGTACTCAGAATAGATGCTTGGTCAGTAGTAAATGTTAAAGAAATTTTGAATGGAAAGTAAATAATAAACTGAAATTAGTTTTGAAGTGTTACTGAGAATAAGATTACATTAAATTTTTTTTTTTTTTTTTTTGCGGGTCTGGAGTTGGAACCCAGAGGCATTTGACCTCCTAGTTACACACCCTGTTCTTTCTTTCTTTCTTTCTTTCTTTCTTTCTTTCTTTCTTTCTTTCTTTCTTTCCTTTTTGGTGGTACTGGGGTTCCTGGAAGCCCTTCTACCTCTGGGCTACACTCCCAGACCTATTTTATATTTTTTATTTATTTGGAAACAGGGTCTCTTAAACCAGCAAGGCTGACTACGAACCTGTGCGATCCTCCTGTCTCCGCCTCCCAAGCGCTGAGATTACAAGCGTGTGCTACCATGCCTGGCTATTATTCTTTATTTTGAAACAGGGTCTCACTAAGTTGCAGAGGGCCTTAGTAGCTGAGGCTGTCGGTGGAACCGCGATCCTCAGGTCTCAGCCTCCCGAATGCTGGGATTACAAGTTGCGCCACCACCACCAAACCCTGCTTATATTAAATCTCGAACAATATTCCAAAACAAATATTGGGTGCTGTTGGTGTGCCATGCTGAGTCCCTTTACGGAGACACTGTTTTTTTTATTCCCCAAACACTGTGAGAATTACTACTATAATTCGTCAGGAACCACCCTATCAAGTACTTTAGAATGCAAGCAATGTATCTACTATAAGGTGTTCTTTCCTACTGGGTAGAATAGAGTGGCCCAGCCATCAATGGATGGAAGTTGGTGTTATGCCTCTACCATAACTCCCAGTGAGTTAAAAATGGCATGGTGGTGCACGCTTGTAATCCCCATGCTTAGGAGGTGAAGCCAGGAGGATCGTGCGGGTTCAAGGCCAGTCTCCCTGGCTTAAGAGACCCTGTTTCCAAATAAAAATATAAAAATAGGTCTGGGAGTATAGCCCAGAGGTAGAAGGGCTTCCAGGAACCCCAGTACCACCAAATGAAAAAAAATGCGTTTCTCATGCCAAAATCTTTACAATCTATGAGTCTAGAGGTTTTGGCGCTCTGAAGTGGTTGTTTCTACTATCGGGTACTATAAAAGTCCCGCCCTAAAATTAAAACTGACTGTCATGGGCATGTAAGTTGGCAGCTACAAATGAGAGTGGAAAGAGACAGATTTGATACCAACTGATCCGCTAGAAGATATTTTGACAGTCCTATGCTGTGCTTTCGATTCTGCATCTCCAAGCACAGCAGCCACCACCTAATAAAGGATGGTAATGAGGGCCTGAGGAAATTACTTCCCTACTCCCAGGCAAGCTGATTCTACTGGTGGAAGTACCGGCTGAGATGGAGTAGATCTAGAATAGGTAACAGTGGTGGGACATGATGAATATCAGATATGGCCTCATGATAGGCCATAGCCAGAGGGTCTAGAGTTTGCTTAATTAGTGCTTTTCTTATAAGTGCACCCAGATATTATGACTAATCAGAATCCTGACAAAGTGTGCTTAAAGGAAATGACCTTAATAGGAAAAGCAAGTGGGTCTGAGCAGTGCAAGAGGCAGGCTGTAAAAGGTGCTTTTGGTATCTTTGATGGTTAATCTAGATTGTCAGCTTGACTGAATTGAGAGATACCTGGATCATAAGACTTCATGGAATGTTGATGATTGACATACAGAACAGCCGACTGAAGGGGAAGTATGGCTTTAAACATGGGTGGCACTGTACAATAGTCTGGGAGCCTAGATGGGACAGAGAGTGGAAGAAGAAAGAAGTGGTATGGAAGTTCTTACCTGGGAATATCTGACTTCAGTTCCTTTGTTCTTCCAACTGGTCTCTCGCTGACATGGAGTTTCCAGGCCTATTAATCTTGGATTGGGACTGCATCATTGCTCCTTCCTGATCTGAGACTCCAGCTCTTGGACCACTTGATCAGCTGCTGGTTCCTCCAAGTGCAGGAATCCACTTGGGACTATATCACTTCTGAGTATAAGCTGATTTGATAAATTCACTGATTTTATAAAATATTTTATAATATATATACTCCATGAATTCAATTACTCTAGAAAACCTTGACTAATACAGTGGCTCATCCTGATTCCCTTTATCCCATCCCCAGCTGCTACTGAGTACTGATTAACTATAGCTTACTGAGGCATGTTTCTCTGGAGAACTGCCTTTGGGCAGAATGGATACTTCAACCAGAAATGCCTAGATGGGTGATCCTGGGGCACTCGACAACCAACAAATTGCCAACATTGGCATACAAAAGCCGATTCTCTTTTCTCCAGGTAGGACATCTCTGAGGGACTTCTCGAGGTTCTGAGCTCCCGATGGGTCAAGCTAGTACAAGTTTTCAACTGAAGCCACATCATTCCTGTCCATCTGGTGTCCCTCACTTCCTCATAGATTTCTTCTGAATAAGTCAGCTTCCAGTGAAACTCATTCAACTCTTTCTTGAGTAGTTTTCCACATGGCCTTTTCTCTCTGGCATAGACAATCTACTATTAGATGACACATATCTTAGTTTGGGCTACTAAATGTATCTAGGTTGGCTTTGGTAATATATACTTCTGAAGAATCACAGTCTTTGTAAAACATTATTCGACTTAAAGTGTTTTCTTAGATTAAACATCTGTTTTAGTCAGATTTTTCATCCTAGGCTCACAATTTCAGAAATCATTCAGTCCATAAACAGCCATTGGAGACAGAAGTGGTTCAGTGGCAGTGCCATAGGGAATTCTGGAAGAAGGAAAAATCATTCTCAGCTCAGGGCCGCTGGGGCACAGAGAAGGGAGGCAGAAACAGACACAGTCCCCAATGCCACAACCACTAAAAACCTTCCCCAATGATTCTCCGTCTTTGAACCTGGCCTTATTGGCAACACACAACATTGGGGGGGGGGGGGCATTTTAAATCCAAACCACAATAGAATACTTTTAATAAAACAACTCCAGGGAACACTATTTGTCAATATCTTAAAACTGAAGGTTAACTGGCACATAATATAGAAATTTTTATTTATTTTATTTTTTTCAGAGATAAAGACAGAGGGGACAGACTTGGTACAGTCAGGAAGCAAACAGCTATTGAGACTTAAATTAACCTAGCTAAAGGTAATTAGCAAGTCTATAGGAGAGGGGAGCTAGGACGACTTCCTTATCCTCCTTCTAAAGACAGGTTTACATAATTGGATAGTCTAGCTAGGATGGGAGGAGGGGTCGACCTTCCTGAAAGGAGACACCTTGGCAAGTAAGGGGAGGAGCTTTACAGGGAGTTTTTACTACATCAGAATTACGAGAAACAGTATGGAGGTCATGTGTATAAAACGTCTGTTCCATGTTCTGTACTTTGGTGATTTCGTTGAAGCTCCCCTTCACATTACCCCTAGGTAACATGAGGCTGTAACTGTCTTCTATATTTCTATCTTTTTTTTTTTTTTTTTTTTTTTGGTGGTACTGGAGTTCCTGGAAGCCCTTCTACCTCCGGGCTACACTCCCAGACCTATTTTATATTTTTGAAACAGGGTCTCTTATGCCAGCGCGGCTGGCTTCAAACCTGCGCGATCCTCCTGTCTCCGCCTCCCATGCGCGGGGATTACAAGCATGCGCCACCACGCCCGGCGTTATATTTCTATCTTTTTAATAAACTTTTTAAATTTTTCAGCAAGAGTCCAGGCTATTGCGTATTTATCCTTAGCTCAGGACAAGAACCCGCGCTTTTTAAATTGTGTGTGTGTGTGTGTGTGTGTGTGTGTGTGTGTGTGTGTGTGTGTGTGTGTTGAGGGAAATTGTGTCCGGGAGCCTAACAGGGTTCCCTGGGAATAGTTTCCCAAACCATAACACTAGAGGGGTGAGGTGACTAGGAGCACATCACTGGACTGAGATCTGGACTTTCACCTCCCAGAATCAATGGGTGGTGGCTGGGTAGTATCTGACCCTCGTAATGGATTTTTTTTTTTTTTTTTTTTTGCTAGAAATTTAAGGAATCTCAGGTGGGGAAAGGAGCTACTGTGATTAAAGGTGTGGCCCATTGAGGCTTCTGCTTAAGACAGACTATAACCTATAGGAGTTTAAAACTATATTATTCTTTCCTTTCCAATTTGTCACCTTCCTACCAAAATATTTTATTTCATCTTATTTTTTATTTTCTGGTACTGGGGATTTAACCCAGGGGCATTCTACCTCTGAGCTACACCCCCAGCCATATTTTTATTATTTATTTTGAAACAGGATCTCTCTAAGTTGCAGATAGCCTCACTATGTAGCTGAGGTTGGCAGTGAGCCTGTGATCATCCTGTCTCAGCCTTCCATATACTGGAATTACGAACATGTGTCATCACTCCAGGCTTATTTCTTCTATCCTACCTCATCCCCCTTCCACATCCCCAGACTTTAGTCCCTTAATCTTAATGGTTGAGAAAAGATGAAGTTCTATCTTCTATAGCTTCTTCTGAGCTGACGAGGGCCCTGCCTATCCAGAGATGGAAAGTCTCATCCTAACTGATCTAAAGGAGATGTGGGGGAGCAGGGTTTTTGTTGGTTCTAGAACCATCCTTCTTAGATGTTTTGGAAAATAAGTCATGAACATGCGAGATATTATCCCTGACAACTGTAAATCAGATAACAGAAGAGCATTCTGATGCAAAGTATACTGCCAAGAAAATAAGAATTTTATCACATCAAGATATTAAACAATCATTTTCATGAAAGGAGGCAATCCACCAAGGCAATCTAGATGAACCGGAAGTGGGTACTATCCCACAAATCCAATAGGCTCTTTATCAATTTCTTGTTGTACCCAGCCCAGAAAAAAAAAAAAAAATTAGCTTTTCTCTGGAAGAAAACCTAGAAGACAAATAAGTTGATACTTTTTTTAGTCTTGATAGATATAATGTAGTTATAAAATCATAAGTATAAGACTTATCCTGATTTAGTCTTCTTGGTTCTTTTGAATAATACTTTTAATTCTTCCAAAGGCTCTGGGGTCTTTTTCAGCATCTGGAGGCCTATTCCTCATGTTGGAGCCTTGTTCTTGTAAAGTTTCAAGAGAAACAGGTTTAATTCTAGACATATGAATCCAGGAATTGTGTCCCTGTAGTTAACAGCTGAAAGAGTGCTGAGAACTTGGAAAGGACCCTTCCACTTTGGGAGAAACTCATCTAAGGGTGAGTCCTTTTCCAGGTTTTGATTAAGACACAATCACCTGATTGTACTTTTGCCACTTAGGTTAATGGGCAGTAAGTATAACCAGGGCTCTGGTGGGATGACAGAAAATAGAGAGATGATTGATAGATAGATGATGATGATGATGATGATGATGATGATGATGATAGATAGATAGATAGATAGATGGATGCAGAATTGAAAATCCTTGTTTCATACTGGCAACTCTGGTTTCATTGTTTTAAGTATCCTCAACACTTTGTCTCTAAATGGAGTAGATGCTGATATATGATAATTCAAGTGCTTTGTTTAGAGCATGTCATATGGTGATATACACAAGGCTGCCATCTACATGTTCATTAGTTCTTATTCATAAACAAAAGTATAACTTACATGGGCCAGAGTAGATGATAGTAGCAAAAGCTAATACTTAGACCAGTCTGTCCTCCTTTTCCAGGTAGCTGTCTTAAAGTCAACGTACAAACTTCAACTCCCATGGAAATATTTCTTCTGCTAGTATCCTAAATATTGTATGATTTAAGATCAGCATTAGGTTCTTCTTCCACATTCTTAGTTGCCGTGATGGATGCAAGCTTTTTGGTTCTAACCATGTAGTGTTTTCTGCTATGAGAAGGAATATATAACATGCCTTTAGTATAACTGGTAGCATCTCTTTTGGAGAAAAATATGGCAATATCACAATATTACATGTGTTTCTCTTTAATATAACAATATATTTCTAGAAAATTTTCTGAGGGAGATGCTCAGATAAGTACTATAAAAATGCATGTACAAGGAGAAGTCATCGTAGTGATTGCTATAGTTTGGATACTGAATGTCCCCAAACTCAATATGATCAAGGCTTGGTCTCCAGGGCATTGCTACTGGGAGGTAATGGAAACTTTAGGGGACAGGACCTGAAGGGGTTAGGTCATTGGGGTTTTACCTCAGAGGGTATTGTGGGACTCTGGGCTCTTCTTCCTCTTTCTCACCTTTGTTTCCTGCACACAAAGTGAGCACTTTGCTCTGCCATCCATCTACTCCCCTCAGCACCCTCCACAGCCTAAAGACAATAGGTCTGACTGTTGTCTAGAACCTTAAAGGACATGAGCCATAAAAACCCTTTAAAAATGAATTGTCTCCAGTATTTCCTTATGTGTTGGAAAACGAACACAGCAGTCTTTAAAATAATGAAATGTAGAAGAGTTTTAGCTGCTGGTCAATAAGATTCTAGTTAATAATATTGTGAAAAATCACACAGTAGATTACTAAATGACTCTTAAACAAGTGTGTGTGTGTGTGTGTGTGTGTGTGTGTGTGTGTGTGTTATGTATCTGTCTATACACTGCCTTAAAAAATCTTTTTGGCATATTGTTGAAAAAAAACAGCTTGTAAAACAGCATGTATATTTTGATCCCATTTATGTGTAAATTATATACATATATGGCTATACATATATATCCATATATTATAGAGTTAGCTTTGGAAGAATGTCGATCAAATCATTGACAGTAGCAGGCTTAGTAATTAGTCAGTGGACTTTTTAAATTTTTTATCTTTTATTTTTTAATTTTTTAAAAACCATCATATTTCATCTTTGTAAGTAGAAAAAGAGTAAGAAGATTTTGCTTTAAGGTCCACATATAGTTGTTTATAGTTTTAAGTCAGTTTGAGAAGTTGAAAGGAAGTGATTAGGAGAGGAATTGAGGACGTTCTTTAATAAAAAGTCACAAAAATTCTTTGAGGTTGGTCTTATACCAAGAGAGAGCTTAAGTAAGTTAACAGTTGAGATATTTATTGATCTGGTGAACCCAAAGTTTATCTCATTTAGTTGCTGTATGAGTAGCAGAGAAGCTCTGCCCTGGAAAAGATGCCCCTGTATCATGGATGGCCAACCTGCATTTTGATAGTCCTATACATCAGATAGGATGTATGATTACCTTCCTGGATTCTAACTAGAAACACCTTTTTTGTGATGCTCTTGAAGAGGTCATTTATTATTTTATTTGGAATTTGGCACATATAGGTGAAATTGGCCATTTTGCTACTGTTGACTCTGTCACTTTGGGATATTCTAGAGTGGATGAACACTCCATACAAATTACACACTTTCTCCTTGTTGCCTTCAATATCTCCCTAACATATAAGCATACATACAAACTTATCACTTGCCTGCCTTTGTCCACATCATCCATCACAAGTTTATGCCCCTGGTTTCTCTCTACCACTCTTCCTTCTGACTCTTTCTCCCTCTGCCAACATCTCCTGACACCACCACATGCTGGATCAGCAAGGGGAGAGAAGAAGGGTGCATCTCCACACACTCCCTCTTCCTATCTGCCATACATACACACCAAAAGCCCAGCCAAGAGTTTATTGGCTTATGATTTTGTTTATATACAAATTACCTAATTTTTGAAGTAATTAAAGACTCCTAGAAAATGGAGATATCTAAACAATTCTAGTCACTGCATGGGACTCTGGCAAGTTATGGATGTTGCTCTCATTGAGGTTACTATGTGAAGCATTTGAAGACCTTGTAACTACCTGAAGAGAATAGAGCCCATGCTCCTTAAAGCTACCAAGGATTACTCTAACACTCCTAGAAGGCTTTCTAACATTCTTGTAGAAGTGAAATAAAAGATCAATTTAAGAGCATTCAAATATAGGTGAAAAATTACTCCCAGATACTGCAATATATTGTAAGCTCCATTTTATTCTGCCCAAATAGAACCATAGTCTGGCTCATTTGACTACATGTAGCAGTTAGCACTCATGAATGAATAGTCAGTATAACAATGCTGCTCTGACTTATCTGTCAGACTTCTGGATCTGCTACACAAGCTTCAAACTATTTTTTTCTTGAATTTTTTTCCTGCTTTACCCTCTATACATTCTAAAATACTGAAGTGCTGAACCAACTATTTCACTTGGGAACCTATAAAAATTTTTATGTTCATTATTCCTACAAGGTTACCTGGAACTGAAAAGAAAAGCATACATACTATAGAATGGTTTTTCATAGAATACTTCCTAGTGATTTAATCACTTGTTAGATTACAACTCAAGTGTTTCAAGATCATGGGAAATCACATCATCAAAGTACAGTAAGATGATGTTACATTTGTTTTCCTTGTCATGTATGCAATTTTTATGTTAACACCTGAACCTAATACTGAGTTTTTATTTTATTTCCTCTTTTTAGTACTAGGGATTAAACCTAGAGTCACTCTACCTTCTAGCTACACCCAACCCTAATTTTTATTATTTATTTTGAAACAGGATCTCACTACATTGCAGAGGGCCTCAGTAAGTAGCTGAGGCTGGCAACAAACTTGCTATCCTCCTGTTTCAGCTTCCCAAGTACTGGGGTTACAGATATGCACCGCCATGGCTATTTAATACTAAGCTTTTAAAGAGCATCACACTACTCTCTGGAAAAGAAAAAAAAAAAACAATAACTAAGAGCATCAGACTCACAGTCTTGCTACCATTCTTCCTCATGTTCCACTGTGACAGTGTTGAATATTCACAGGAAGCAACAGACTGAAGACTAAGATTGGCCAGTAACCTAATGCCAGAATGTGGTCATAATTTCTCTATCAATGAAGCCTGGACTGAGCAAACAAAAACAAAGACAAAGCAGTGGGTTTCATATGTCTTTGTGCAGTGAAACAAAACAATTTTACAGTTTCCTTCACTTTCCAAAATGATATAAGCAAAAGGTTTTATTCATCATTCTCTAAGCCTATGCTCTTAATGAGCCAGAAATGAGCGCAACTCATGGAGCTTCTCACTGTGGTAGATTTTCTTTCTATCTGTAAATCACTCTTCTACATTATCTATTCATGTGTAAAAAGCAATTTTATGGACCTGGGCTTGCTAGTAAATATGGGATCAAAAAACTCTGTGACAACATTAACAAACTGGAGGACAAATATGTTGTCCTATTGTGCTGAATATAATTTAGAATAACAATTATGAGGCTGTGTGCACTGAAATATAACAATGAGTATTTAAAATCATACATTGTCAAACCTTTAATTGGAAATTATGTTCTATCACAGATTTTGTAGCCTTTGAAAATTAAGGGAGAATAGATATCATAATGAATAAACTTGAATATCACAGAGACTTTTCATCCTCCAAGGTCACATATGAAACATTTATAAAAGTATATTATATTTAGTAGTTCTCCCTTACACGTAGTTTTACTTTCCATGTTTTTAATTTTCCATGGTTACCTGCAGTCCAAAAATATTAAATAAAAAATTCTAGAAATAAACAATTGCCATTTTTAAATAGTAAACAATTGTGAGTAGTTTGAAGAAATTTTGAGCTATCCTGCCTTATTATGCCTTGGATATGAATCATCCTTCTTTTCTGCATATTCATACTGTATATACTACCTATCATTAGTTACTTAGTAGCCATTTGTTTTTCTGGTTGAAAGTTGTGGTATCATAGTGCTTGTCTTCAATTCTTATTAATAATGGCCTCATAAAAAAGAGTAGTGATGCTGATAATTTTATTACAATATATTGTTATAATTTTTCTACTTGATTATTAGTTATTTTAATATTTTATTGTGCATAGTTTATAAATTAAACTTTATCAAAGGTACATATGTGAAGGAAAATCCGGTATATACAGGGTTCAGCGCTATCTTTGGTATGAAGCATCTAGTAGTCTTCAAATGTATCCTTTACAGAAAAAGAGGGACTACTTTATTAAGCTATGAAAGAAAAACTCGACAGTTTCCAGCACTAGAATATTTTCAGACAGACTCCTCTGAGCATAATGCAATAAAAGAAACAGAAAGTGAAGGATCATATGTTTTATCTCATGGGGAAGCTAGGAAAAAATTGAGATACAAGAGGGTTTTAGATAAAGGAGGAGAAACACCAGTGGATCAATGGAGGGGGTCTAGTAGAGGGAGGTGAGGGGAGGAGAAAGAACTGAAGGAGGATGTCGGGGCCCACTCGGCAGGACTGAGGTGGCACCCAGGCTTGTTGCCAGCGTGGACTCAAGATGGCGCCTGGGCTTGCAGCCAAGTCACGAGGCTCACGAGGCTGGCGGTGCCCTGAGCCTGCGCAGTGAGCCCTATCAGGCGCCTTACGGATGATTAGTGACGCAGCGCCTCGTGCTACCACCTGCCCGCCCAGGAGAAGGTTAAAAGCGCGCATGCCCTAGCGGGGGGAGCTAAGAGGGTTGGTGGAGTGATGAGGGAGGAGATAGAAGACTGATGTTGTTTTTACCTGAGAGGGCGTTGAGAGAGCATTGAAACTGGGGTAATAAAACTGCTTGAGGAAGATCGTGTAAGAGTCGTCACTGCGTGCGACAGGAGGAAACACTTCCATTGATACTGTGTAGATATGCAAACTTATCAATGCCAATTTCACTATCATGTATGGTAAGGGGAAGGAGCAGGATAGGAAATGGGGGAGGAGAAGAAAGCTCACCAAGTGCTGAATGCATGTATGTTCTCCCTATCACTCTGAACTTCATTACAAAGTGAAATTACAATGCACCAATAAATATAAATTAAAGAAAAAACACACATTTAAATAATTAAAACTAACATAAAGCGTAATACTTTAAAAGAAGAAGTTCTTAAAATCTATTGTTCTTAGAGAAAATTAAAGTGTAATAATAATTTTAGAGTTTTTTTTAAAACAAGAAAACAATGCTTGGCACATGGTAGGTGTTAAGTGAATAGTCATTTAACTGATGAATAATGACTATTTGGAATCATAATGAAAATAAAGACCTTGTCTAGCCACACAGTGAATTCCAATATATAGTCTTGACTATGCTTACTTAAATGTGAAAGAAAATAAATGAACTAAACACTCAGTCCCAGAAGTTGAAGAAAGAAAAAGAAATTAAATAAATAAATAAATCAGAGGAAAATAATTGTAAAAGCAAAAGTTAATACATATATGGCACAGAAGGAAGAAAATATGATGATCCTTATTTTGAAAACAGAAGCATACAATACACCAATAAAAGTATATTCAAAATAAATTAAAACAGAAAACATGATAGAAAAATGGAGCTGATAAAAGTCATAAAAGCAAAGGACAGATGATATTTGTAAAAATATAAAGAATAGTGTGTTATTATCTAACTCTTAATACAAAATTGAGAATTATAGAAAGATAAAAAGCATTTGTAGGGACAACATACTCAAATAATTAGAAAATCAGGATATATAGAAAAACAATTGAAGAAAATAAAATTTATCAAATAATAATTTCAAAAAAGATCCTAGAACCTGTTGAGGAAGCTTTTAATAAGCAAGCTCAATGAACTGTTCCAGATTATAAAGTTTGAAAGTTACCTAGATAACTTATAAAATAAATACAAAAGCTGATTGAAATAGCATAAGAAAATAATAAATAAAAATATTTGCGAAATGAATCATCTATATTTAGTGAAAAGAAAAAAATCACCTCCACCAATAGTGTTAATGCCAGAGACGGATAGAAGCTAAATATTAGGACATATCTCTTTATGTAATGCAATACATAAATGGTGCAATTAGTAAAAACACATTAATAATCTCCACAGATGCTATAAAAACATTTAATACAACTGAAAGCTCATTTCAGAATAAAAACAAAACCAAATATTCTTCAACAAGCTGGGCATGGTGGCTCACGCTTGTAATCTCAATACTTGGGAGGCTGAGACAGGAGGATGGCAGATGCTCAAAGCCAGCCTCAGCTACTTAGAAAGGCTCTCAGCAATTTATTGAGACCCTGTTTCCAAATAAAATATAAAATGGGTCTGGGAGTGTAGCCCAAAGGTAGAAGGCTCCTGGGTTCCATCCTCAGTCCCTCTCTCTTTCTCTCTCTCTCTCTCTCTCTCTCTCTCTCTCTCTCTCTCTCTCTTTCTCTCTCTCTCTCTCACACACACACACACACACACACACACACACACACACACACACACACCGTCATCAACTAGGATTAAATGACACTTGCCTAATATGATAGAGAACATCTATCTAAAACAGTCAATTTTTAGTAAAGTAGTGGAAATACTCATTTCAACAAGAAGACAGAAATATGTTTGCTCTTCCAATTACTATTTAACATTGTTCTGAAATCTGGCCATTAACACATATTGCAAGTTAGAAAAAGAGAAAGGATAATATTTTAAATAATGTACCAAAATATAAGCTACTTTCCTACAACATTCATAATCTTTTTCAATGTAGCTGGGTTGCAGAATAAAACTATACAAAATACCAGTTCACTCTTGGAGACCAACAGTAACTGCATGCACAATAAATTAAGAGAAAAGAAACTCAGTCTCACTAGTAAAAATTTAATAATGTGTTAGTAGTAATAATCATAATAAAGATGTGACTTATCTTCATAAACAAAATTTAAATGTCTTTCTGGGAGAGATATGCAATGCTTGTTTATAAAATTTTAACTATTCCAAAGTTATTGTTTTCAAAACTAATTTATGTACTTCATTCAAGCTTACTCACAGTTATACTTTTATACTTCATACAGTCACTCTCCCGTTCATCTGGAGGAATAAGTAAAAGAGAATGTTGCCTATGAAAAGAGTGAAATGGAGAAATAAGAACTGAACTTGTAGGTACTCAACTTTGTTCACAGCCTAATCACTGAAATATTAAATGGAATTCAGTAATAAATTAATGACACAGCATTTAAACCCTAATGAATTCTCAGAAGAAATTTAAAAAATCAGTATATGCCACAGGACATATCCATTTAATTAAGAAGATAATAATAGATTAGATGGTATAGAAAAAATTTTAAAAAATCTCAATGTCATATAGCATTGCACATCAAAATAAATTTAAAAAGAATTAATGATTAAGAGTTAAGCATTAATATGTAAATTTTGAAGAAACCATAAGAGAATTCTTGAATGATTGCAGATTTCCGAGTTGATGAATATGGCATTCACCATCTTTTTACCTGCACCTACTCAGCTATCTCAGGACCATCTTGAGGCTGAGGAAAAATCAAGATCTCAGAGATTATAGCAGACCTCACTGGTCTCCTCTCATAGAGAACCTCTCTGGGTACTGGAAGGGCCAGATACCTTGGTTGTTAAAAGTTTTGGAGATGGAGGTACTTTCCCAGAGATCCATGTGGTACAATATCCACTGGATATGGGAGGAAAGAAAAAAGCATCAAATGCACTGGCCATTCGGGTGGATCCTGAAAGAAAAATTACATGTGATGCAAATGCTCAAGAAGGACAGTCAAAAGACAATGTCATTATAGCACATACACTGACCTTGTTCCAAAGGAGGTTATGAATGCAGACGATCCAGACCTCCAAAGATCTGATGAGGAAGCGATTAAAGCAAAAACAGAAAAGACCAGGGGAGCCTTAGGGAAATGATAAACTGGCGGCTCCCACTCAGTATGTCTGGTACACACCATCTCAGCAAGGAGTAGCTTTCAACGCTAGAACTAAAGAGAGAGAGGTTAATCAGATGGTAGAAATGCAGAAGGATCCAATGGAACCTTCAAGGTTCAAGATTAATAAGAAAATTCCCCGGGGACCACCTTCTCCTGAACCTGTCATGCATTCTCCTAATGGAAAGAAGACTGTAAAGTAACAACAAGAGTGGAAGATTCCTCCTTGTCGTTCCAGTTGGAAAAATACAAAGGGTTATACAGTTCCATTAGACAAATATCTAGCTGCTAATGGAAGAGGACTTCAGACAGTACACATAAATGAAAATCTTGCCAAACTGGCTGAACCTTAGCAGTGGAAATGTGTGCCCAAGTAGAGAGAAAGATAGCTCAGAAAGAAAGAAAAGGAGAGACATGAGGAAAGACTTAGAAATGGCCCAAAAAGACAGGGAGAGGAGAGCTGGGATCAAAACTCATGTAGGAAAGAGGATGGGGAGGCAGGTAGAGGGATAAAATTTGACATGATAGGCGAAAAGAGAGACAGCATGACCAAAATCTCTCTAAGGCAGTTCCTGATAATAAGTCGAAACTGCAGAGAAATAAAAACCAAGCTATCAGTGAAGTCATTGCTCTTGGTGTACCCAATATTTGGGCTTCCAATGAAGTTCAGTATGACCAAAGATTCTTCAACCAATCCAAGGGAATAGACAGTGGATTTGCAGGTGGAGAAGATGAAATTTATAATATTTATGATCAAGCCTGGAGTGGTGGTAAAGATATAACCCAAAGTATTTATAGGCCCAGTAAAAATCTCGACAAAGACATTTATGGTGATGACCTAGAGGCCAGAATAAAGACTAACAAATTTGTTCCTTACAAGGAGTTTTCTGGTTCAGATATAGACAGAGAGGGGCCTAGAAGGACCAGTACAGTTTGAGAAAGAACCTTTTGGTTTAGACAAATTTTTAGAAGAAGCCCAACAGCACAGTGTTCTAAAAGACCATCAGATAGCAACCACCCAAGGAACATTAGCATAAAGGCAAGAAGAGGGGGAAAGAGTAGGTACTCTTCTATTAGAAATGAACTATTACCAGAACCCAAATGATGCGAGTCATGGGGATACTTTGTAAATGGTCAGGATAAAACAAAACCTGGGCACCAGGTTCCACTGCTTCTTTTTATTACAGGAGATGGGGGGATTTAAAATTCTACTTTGAATTATTTAGTGTTTTTAAGAGTGGGTTGTGCTTATGCTTTTTCCACTTTTTGGCATTTCTAGAACATGTAGAATTAAGACCACTTCATTTTGTGTGACACTAGTAATCTGGGGGTAATGTTTTCTATAACAACAGCTGTTTATGAATAAAATTACCCCAACCATGATGAATAGGAGAATGTTCACATATTAGAACTGTGCTGCCAAATGAATTTTTCCCCTATTGTGATCTTTTACTTTGGAGTGGGGAAAGTAAGGTCTTGCTTAGTGCAGCTATTTCAAATTTAGACAAAAAAAATAGATTTCAAAATAAAAAAAAATCAAAGAAATCTTGAGGAAAAAGAAAAGGCCAATTCTTCAAATTCAGATTTTCAACTACGTGGGTATAGTAATAAAAATAGTATAGTGTGGACATAAAAATATACTCATAGACCAATAGAAGTGAATTGTGGCCCCAGTAATAAACCAATACCTGTATAGAGAATTATTATTTTTCAAGAATTCTTAGAAAATGCAATAGAGAAAAGATAATCTACTCTATAAATGATGTTGGAAAAATGGTATTATATACAAATATATAAAATTATGCCCATATGTTAAGCCACTCACAAAAAACATATTAGATGCTTAAACATAATATACAAAGCTATAATACTTTTAGAAGAAAAAGGGAAAAATTTGACATTGGTCTTGACAATGTTTTTTTTTTTTTATAGGACACCAAAAACATAAGCCAGGAAACCAAATATAAATAAATGGACTACATAAAACTAGAAACCTTCTATGTAGCAAAAAAAAATCAACAAAGTAAAAAGGCAGTCTATGATATGGAATAAATTATCTGTGAAAACCTATCTAATAATGTGTTCATGTGAAAAATATATCACTGAGTGTGGTGGTAAACACCTGTAGTCCCGGTACTTGAGAGGCTGAGACAGTAGGATCACAGGTTTGAAGCGATTATCAGCAATTTAGTAAAACCTTGCTTCCAAATAAAAAATAAAACAGGGCTTGAAGTGTAGCTCAGAGGTAGAACACCCCTGGGTTCAGTCCCCATTACCATACACACATATAGAGATGGAAAATATATATGCAACCCATACAACTCAATAGCAGAAAACAAAAGTTTAACAAAAGAAGGAAAAGAAAAGGAAAATAGACAAAAGATCCAAATAGACACTTCTGTGAAGAAGACATGGTCCTCAGGTACCTGAAAAAGTGCTCAACTCCACTAGTCATCAGGAAGAAAATTAAAAATAAAACCTCACAATTGTTAGAATGGCTTTTATAAAAAATACAAGAGATAACAAGTGCTGGTCAGGATGTGGCGTAAAGAGATTCCTTGAACACTATTGATAGGAATGTAAATCAGTACAACCATTGTGGAAAACAATACCGAGCTTCCTTTAAAAAAATCAAGATTTGAACTATCATAAGCACTAGCAATCCTGTGTCTGGATAGATATAAAAAATTATTAGTATGTTGAAGAGGTACTGACACTTCCATGCACAGTGCAACATTATTTATAATAACAAGACACAGAGACAGCCCAAGTGTCCATCAACAAATGATGGGTAAAGGAAACACGATATAAGCATATGTCTATATGTACATGTACATGCATAAAAGTGAACATTATTCAGCCAATTAAAGACTAAAATCCTTCCATTTAATTAAGACCTGTTTTCTGTGTAAGAGTTAATCCTAAGAAATCAGTGGTTATATGTGTGCAATATATGCAGCTGTTTATTAAATATACTGTATTTGTTTTACACATATGTATATTAATGTATATATCTAGACATATATATCTGTCTTTATGAAATTCAGTATGCTTGTGTGTGCACTTGCATACAAATCTGGCTCTTAGTCACAGTATCTTGCCTTTCTTTGATATTCTAGGTGTGTCTGTATATTGCTAGGAAAAATTTGTCACCAGCCTGTGTTAGCTTGGTGTATATTACAGCACCTGGACAGTTATGTGTGGCAGTAGTTACACATCATGAACAAAAATATTCCATACTGAGTCATATACATTAAAAAAGCTTGATCTTTGCCAAAATGTTGTGCCACTTGTAATTATAAAGTGCCAACTCTACTTGGTTTCTGTGCATTCCCATGTTGGGCTAAATGTAATCCTATGCTGCACATTCTATGTTTTGTGTTCCAAATTCCTCATCCTGATTTGGAGTTCCAAGTTATCAATCCTGGAGATATACAGCATGCTCAATAAATTTGCTGTGCATTTTATTAGACTGAATTTTTTTTTCAGTGAGCTTCAGCTAAAGGAGCAAGCTAATTTATATGAAAACGAATCATTCAGCACAATAAAATTAACTAAACCTATTACATTAAAAGGGAGAAGAGAATCTCTCTCTCTCTCCCTCCTTCTTTCTCATTTTTTATCATGATCCCTGGGCTAACATTTTCATTAGTGCTCAAGTAAATCTCTTCTTTTGTTTCTTTCCATTTTGAAATTCTAGTGCCAAAGATGGAAAATGAATATTTCTTATTTCTTCTCAGTTGAAGACAAGTTTGGCTTGAGTATGGGTAGGCTCCAATTGTGCCATAAAGCCAGATTATACCATTCCTACTAAGGTTACCTTCTGCACAGAATAATAATTCTGTTGGGATCTACCCCTCACCTACCCGTATGTTCCCTTCAACAGTGTCATGCTTGGAAGTAGAAGTTGCTTGCTGGTGAAAATTTTTGATTGACCGCGATGGTTAAAGTGCCCAGGCTAGAAAAATGAAGAAGGCATTCTATTTGAGCATTCTCCTTCCTTTTAAGGGTAAATGTGTAGAAGCTGCCTCACACAGATTGAAACAATATTCAACTTCGTCCTCTTTTCCTTACCAGTTCTGTTATCTTCTCCTTTACCCTCTCATCTGTCTTTACCAGACCTTGTTTTTGGTTCTCTAAAAGGCAAACTGCTCATAGTATGAAAATAATTTTGGAGAAGAGTGAATATGATAACCCCTAAGGAATAGTCAGCCTCTACTGAAACTGCTGCTACCAAAACCAACTTCAATCCCATTCACCTCAGAGGCTTAGCAGAGCTTCCCCCTGGCCTATATTACAAGACCTGAGGCTATGCTTAGCCTACCATGTGATAGTCACCTCTTGTTTGAGCCTAGATGGACTTGATACAGGTTTCATGGTTTAAAACATGGCATTCCCAAGAGGGAGGAACGTCCACAGGTAACCAGAAGCCCCTGGAGGTCACACAACAGGCAGAAAAGATAAGGATGGAACATGAGAGAAAAGGGGTGTCCTTGAAGTCTTGAGTGAATGCTCATGTAACAGCTGCACATGCAATTACCCATTTTTCTTTTGTGTAGGACTGACTTACTTTTAAGGATGCAGATTGATGAGTCTTTTTCATAACCTCCTGAGAAGTAAATGTGGCCTTTCTTGATGGCATAATCCTTGGATGAATGCTTAAAAAGGAAATCCTCTATCTTCCAACTTGAGTGTAAAATACAGTACATTTTGCAGCCAGGCCAAGCAAAGTTGTTTTCTTCAGTACCAACTAAGTTAAAGTGAAAATGTAATTATTGTGACTTCCAGATCTTTCTTTTTCTACTGCAATCTGCTTTTCTTACTGGCTTCCTTTCATACTTTGTGGAACTGCTAGTGTTTTCATGGATTCTTCTTGGTCTTTGTAGAAGGAAGGGACACGATCAATTAAAGATTGGATAGTAGTAGTCAAGGGAATATAATTAGCTAAAACCATCGGTTCCTCTTTATACCATCTCTGAGCCATATGGCGTTTGTGGTAAACACTTTGGAAAATCATATTCACCTTGTAATTTTTAAAACAATGCAATATAGTATTTCAGTAACATTGATTTAGAGTAGTCAGCTAATATTAACATTTTAAATGTAATGGCTTCCCAATAAGTTTGATAAGGATACATGAATAGTTAATATCAAAGCATGATGTACTTGTCTGTTTACCTAGCTGGATTATTTGATAATCAACTCCAAATTTCAAATACATCCAGGTTCACTTTACTCTGTAGGTCAAGCAAAGATTTAAAGTTATCACACGTTTATGATTTTCATTCAATTATTGAAGTTCATCTGTTTTCCCTCCTGCCCCATCATTAGCAGAAAGGTGTTAACATTTACTTTCTGTAGGAACTTACAGATGAGACAAATGAAGTCTGCTATACCATTTCTGGGGTCCTTCAATGTTTTTATGATCAGCAGATAAGTATAACACTAGAACAAGTTTGGGTACATTGAACTCTTTGATCTTGGGCACAGTGATGTAGCCAGTGGAACCCTGACTTACAGGTACTGTGTTCTGCAAAGCAATGTGGTACATATGTTTTACAACCAGCTCCTGGAAGGGAGGGGAGCCAGGAGGTTTGACTTGCAACATTGTCTTGTTAACTTTCATGTGTAAATACCCCTGCTAAGCTACAATGGAATATTGCTGAAGCCAGGGTTGTGGAAATATGTGCATAGTGGGTTCTCACACCACTGACACTTTCACACCACTTGCTCTGCCACACCACTAACTTGTTAGCCTCACCTCTTTCTAATAAGTTGAGAAATTTTAAGTCATATCTTTGAAAGTTGGGTCCCACATTGCTCAAATGAAGATGTTTGTGTTTCTTTTATCACTTATTAAAGGAAATAAGAGGTTGAAAATGTGAAATTTCATCTATTTCCCTGTAAATGGTGTAACTTTGTTCTTCTTTATGGCTGAGTAAAATTCCATTGTGTACATATCACAGAGTTTTGTAATCCATCCATCTGCTGATGAACATCTTGGCTGGTTCCCTAGTTTGGCAATGGTGGATTGTGCAGCTATGAACACAGATGCACATACATTAATTTGGTAGTTTGGTTTCCATTCTTTTGGGTAGATACCCAGAAGTGGTATTGCTGGATCATATGGTTAAGTTCGTTCCCATCATTCTGAGGATCCTTCATACTGTTTTTCAAAGTGGTTGCATTAATTTGCAATCCCAATAATATATTAGAGTTCCTACTTCTCCACATCCTCACCAGCATTTGTTGTTGTTTGTGTTTTTAATGATTGCCATTATTGGAATTAGGTAAAATCTCAGTTTTGATTTGCATCTCTCTGATTGCTAATGATGTTGAACATATTTTCATACATTTATTGGCCTATGAATTTCTTCTTTTATGAAGTGTCTATTTAGTTCTTTTGCCCATCTTTTGATTGAATTATTTGGTTTTATTTTTAGTGCTGAGTTTCTTGAGTTCTCTGTATATCCTAAATATTAGTCATCTATCAAAGAATGAGTTAGTGAAAAATTTCTCTCATTCTGCCAGCTCTCTGTTGAGGTATTTGATAGTTTCCTTTGCTGTACAGAAGCTCTTCAGTTTAATGCAAGTGCTAGTGCAGTCTGAGAGCCATTCTTTCCATTAGGGTGACTTTCCATTAGAGCACACATGCCTGCTCTAATTCAATCTGGGTGGATTTTTATAGTTGCAGTGGAGAACAACCCTATTTCCCATTATTTAAGTTTCCCCTCATGGTGACTATAAAGGCTATTGCTATAAACTAAGCCACCCCAAACTTAATGGCTTTACACAGTGATCCTTTATTCTCATTCATGTGTGGCTGGGCAGCTCTGTCAAGCTCTGAGTGCAGCTGGGATTGCCCCTGGCTGTAGGCTGGGCTCTGGTCAGATCCATCCTGGAGAATCAAGCTGAAGGGACAAAATTGTCAGGATGATCTTCTTGTGGCAACAACAGAGTCACAAGAGGACAAAGCCCAACCACATAGCCACATTTCAGTAACACATCTGCTAAAGTTCCAGTAGCCAGGACAAGTCCTGTGGGTACATCCAAAATCAAGGTTCAGCAGAGTGCCTTACACCCACCAAGAGCTCAAAGCGCACCCCAGGGCTACATATCAATGGAACGGGGATTTATTTTCCGGTCATGTGGTATGTGTGTGTATGTGTATATGTGTTATTTAGATATATTTAAGCAGTTGTGGGTACAGTTGTAAATTTTCACCTATTTCATCTACACAAAGTATGACATCTCTGAAGATACTAATTTTATAGGGTAAAGTAAAACAATAAAACTGCACACACATGCACATACACACAAGGCTATTAGGCTATTGAACATACAAGAATTTCAACACTAGAATAAAACAGTTGAACTGTCTATATAACGTTTAAAAATGATATATGATAGTCAAGGTCCATAGATTTGTTTTGAATGTGTGCTCAACGCATATTAATGCCTAATAAATGTTGCTCTTTCACATTGTACCATTGATGACCCTAAGAAAATGTCTTGTTCATAGTAGCTGTTCGACAGCCATTGATTCAATAGCTATACAATATCTGTTTTGTACAGCTACTTCCTAGCATCTGGAACAATTTCAGGCCATAGGGCTTATTAGCTTTTAACTATACAAACCAAATGCTTTTCTAATTTTAAACATCATATCATTGTCCCATCCATTTTAAATTATACAGAGCAATTGTTCTCAGCTCTACTGTCTGCAGACGACTTTGGTCTTGCAACATATCGTGTGGATCACCTCCTCCGTCTGCTTCCATTCACCACGGCAAGAAAAACCCAACCAGAATTAATGGGCAACCGGCCCCCATTTTCATTGGGAGCATATGTTTCTTATTAAATATCATAAGTAATTTATTAATTCTTGCCAGAAACAAAAGTAAAGACATTGTCATACTAAAAGCATTACGAGTACAAAAGACCAGTGAGCAGAGCACCTGGAGGACTTGCTCGCTCAGACAGCCCCTGGGGCAACATTAATCTGGGGACGCAAGATGTCAGGTGTCTTGTGTTAGCTTACTGAAGAAGACAAAGTCAGCGTCTGTCTGAACAGCATAGCCTACGCTTTCTTAGTTGATTTGTGTGGTTAGGCTATTATAATGATGGATGGGTTAGTAGTTGGTGGGATGATCATACAAACTCCATGGCCAACCATGGCAGATCTCATAAAACATGAATTCTGGAAAAAGCCTAAGAGAGAAGAAGGGCCAACTCAACCATTTGCAGGCATCAACTGAGGCCTTGAGAGGCAAAGTGACTATATTATGTCTACTTAGCCAGCTGATGGCAAAGTCAGAACCAGGATCCAGATCCCCTAAAGCCTGAGTAGTGTTCTGTGCACGATGCTACATGAAGAAGAATTTTTTTCTTTGATAGCCAGCCCAATCAGTTATTCACATATATTTCTCTGGGGAGTTTGAGGTTTTTACAAAGTGTGGACCTTTCCTAGTGCTTGGATTTGGATTTGGATTGGGGTTTGGAGATATCAACATGTCTCTTCCATAATGATAATAAAATAATAGTGGTTAATATATTCTCAGTCTTTCCTATGCACCAGGTGTTATTTTAAGTCCTTTGCACGCATTTTCTCAGTTAATCTCCCACAACTACATTAAGAACCTTTACAATTCCATTTTTACAGGTGACAATACAATCCTAAGAGTGATTAAGTAAATTTCCTGGGTTACACAGCAAATAAGTGGTGGAACCAGGATATAAATCAGCTACAATGGACTCCCATTTGTTTTTTATTTGTTCCCTGTATTGTACTCTCTTTAGTCACTCTGCACTTCGGATGTGTTATCTTGTCAGTTTCTGTCAGCATATTTCCTTTCCTTGTGATAGATGAAGTATTATATAGATAAAGTAAATAAATTAATTGTAAATACTTATTTGACTGTTTTCTCGGTTGAACCCCAAACTGTTGTTTGCTTTTTGTGTGTTTAGTATTTCTTCAAATGTGGCACATTTAAAATCTAGAAACTTCTGTGTAGTTCTGATGGATGGATGGATGGATGGATGGATGGATGGATGGATGCCTAGATAACACCCCTGGGACAATTCTCTCTGATGTCCTGCCCTGTGCCCCTCTCCAGGCACAGTCTTTTTAAAACTGATTGTCATTTTTATTCTCATGAAGATGCTTTATATACGAAGATAATAGCAACAACCTTATTGTAATGAATCAGCCTGAATTCAGGCATTTGTATCTTGTCTGAAATGTAGAATGTGACAAGCTTTTCTCTTTCAAATATTTGAGTGGATTATTTGTTTATAAGGGGTTTCTAAATTCCTGCTCACTTTCTGTAGGCATTAGTATTTCATCCAGCTGGGTCCAAAGGAGGGGAGATTCACTGAGCCATTTCACCCCTCTTGCCACTGAGATCTGCTATTGATAGTGCTCCTGTGACTGACGAGTCAAGGTAAAACCCCACTTCCTTTAGGACATGCAGGATGTCAGATAACCCCATCAGTTTCATTTTCCACCAGTCCAATTTTTGGTCTTTTTATTATACTACTTCTAATAAATAAGTATTAGTATCTCATCATAGTTTCAATTTGACTTTTCCTATTAGGAATGATACTGAACATCTTTTCATGTTTAATATTTATTTACTGCTGTACTTGGTGAAGTGTCTGTTCAGTCTTTTGCCCATTTTTAATTGGTTGTTTGTTTCTCACTGTTAAGTTTTCAGTATTTTTAAATATATATTAAATACAAGTCCCTTGCCAAATATTTGATTTACAAATGTTTTCTCCAAGTCTGTAATTTGTTTTTCCATCTCTTAGCCCTGATTTTACAGAACGAAAGTATTTAATTTTTTCAAGCTTTGTTTGCCCAGTTGTTGTTGTTATTGTTGTCATCTTTTATGGAACATACTTTTGGTGTTATGTTTAAGAACTCCTTGCTTAACTTTTTCCCCTTAGTTTTTTCAGTTCCAAACACTTGAGACTTCTATTACTGAGAAAAGAGCATTGAAATCTCTCACAATTATTGTGGATTTGTCTACTCTTTTCAAATTTCTCAGTCATTGCTTCATTGGTTTTGAAGTTCTGTTGATAGGTGCATACACTTTTATGATTGTATGTCTATTTGAATTGAAATTTTTACCATTTTGTTAAATTCCTCTTTCTCCTTGGCATTTTTCTTTTCTCTGAAGTCAATTCCGCTATAAGGCAGCAACTGTGACTTTATGTTTGGTGTAAGCAGTATTTTTCTTCATCCTTTTATTTTTAATCTGACTGCATTATTATATGTGTTTCTTGTAGATAACTTGTTAAGTGCATTACTTAACACTCTATTTTAATTAATGCCTTTAGAACACTGGTACTTGATGTGATTATTGCTATAATATTTAAATTTATCTCAGCTATTTTATTTTATGTTTATTCCCTATGTTTTTTATTTTTATGGTTTCCATTTACTACTGCTTTGGGGTTAATTGACCATTTTTAGTTTTTCAGTTTAACTCTTTCACTGTGTTTTTGTTATATATTTGTATGTATATTTTAGCAGTTGCTCTAAAAGTTATGATATATGTACTTTTCATGGCTTGCCTCGATGGAAATATACCAATACTTTACCAAAAGTTTTTCTACCAAAAGTAGAAAGCTTGCCACAGCAATGTGCAATTCACTAGCTTTACAGTATAGTTGTCATATGTTAAATCTTGATACACTGATAACCCCATCAGTCCATGGCAGGATATTGTTTTTCCCCCTCAAATATTTTTAAACTAAATAGAAGCAAAATAGTTTGTTGGAGTTGTCTATATTTATAATTTTCATTGTTTTTCCATTTCAACCTTTCTCCTTATATCATTTCTTTTTTGTCTGGGGAACTTTCTTTACAATTCTTTAGGCAGAGGTGCCAAGAATTAATGCTTTCCACTTTCCTCCACTGGAGAATATCTTCACTTGACATTCAGGTCTGAAGGATTTTTTTTTAATGACTCGTGATTCCAGTTATCCCAGCATTTAATGGATACCCATTATTATACACAGGAGACTACAAGTGAATGGATAAGAGATCTACACATGATATAATAAGGCTACCATATATATATAGTCCTTTCTTTTTTATTAGTTTTTTATTGGTACATTATGATTGCATGTCATAGTGAGACTCATAGTGATACTGCATGCACACAACATCACTTGGTCTTTTTGCCTTCTCATTCCTCTTCTTCCCTCCCTGTACATGATAGTGAGACTCATACTGATACAATCATATACACATATAACATTGTTTGTTCTGTGTCTTCCTAACCCCTTTCTCTCTCCTCCTCCCTCCCTCATCTCCTTCCACTACTCTATCCTCATTTTGATGAAATATTTTTTCTTTCATTTTTTCTTTTTAGCTTTTGTATGTCAGAGAATACATGTGGCCCTTAATTTTATTTAGCTGATTTCATTTAGTTTGATGTTCTCCAGTTCATTTTCTTGCAAACATCGTTTTTTTTTCCTTCTTTATGGTTGAATAAAACTCTATTGTGCACGTACAGCACATTTTGTTTATCCGTTCCTCTGTTGATGGACATCTAGGTTGAGTCTCTAATTTAGCTATTTTGAACTGTGCTGCTATAAACATTGATAAATATGCATCACTGTAATATTCTCACTTTAATTCTTTGGGAAATATAATGAGGAATGGTATAGCTGGGCCATATAGTTGGTCCATTCCTAATCTTTTAAGAATAATTCCATACTGGTTCTTATAATGGTTGTACTACTTTACAACTTCACAAACAATGTATATGTGTTCCCGATTCCCTACATCCTTGCCAGTATTTATTATTGTTTATATTCTTAATGAGTGCCATTTTAACTGAAGTTAGATGGAATCTCAGTATAGTTTTGGTTTACACTGATATGATTGCTAAGGACATTGAATTTTTTATATATTTGTTGGAAGTTTGTATTTCTGAAGGATATTTTCATTGGATATGCTTCTGGGTTGACAGTTCTCTTCTTATAACACTTTGAAACACATGGCTCTGGCATTGAGGAATTTTTTTTTCTTTTTGTGCATGTGTGTGATCCTGCAATTGAACTCAAGGAGTATTCTATCACTGAGTATATCCCCACATTATTTATTTATTTATTTATTATTTATTTATTTATATCTTCAGACAGGGTGTCCCTAACTTACCATATGCGGGCCTCAAACCTGTAATCCTCCTATTCCAACCTCACTGGTACCAGAATACAAGTGTGTGCTGCTTTGGCAGGCATGGTATCCATGATTTCTGATGAGAAAATTACAGCTGTTAGAAATCTAAGTTTCCCTCTAGACAATGGGTCATTTCTTTCTCCAGCTGCTTTCAATATATTTTTGTCCTTAGTATTCAGCATCTTTATCATGATCTATCTCAACACAGAAATCATTATGTTTATACTTTGGGTAATTCATATAGCTTCTCATGTCTGCAACTGTATGTCCACACAATCTGAAGCATTTTCAGCCATTATTTCTTCAAATACTTGCTCATTATCGCATTTTTCTCTCCTTTTCTTATGAGTAACACAATGTTAGATCTTTGTGATTTACCTACAGTTCTCTGAGGCTCTGTACATATTTATTTGTGTCATACTTTTCTTCTCTATTGTTCAAATTAAATAATTCTACTGACTTATCTTTGAGTTGACCAATTCTTTATCTTATTCCTCCTGTCTACAGTTGAGCCAATCCAGTGAATTTTTGTTTCAATAATTATGTTTTCATGACTTGTTTATTAGCTGGTTATCTTCATCTTTGCTAGCTTTTTATGTTTCCACTGGTTTTAAGGTTTGCAAATGATTTCTAGATTATTTGTATAATAGCTGCTTTAAAGCCTTCGATACATGATTCTAATATCTGTGTCATTGTGATATTGGCATCTGTTTATTTTCTTTTTCTGCATGAATTGAGATTTTCCTAGTTTTTATATGCAGAGAAAAATTTTATTCTTCATCCTGGACATTCTGAATATTATGAAACTCTGGTTTCATAATATTCAGAATGTCTTGATTTTAGCCTTTGAAAAATGTGGGGTTAGGGAGCAAGTCCCAAGAATGTCCTGTTGTCCGTGGTTCTAATGTCAGTTCACTTATCAAAACCTTTGTGGAATCATATCTGCTCTCTTTGTATGACACCCACCAGCCAGATTAGGATGAGGACTATAGTTCAGTTCAGTTCTCATAGTCTTTGCTATCCTAGATTAGATCAGGTCTGTGTATTCACAGCTCAAATAGAGAGTCCAGGAGTTCATAAGCATCTTTACTTCCTGAGGGCCTTCATCTCTGCAATCTCCTAACATGTTTGATTCCTGGGTGCTCCATTTTTTGGTCCTACAACCAGAAAGCTAAGTGTTTAGTTAACCTGTCCTGCCATGCAATTTTTCAATTGTGCTCACATGTGGAGCCAGGTGGCTGGAGGACAGAGAAAGAATAAAAGCAATGAGAGTTTTCTCCACATTCTTGAAATGACAGTTCTGCTGAATGGAATGGAAAGGGCTCCTTCCTCAACAGTTTTGGCTCTACAGTTTAATGATGGTATAGGTTGCTGCCACCACCACAGACTTGCTAGGGGTCTATAGTGTGGGAAAAGATAGAAAGGAGAGGGAGCAGGAAGAGCAAAGTTCGGCCAGTGTTCGAGAGATTGAAAAATTTATGAATTTTTAGAGTATAAGGTTTTTCTTTGCCCTCTCTTTATCCCCCCAAAAGAGGATTACTCCTGGAGCTCTCTGTTTGTACCCACTTCCAATACAGTGATTCAAGCCAGGGGACACAAGCCAAAATAAAAATTGTCAGCTCATCATTGATTTGGCAGTATTACAAATTAGGGCCTTTTTCTAGATCTACCTGCTCTTATTCACTTTTGAGTGTTCTCAAATAGCTTCTTCATACACTCTTTCCAAAGACAAAATGGGCTGGAATATGTTTACTCCATCTTACCTGAAACTAGAAGTCCCTACTCTTTCCAAAGACAAAATGGGCTGGAATATGTTTACTCCATCTTACCTGAAACTAGAAGTCCCTCAGGTCTATTTTATTGTATTTTACAGTTACACAAGAGTTATTAAACCCCTTTATCATTGTCACTTTTTAAAGGAATGGCTTTTTAATTGTTTAATGGGGACTCTAAAAAGATGGACCACCTGCCAACCCTGATCTATACTCTAGGGACATAAAGATGAGGAACACTAATTTCCCTGAAGGAGCTCACAGCATTTGGTTCCTTTTTCCCATTTCCTTCTAGGTAACCAAATTTCTCCCACTAAGGTTATTTTGCCTAGGATAGAAAAATAGATGTTCTGGCCTTTGCTAGTAGGTACATGAAGCAAACTAAGCCAACTGGAACCCCCCATATCTCTGCATCTTGAACCTAATGATACAAGAATTAAAAGGAACAGTTAGGGTCATTCATTTCTGCTGGCTGTACCCGGATGCCTGGAGTGGGCTAGGTTCTTGTCTTAGTTCTCTAAACTTTATCTGTCCTAGTGCAGCTTACCTTCAATAAATTGTGTATTTCATTTTACTTGTGAGAGTAAATTTATTTATTTATTTTTGCCACCAAAAATCCTAACTGATACTTAATCTAAGAAAGAAGGCAGCTCTGTACCTTAATCACTATAATTAAGTATTTAACCAGTGTTACAACTGAGGAGATACCAGAAGTTCTCAAAATATAAAAACAATACTGATATATTAAAAGAAAGTTGTGAATGATCTTTCAGAAAATATGTCTTTTAAGTGAAAATAGGATCACTATTTAACTGAAGGCTATTACTCCTTGTTATGCTTCTCCAATGACTACTTAGAGTCCTTTTCGGCAAGCTATGCAAAGAGTTGAGAAAATTGAGAGACATTTGAATTTGGTGAGTCCCTAGTTAAAAACTGAGATTAAGTCTCAAGTGGTTAATGTTTTATTCATTGCTGGCAAAAAGCAACTCTATGTTTAAAAAATGGGACATACAAAAAGCTTATAGGGCATCTCAGACATCAAATAACTCTTACAAAATAGTATTTTGATGAGTTAAGTGTAAATGAATCAGAAACATACGGATTAAATTTCCCTTGAAATACACAGGGGCTTAAAAATTAAGAGAAAAAAGTGCCTGACAAAACGTGTTTTGAATTTTGCCAAGGTTTAAGAAGCAGTTCAAGATGTTTTGCCAGGCCACTCAAAACATCACTAGGTTCTCCCAGTCCTTCAAGAGCAGATCTAGAAATTTTATTTCTTCTGGCCGTCTGTTCTTCTGTTCTCAGAGTGTGGGGAGAGGGGAGAATGCTGTGGCACAGGCTTAGTGCTATCTTGTTTTTCTCCTGCTCACATCTCAATTAGGGTCCAGATATGTTTTTTCTTCTTTACACCTTCATTATCACTTCTGTACACAATCACTTTTGAAATCAGAAATAATAATGTGTTCCCTAAAGTTATGTAATACAACTCTGAAAAAGTAGTCCTTTCATGTACATTAACATTGTTAATCTAGTAAAACTTCTGCAAAAATTGGAGGAAGTCTAATAGTGGTGCTAAAGAATTACAGTGACTCAGAAATGTAATGATGAAACCAGTGGGAAAATACTAAGCATAAATCAAAGGAAACATTTCCATTGACATTATGTACAAATGTGAGAATATCAATACTAATTTCAATATCATATATGGGAAGGGGAGAGTGGGGGGGACCCGGTGGAAAGTCTACCAAGCACTGTGTGTATGTATGTCACTACCAATATGAACTACATTATAATGTGAGACTATGATGCACCAATAAATGTATTAAAATTAAAGCAGATTAGGATTCATTCGAAGATATACTTTATTATTGTTTTTGTTAAATTTGTTAGCCATATTTTTGAAAGTACACTCAAATAGAATGGTAGAATGAACCTTATATCATGCAACAATATCAACAATCAGCATCATTCTGCCTTAAAGACAGATTTTTAAATATTTAAATATTTGATGTGATTTTTTTAAGTTGATGAGCAAAATGACTAACAGTTTTTGTATGTGGGGAATAAATACATCTTGGGGGTGACTGTGATGTAATGTAACATCCAGATCTTCAATGTTCATGTTCTAGGTAAGATGAGTGCAAGAAAAAATAATAAAGATTAGCAAAGAAGTCTTTTGAGTGCAAACAAGCACCATGAAAGGACTCAAACAGTGAAGTGAATATAAAAACAAAACAAAAAGACAAAAAAACTACTTTTCAACAACATGACATAGTGGGGAATGGAGATTATCTTTTTTAAAGGTGTCGTGTTCTAACAAGGAAAGTTCAAAGATTGATTTAGAAGGACACCAAACTTCCCAGTAGGACTCAGTTACACATTTCACTCTTGCTTGGATTTACTTGCTAACTTGCCATGGTGACATGTTCCTGGAGGCCTGCTGGAATTGCTAGAGCTCTTGCATTTGCTAAGAGAGGGTCATCACAAGATGGTATTTCCAACAGGATACCTGGTAGCCAGCTCCCTTAAGAAAGGGAAGGCCAAGCACACCCTGACTATTTTTTGACCTTGTCTTTCTTGCTACAGACACAATTAAGTGAATCTAAACTCTTCTTTCTGGGAGAATATGCTTCTGGAGGTAATGGGGTTAGGGGCACAAGATCCATAATTTAATCTATAAGATACCAAATAACCAATGGGACTAATATATTTTATAGCCTCTATTAAATAACAGACCTTGGGTAAATGTAATTAATACTATGGGTGTTTGAAAAATGTACAGACAGCTTTATATAAAATCCATTTCTTTTTACTTTGTTATGGGTTGACTTGTGTCCTCCAACTATTAATATGTTGAAGTCTTATCCATGGTATCTTAGGATGTGACTGTATCTGGAGATAGGATCTTAGAATAAATAATAGTGTTAAAATGAGATCTTAAGGTGACCCTAATCCAATATGATTGATGCTCATATAAGAAGAGGAAATCTGGACTTAGGTATATACACAAGAAAGTCTGTGTGAAGAGACAGAGAGGAGATGGCCATCCACAGACCTAGGAAAGAAACTAGAAGAAACCAACCCTGCTGAGACTTTCCCAGACTTCCATCCTCCAGATCTGTGAGCAAATAAATCCCTATTGTTTAAGTAATCTATTCTGTGGTAGTTTGTTATAGCATCCCTAGAAAGCTAATATATACATGATTTTTAATATTTCTATTAAAAAACCAGCACGAACATTTGAATGAGGATATTAAATAAATATGTAATTCAACCAAACAAAAGATGTCTATGTGCTCCAAATTACTGTATACACACAGTGATTGAGGATGACAAGTATAGTCCTAGGTTAACAGTTTTATCTGATTTAATCTACACTGATAATAGTCTAGCCAAATAAACAGATACAGTTGATTCCAATTAAGTATATTCAATATTTGGGTTTGAATATTTGGATTAAAAATTAATGTATTAAAAATCTATCATCTTATGAGGTACTGTTGACACAAAAAATACCTTTTTGACAAACATGGCTTGTCTGCCAAAGTACTGGAGTATATTTTAAAACATGGGGCTAAAACTGTCTTATATACAGTGAATTAGTTCTTAAAAAGCTTCATTACAATCCTTTGCTGTGAGACAAATTTTTATTTTTCAATCTAATCTTAGGTATATATGTCTTCACATTCCTTGTAAAAAACAGGAAATTTCTAATAAAACTAATCACAAAAAAGCATTTTATTGCAATATGTATGCATGTTTGTAGGTAGCTGCTATGTAAAGGCATTAATAATTGTTTCCTGTAGGTTAAAATAAAATGATTTATATGTTGATAGTTCAAACATTAGAGTGAAACATATGATTGGCAAGAATCACTGAATCTGACATTGCAAGAGTTAAGCCAAAAAATGGCTATTTGCATTTCCTTCCTTCCTTTCTTTATTATTTTTTTTCTGTGGTATTGGGGATAGAACCATTCTACTTCTGAGCTACATCCCCAGATCTATTTTATTTTTATTTGAAAACAGGGTCTCACTGAGTTGCAAAGGCCTCACTAAGTTTTTGAGTCTGGCTGTGAACCTGCCATCCTCCTGTTATAGCCTCCCAAGTACTGGGATTACAAGCCTGCCCACCATACCCAGCTGGCTGTTTGCATTCTGAAAAGAACTCCTTGCTTTGTGAAAGAATAACCCTTACGATGGCCACTAACTCTATGTTCTTAAGATGCTAAAGATATTCAAAAGGAAGCACAATATATCGATTTATCACATGTTGAGACCTTAGCTTTCACTTGTGCTGTTGTTTAGGTATTATAATTGCACAAAAGAAATAGTAAGTGAAATAATAAGTGAGAATATACTCTGTAAAATGTTAAGCACAATGTAAGTACCTTACTAGAGTTATTTTAGAAACTTTCAGTACCATGCTCATTGGTAAAATGGGGTAATTCTAAGACTCTGAGCACCTGAAAGGAGGAAGCAGTTGAAAGCAGAACAACCAGAGCACGTTCTTGAGACTTCAGAATTGAGAGCAGCTTCATTTTCCCTTGCTGCTCCTCTGAGTCAAGAAACTTGCCCTCTACCAACGATCCACAGTGGTGGAGACTATACAGATCCAAGTTGGGAAAAAAGAGCATCTGTTTCCCACTAACAATTTTATGTTAGTAAATGTAGATCTTGATATTAAAGTCAGGATTTGCCCCTCTTGGGGTTCTTGGGATGATTCCATGAGCCCCAGTCTTGTTCCAATCACCATGTTTTTGTGTACCTCCCTGGATAGACTGTGACATCTAAAACAAAGAGAATCTGTCAGTCCTCATATCTGTTACATAAATAAAGTTATTTTCCTTCACTCTTCACTCTAAGTATCAGCAGGGATAAATCTACTGATGTCTCTATCTCTAGCATCCTAGGATATCTGTTTCCCTCCCCCACCAAAGACACTTGGGCTGACAGGTGAAGGCCATGCGTCTGCGAGTCCTTGGACAGGTGCATTGGCCTCTTCCTGCCTCTCCAGTGCAGGGGCTTGAGGTGCACAGAAGAGGGGAGGGACAGGAGCCCACAAGCAGTCAACAGCAACACATTTATGATGTGTAGAATGACAGGAAAATGAAATCTCCAGATATCCCAGTGATTCAACTGGAATTAGACAAAATAAAAAAGATTATTGATCTAGTATCGTGATTCAACTAGAATTAGACAAAAAGGATTATTGATCTATTGATGAGGATTTAAAATTGAGCTTTAGGGATAGATTTAAAAGAAAGAAAGAAATGGAATAGAGCCAAGTATAATTTGACAGCTTTAACCCTGCTGGTATCAACCCCCTAGAGTCATTAAGAAAGACAGGAGTGGGAGGTGAAACATCTGGAGAAATGTGAGCAGATAACGAATTGGGTGGGTTTTATGAAAGCTAAATGCTATCTGTAGGAAGTGAAGTTATAAAAAATTTGAGGCAGTAACTGTGAGGGCATATGGGGGTCAAGAGGGGACTCTGCCTCCTTATTGGACAAGGGCAGTTCTTCTAAAGAGATCAGCAATTGATGAAATTCTCACAATAGTATTTATGGAATGATCAGACTCGAGTGGTCCAAAGACCTTATCCAAAAGTGGCCCCTGTGTACCAGGCCAGCCTGCACAACATTGGCCCCCCATACCCACGGCGCTCTCAGCCCGGGCATTGCTGATCTGTGCTGTTGAGGGGGGTGGTTATGACACAATGAAGAGAGCCACGGGGCCACGGGGCTTTGATTCAAATGATGCTGCTGTCACTTATTAATTATGGGACTTAAAGAAAGATATTTCTTCTCTATGAGCTTCATTTTCCTTTTTTGACAGGTTTGGATAATTATGCCCACTTTGCATATTTTTGTGAGGATTAAATGACATAGTACACCTGACACAGTATCTCACACATGGCAGATGATGGCTACATGTTGGTTCTCAAATCTTCCTGTCACTCATTCTCTCTACAATCATTCATTCAGTGCTAACTATGCACCTTGTGCAAGGCCCTGAGCTACGAAAATAAAAATCATGACCCTTGTCCAACATGAGGTCATAATTTTGAGAACAATAGACACAAATAGGTGGCTACAGCATAGTATGATAAGTCAGAGTGATATACTTATACAAGGTACTTACTAGGAAGGAGCAGAGAGGAGCAGTGTGCAACCCAATGTGGGAGATCATGATCTTCCTTCCCTCTATTGGTCTTGAAGAATGTATTCTGACTGAGAGCCACTAACTGCCATGACTTACGACACATGAGAATAAAAGGGAGAAGCAGGGCGTTCAGACCTCGACCTGACATGGCTTCCACAGCTTTCACATAGCTTCCTAGTTTGTGATGCCACACAACGAGGTGAACTGGCAAACAGTTTTCAGGAAGAGGGCCAGGATCCAAAACAGCACAAACCCAGCCAGTCAGGCCATATGTGTAGGCCAGTATTTCAAGGCAGAGCCTGTACTGATGACATAAGACACGGTACCAGATCAAACAACACTTTGTAGCCCCTTCCCACTCTGTGAATTATGTGGGGGTGAGGATCATTTCTAGGACCAATGTCATCCCTGGCCCTTAGTGGCTGCTTTTCCTGGCAGTACATTTCCCAACAGCCTGGTAGCACCTCTGACCACATCTTCCTGGGACAAACTTAATCACTGCCATTGCTTTACAAGTCCTTGAGCTCTGGCCCCGTAAAACAGAATTGCACCTTGTTCTCTGCAGCGTCTCCAGAGCTTTCTTATAGATTCTGAGCTGTAGCCTTGAGGGACAATCCAGAAGACCTGCCTCAGTTTGTGGGGCTAGTTCTTAATGTAGCCATGTTTCTTTTTTCCTCACTGGATTAAATTCTGTAGTTGAAGATAAAAGAATAAGTGGAATAATTTTGTAGGACTATTTTCTCATCTAATTTCAGGTATCAGTCAAGGATCTGCAAATCTGAATCCTTATGAAGCCAGGCAAGGAATTTAATTATGTGCATTGGGGTAAATATAAGACAACAAAGAAATAACAGTAAAACTGAAGGTTGAAGGAAGAGTTCCACCAGAAACATCCCATCTTTTTAAATTCAGGCACCTGATTTTATCTAAAATGCTGGCTCAAAAGTGTTGGTGTCTGGATTTGTTCTTTTCTGTCCCGTCATTTGTGACGCCCAGTAGCACATGAATTATGTAGAGTTGACTGTCTTTTCTCTGCATATCTTCTGCCATCACATTTGAACACCATCTGTGTTTCTTGACCTCTTGATGACAAGCTATATTTATCACATTAGCCTGTGTTTTCCAAACTGGACTTTAAACTAAATTGTATCAGTGTTCCATGTTTTCTCTACCCTACCATCTTCTTCCTAATCTAGAAATGTTTTCCTCTATAAAGGCCCAGAGATTTTTTTAGACACCTAACATAGAGTTCCCATTTACCCTAAAAAATAATTATGAAAGAAACTTACAAATTTGAAATTTAAAGAGATGATGTTGTTTGAGGTAGGGCTTTCCAGATCCATACATATGACATGCTCTGACTTAGAAAGGGGCTGTGGGACCTATGCATTCCTGGGAAGACCATTATCTTTAGTAGGAAAAAGAGAAGTTTTTACAGATAAGATTTATCACAAAGTGATAGCCATCATCAATCTCTAACATTCATTGAGCAAAACACTAAGCTATCTAAAGTCCCTTAGGAAAGAAAGATGACAAATCTCTCTTCTCTTAAATTCTTGAAATAGCAATATTTAATGAAGGATGGTATAAAACACACACCTGTGGATAGGAGCTGACAGAGAAATAGAGACTTCTTTTCTTTCATAAATTGCTTATAGGTTAAGACTGGTCAGAGCCAGCACATCCAGAGCAGTCACACGTGCAAACTCACAATCAAAGTAGATCCTAAAGGCTGACATAGAGACTGTCTTGAGTGATGATAAGTCTATGGTGGATTGTCCAAGGTCACGTTGTATATTCACAGGGGTTGCACCTGTTTTCTTCCCCTGGTCCAAAGGATGCCGCTATCAGGCTAATTTATAATCAGCCCTTTGCCATCACTCCCATGTACTAACCCTTCAAGAACTGAACCTGTGGGTGAGATTTGGGTTATCTTACACCATTTATTCATCACACCATTTTGACTGAAATACTTCTGTGGCTTTGGAAAATTGTAATCTCCATTTATAAATTAATATAATAGAGTTTCATCGTAATATTTAAATTCTTATTGTTTCTAGTGTTCTTAATTTTAAAAGTAATATTTTATTCATCTTTTATTTATTGGTACTGAGGATTAAACCCAGGAGCATTCTGCCTCTGAAATATACCCCCAACCCTTTTTATTTTTTTTATTTTGAAACAGGGATTCACTAAATTTCTGAGGCTGGCCTCAAACCTGCAATCCTCCTGTCTCAGTTTCCCAAGTACTGGAATACCGGTATGTGCCACTACACCTGACAGAAAGTTATATTTTATTTAAAAAGACAGAAAGTAGTCCCTGAACATTAAAACCCCATCTCTTTGTGTTAGTTTAAATTACATTCGAATCTTAAGAGGCATTTTTTTTTTTTTTTCCGTACTGGGGGTGGAATTCAGGGGCATTCTACCTCCGGGCTATACCCCTAGCCCTATTTTTTTTATTCTTTATTTTGAAACAGGGTCTCACCGAGTTGCAAAGGGCATCACTAAGTAGCTGAGGCTGTCCATGAACTGCGATCTTCCTGTCTCAACCTCCCAAATGCTGGGATTACAAGTGTGCACCACCACTCTCAGCTCCCTAAGAGGCATTATTTATATCCATTTTGTTATAGTGATAAAACGCATTTTATCTTGTATTTTTACTTAACATGAAGTAGGTGAACTTAGATTTAAGAGTTTTCTCTGGAGCCACCCACCTGTTCCAAATCCCACTCCTTACTGCTTGCGCAGGTTATTTAACCCCTCTAGGTCACCCTCTCTTTTTCTGTAACATGGAATTAATAGTGATAACAGTAACAGTAATAATAGAAACAACAATATCTTTGATCCTTGGGCTGTCCTGAGGTTTAAAATATTGCATATAAAGCTCACCCATCACAGCCTGACACAAAGCATGCATTCAATAAACATTAGCTACTTTTATACATATTCAAAGACAATTTTAAAAAAGCATTTAGCAGAGCTCCTGGCTCACAGTAAGCATTATGTAAGTGTTAGTTTTATTTCTCTGCTTGGTGTTAGGATTATTTTCTCTGCCCTCGCTGTCCTCCTCCTAAGGCTTATGAGAGAGGGTGGAGTGATATAAGCAGCGGCACTTTGAGGTGAGTCCAATCTGAGTTCAAGTTCCAGATCGGCCACTCACTACCTGTGTGAACCAGGGAAGTTATGTAACACTTTCAGCTTCAGGATTCTGATCTGTGCAATGCAGAGATCACCTCCTACTTCAGAGCATTAAAAGGAAGAGACCCACACAGCCTCATACCTTGAAGGTATTCACAAAACATGCACCTGCATCTCCCCTTCACCTCTGGTGCTTCTTTCTCAGGACACCCTGGGTCAGCAGTCACAAGGCCTGAAGAATTTGTGGGACATCTTCTCCTGTGATTCTCAGCTAATCTTCACAATCATTATAGAATGCAATTAAGATGCACTTATGATGTTAATATATTTTGACAGTAAAATACCCCTTGGACCTCATGCTGTTGGGGCAGCCGTGCTTGGAGATGGGTTTTAGGGGTGCGGTCTCTGAAGAGGAGGCTGAAAGCAGGTCCCTGGGGCAGTGGCCTTGGAGACTATATATGTTCTTTGTCCTCTCCCCTTCCTTTCCCTGCTTACACCATCATGCCTTAATGACCTATAGCCTCAGCTTCTGCTTGGCAGACAGTATAAATGGACATCTCCAGACTTGTGAGCAAATAAATCTGTCTTCCTCTAAGTTTTGTGGATCGGGTATTTAGATCACAGTGGTAAGGCTGTGAACTGAAACAGGCATTTTATGCTTTTGGAACCTGAGGCCCAAAGAGGCCCAGGGAGAAGCCAGTAAGACTGGAATGCATTTCCAGTTTACCTCCCTCCAAAAGTGCTGTGTTCTCCTGATTCCACCCTACCTTCTTAAGAGTGAAACATCTCTTTTTTCAAAACCTGATAATAACTTTGAATATTGCCCCAGGTCAATCCCACCAAAGAGATTGTGGCTGTGCTTAGGATGAGAGTGAATCGCTTGTTTTTATGGTGAGCACATCCACGTAGCCTACAGTGTAAGAGGACAAGAGAGCCCCTTCAAAGTGCCTCACCAGTGACACTCTCTGCCCCTGCCCACTTGCCTAGAATCCTACAGTTTTATGTTTGAAGGAACAAAGTGGTTCTCCCAATAGAAAATATTCTTTTTGTGTATTATATTTGTGAGCACTCTAGGATATGAATAACAGAAAACCCAATTCACATTGACTTCAGAAATCAACTGAGAGTGGCAGGCCTCCTACGAGTAATTAGCCCCATCTCTCTCCATCTTTTGGCCCTGATTCCACTATATTGGCTATGTTTTTGGAACACACTTTTCCTTCATAATATGATTTCAATGAATGATGAAACCTAAAATGATATGTAACAAGCAAATCCCTGGAACTTGTGACGGATGCCTAATTTGGAAAGGAGTTCTTTGCAGATATAAATAAAAGATATTGAATCATTAGCTATTAGGGAGATGCAAATCTAAACTATGCTGAGATTCCATCTAACCCTAATCAGAGTGGCAAGCATAAAGAAATCAAATAACAACAAATGCTGGCGAGGATGTGGGGAAAGGGGAACTCTTTTACACTGTTGGTGGGAGTGCAAACTAGTTCAGCCGCTATGGAGATCAGTGTGGAGATTCCTTAGAAAACTGGGAATGGATCCACCATATGATCCAGCTCTATCACTCCTGGGTATCTTTCCAAAGGGATTGAAATCAGAGAACTACAGTAACATATGCATACCCATGTTCATAGCAGCACAATTTGTAATAGCCAAAATATGGAACCAACCTAGGTCTCCATCAATAGATGAATAGATTGCAAAATTATGGGAAACAAACACAATGGAATTCTACTCTGCAATAAAAAAGAAAACAATCATGTCATTAGCAAGAAGATAGAAAGACCTAGAGAACATTATGGTATGTGAGATTAGCCAAGCACAGAAAGAGAAGAAACATATGTTTTCTCTAATATGCCCAAACTAGAGACTATTAGTAATATTAGAGGGACTTGGGGTAATGGAGGGGAAACCTCAGCAAAGCTGAAATGGAAGGGTAGGAGAGGAAGAAGGCTGAGGTTGATTAATGGAGGAGCTATATCCTAATATGTGTGAAAGTATGAATGTAGCATGGTCAACCTGGACACTCACTGTTGGGAGGGGGAAAGGGGAAGTGGGGGGGAGAGGGGACCAAACACAGTCTGAATCTATATCATTTCAATATTATCCACATAAAAAATAAACAAATACTTAGCCATCAAAAAATAAAACATTAAAAGCAAAAATACCCTAAAACAATAAAATACATTTATTCTTATAAATAAATAAATAAATTAATTAAAGATGTTGATATGAAATTAAAGATCTCGAGATGGAACTCTAAACCCATAAGAGTCAAAAGAAAAGATGACCAAAAAGGAGACAGAAGAGAAGATGACTCAAAAGACTAAGACACAGAATTCTATATGAACATGAAGGCAGAGGTGAAAAGAATAAAATCAGGAGCCAAAAGGAGCTGGAGGAGGCCACGGAGGATTTTCCTTCTCTAAAGCCGCTGGAAGAAGCAGAGCTTTACTAACACCTTAATTCACAGTTTCTGGCCTGCAGAATTGTGAGATAAGAGATTTCTGTTGTTTTATATTTTTAAAATAGCAAAGTCTAAAAACTCATACCACAACATAGGATTACTGTAGTCTTGAGCTCACATTCTCATGACTTTGGTGTAAAAAGAAGAGAGAGTACCTCAGGTGCTCAGATTCACTCAGTGGGGCAAGCTGGTTGTATGTCCACCATCTGTCCTAACAGTCTCTGTGTGCAAGGTGGCCCCAGTAATTTATTTCACTTCTCAACCCAACTAATGCCTTCCCTAGGCAGTGTGAGCAGCATGAGCAGGAGGAATCCCCAGAGCAAGCCCAGGACTGCTGTCTGTTAAAGGAATGGTAGCAGAGAAAGAAACAACAAATGTTCACCACACTACTGGAACAGACACCCACATGGAAGTCATAGCTGGCTGATTTTACTTTTTGCATAGTCATTAGTACTCTAAATACGCTATAAATACCCCATTGGCATTTTGTGACTATTTGTCCTTTTCTAAACTTAGATGTTTGAGCAAGTGTGGCGGGGTACACTTGTAATCCCAGTACTTGAGAGGCTGAGAGAGGAGAATCACAGGTTCAAGGACAGCCTCATCAAGTAGTGAGACTCTCATACACATAGCAAGATCCTCTTTCAAAATAAAATAGAGCTGGGGATGTAGCTCAGAGGTAGAATGCCTCTGGGTTCAATCTCCAGTAACCACACACACACACACACACACACACACACACACACACACACACACGCAACTAAGAGGTTTGACATCATTTTTGAAATTCAGAAATGTTCTGAAAATTCTTCCTCCATTTCCTTGTGGAATTCCTGACTCACCCATTATGGATATTAAGGCAGGGGTACTCTCCACAGTTGAACCAGAAGCTGTTCAGATCCATGGTGGAACTCCTCTCAATTGTGTGGGATTGTTGTCATCTTATATCCAGAAAGTTTCCTTGGTAAGGGGAAGTTCAGTTGTACTCATTTTGGGCTTGATGGCCAACAGTTCCTCCACATACAGGAGAGAAGAATGCCAAGCTCTTGGTGAGCTGAGGTGCAGATAGGTTAATGATTTGATAAATTTTCTCTGGGAATTTTAGGTATCTCATGCTATAACTAGAGCCATGCAAGGTTAAGGTAGGATTAGAAATTCTAAGTGTGAATAATTTTCAGAGAATTAATCTCTCAGCAGTGCTCTCTTCCCACTAAACCCGAGGAGGTGACATTTGATGTTTGTGTTGTCCTCTAACACATTTCCCTAGCACAAATGGTATGCATGTGTGTATATACATGTGTGTAGAGAAAGAGATTAGAGTGCCTTCTAGGTGTCCACCATTATGCCAGTTATTTGGCAGAGGACTTGGCACAAGGTAAGAATTATAATGTTATTAATGTCTAATAATGTTTATGTTATTACTAATAATTAATTTAAGATTCACAGAAATCCTAGAAGATATACTTTATCCCCATTTTATAAATAAGAAAACTGAGACTCAAAAAGGTAAAGTAATACACTTGACAATAAATGGCTAAGGAGAAGAAAGATTAGCCAGAATTTGAACCCTGGTTTATCTGACCATTATTCTTCTAGCACTTTCCTGTCTTATGGATATTTCTGAATTTTGCATTCTACAATGAAATTCTAAACTAATTCACTCAGAAAATCATTTGGGATGCCAATTTTTAAAACATAACATTAAAATAAATACAAAATTTCAGTAAGCTTTAGTAGTACAATATTAATATAGAAAACCCAGTAACTCACAGATGCCACCAATAACAGTTAGCTAGATATGCTTATGGATAAAAGTTTATACTTGCAAATAGCCACAAATATATAGAAGGTATGTAGGAATGCCTAACCAAAACTAACAAGACTAACTAAAGAAGATTAATAATAAAGAAAAAATATATACATATTAACTTGTTATACAACAGACAGAAAAACCTAAATTTAATAATATAGCATCATATAAATAAATAAGAAGATAAATTTGTCTCCATATTAGTGGAGAATAAACTAAATTACAAGCAAAATTCTGGTTAGGAGCTTAAAAGAGATTTAACTAGCTCAATCTCAAATTTATACTGAAACATAAAGAGCTATGAATAGCTAATATGATCATTAATAGTAATAATAATAGAAGACAGACTCAGTACACAGAAATTAAGATTGTTATAAACCTTGTAAAAGTCAGGCATGGTGGCACATGCTTGTAATCCCAGCATTTGGGAGAATGAGACAAGAATTATGGTTCACAGATAGCCTCAGCTACTTAGTGAGGCCCTCTGCAACTTACTTTAATCCTTTCTCAAAGTAAAGATTTTAAAAATAGGTCTGGGTCCGGGCGTGGTGGCGCACGCTTGTAATCCCTGCGCTTGGGAGGTGGACACAGGAGGATCATGGAGGTTCGAAGAGACCCTGTTTCCAAATTAAAAAGTATACAAAATAGGTCTGGGAGTGTAGCTCGGAGGTAGAAGGGCTTCCAGGAACCCCAGTACCACCAAAAAAAAAAAAAAAAAAAAAAGGTCAGAGGGTATAGTTCAGAGGTCAAATGCCCCTGGGTTCCATCAGACCTGCAAACAAACAAACAAACAAACAAACAAACAAACCTTGTAAAGAGTATCCAGATGAAGAAAAATCATAGGAAGCCAGGAAATAGACCTCCCCATACATCGAAACTTGTTTTTTTAGAGAGGACACTGCAAATCTTCATGGGAAGAATGAAAGATTCAGCAAATGATACTTGGAAAATTGGCAGCCCAGGTGGAAAAAGTAAATGAGATCTTTACTTCCTATTATACACAAGGCTGAATTCCAAATAGTTCAAAGATTTTAATAAAGAATAGCAAATTTCCAAAATTTTAGGAAATTGTCTTTATTATTTTGCTTGGGAAATATTTCTTAAATGAAAAAGAAAACACAAAGCCATAGCAGGTATATTGGTAAATTTGATTACATTAAAATAGAAAATGGGCATATTAGAAAAGACACCATGAGCAAAGTTAAAGTAAATGATACAGATAGGAGAAGTAATTTCTGTCTGTTATCCAGATTATTTAACAAATGAGAAAAGATGACAACATATATAAACAGGCATTTTAGAGAAAGTGAAACCCACATGTCCTTAAAGAGAAAAAAAAGTATTTATTTAGCATCATTCAAGTTAAGATAACTGCAAAGTTTGACAGCAACAATATGCTGTGCCATTGACTTGCCCATCAGTTGGGGAGACATCAAAGAGTCTGGTACTATCAAGTGTGGCTGAGGACATGGGGCAAAGATGCTCACATATGCCACCAGTGGAAGTCTGAGTCCCTTTCACCTCTTCAGATGGTCATTGATATCACCTGGTGGTTACAGATGTGCAGATGATACTACTCAGCAATTCTGCTTCCCGGAGAATTGTGCCATATGCACAAAGGGCACGGTCAAGGACAATCTTATACAGCATGGTATAGAACAGGAAAAAATCAGGAACAAATATTCCTCCAGAAAGGCATGAAAGAAACAAAATGTGATATAATCACAAAGCTTATCCATAACATTTAAAATGGAAAATGAAACCTACGTATACCAACATGAATAAGTCTTGAAAATATGTTACTTGAACAAAAAGTTGTGATATGCTACTCATAATACACTGTTTATATAAGAGTTTTTTAAAAATCGCATAGTGTTACATATTACGTATGTGCACAGACTGTGGAATAAAATTGTAACCCATAGAAAAGAAGAATACATGCCAACTTGAGGATGTTAGCTTTTTCAGGGATGGGAAGGAGAAGAGGTAGGAATACATCAAAGAATTTTATTGACTTTTAATAAATTTTTTTGAGGAAAAACAAAGAAATCCCATTTGGGATAGTGTCCAGAGAGCACATCTTAGAAAATATTCACAAGATAAGAAAGTCATATCTGGGGGATTTTCTAGTCTGATATGCCTTAGGGCAAATTCAAGGTTTTTAGAAACCGTGTCATCCCTTAGCACCATGTATAACCATGACCTGGATATCAATTTCTTCTTCTTTCTCCATTTTGTCTGATTGTTTTAGCAACTTGACCTTAAATTTTCTTTTCAAGAGTTCTTGGAGAGTAAATTTTTATTATTGTTTTTTGTCTACTCTTATGGAAGAAGAGTCTTTTACCCTGAAGTATATAGTTTAAGGGCTTCTTTGGTATGTCAGACCAAATACCTCACAACACAGTACTTAAGATTGACAATAACCCTTTAAGGTGACTATTGCTACATCTCATTTTACACATAAAGAAACTGAAGTTTGGAAAAGTTAAATCATATTAATCAAGATCAAATGGCTCATCAGAAGTAGGACAAACCAGGATATGAACCCAGTTCTATTACTAACTTATATTTTGTAATCTTTGCCTGGTGCCTGTATCTTAGCATTGGAATTATAAGCGATGCTGAGGATTAGCCGGAGGGTACTTATTATTTAACGCATTTGCAATGTGTTTTACAATTGTTTTTATTACTTATTCCTATTTTATAGCTGCCCTCAGTTTATAGCATGCTTTCTGCAATAACAGTTGTAAAGAAAAACAAACATGAAAATTATCTCTGCTTTGCTAAGAAGAGGCCCCAGCACTATAGTAGTACACAGCAGCCATCTTGGAGGGCAGTTGTCAGGAGCAGCCCTATCCCAGCAGCCAGGCCCTTCACTCTCTGACCACTCGAAATGGAGGGAGAAACCTCAATGCCTCCTTGTAATGGGCAAAGCTTTTTCACGTTTTTACCAAGTGTTAGTGTAGACAAATGACTTAGATCACTTTCACTCCTTTTAATAAGGGATTTGTTCTCATTATAAAATGTTTTAATGATTACTCTGTTCTTGCTGAACATAGTGGGGGTGTGGGGACAGAAAATATCATTACTCAGAAGCCTGAAGTTTCCTTTCTTCTTTCCATTCCTTCCCTCTTTTTCTTCTTTCCTTCCTTCCTTCCTTGCTTTCTTCCTTCCATTTTCTTTCTGTTCTTTCTCTCTCCCCTCAACCCCCTGCTGTCTATTTGACAATTTCAGACCTACATCTTTCTTCACAGAAGTAATCATGAAGGATAACATGAAATCACCTTGAAGATATCTTAAACAGAGGTCTAGAAAACAGAATGAGGCCTCATACTTCAGACAGCTGAGTGCCTCACGGATGCCAGCACGTTGCCCATCATCATGCTGAGTTCCCTTTGGGAAAGGGCTCAACGGTTTTTCCTTTTCCCTGAAGGTCGGGGAAGAGTGAGGGATTTCTCAGTGTTCCTCAATGTCATCATCAACTTGCTCATCTACATTATCGTATTCACCCACTTCCTTTTCAAATATCACAATATCTAAAAGTTAAGCAATGAATTTGCTATGTGCTGTCCTAAACCTATGGCAACATTCTCATTTTATGGTTCAGGTTAGAAATTTGATATTTTAAGATTTATTTTACACACACGTGCGTGCGCGCACACACGCACACACACACACACACACACACAACTGACTATTTTGATGCTTGATATAGTGCATCTTAGGGGTAGTTTTCTTCCTGAAGATACTAATTTTACCAGTGTTAATAGATTTTTTTTAATATTCCATTTAAGAAAACACAAACAGACAGAATAAGTAAGTGAATTCCTGGGTTTTCAGCCCCTGGCAACAGCCCCACGCTTGCCTCATGTCCTACCACAGTCACTCCTGCGACCTCTGCCTGCCATCACTTCTCCTCTGATTGACTCCCCTGCTTCCTTTTTTCCTTTCAGATTGCACTGGGTCCACCTTCACAATTTAGGACATGCTCGCCATCTACGATTCTTCAGTTGATCATATCTGCAATGTCTCTTCTTCCTGATAAGCCAACCTCTCCACAGTTCCAGGTATTAGGAGATGAGCATTTTCTGGGGACCATTGTTCTCCCCTCCATACTTGGTTTCACCTATTAACAAAACATTCTGAAATTAAGTGACACAAATAAAAAGGGACGACACATTAATGATCACAGCAACTTCTAGGAAATTATATCATTTCAGAACTGGAAGAAATTTTGTAGCCCAGTCTTACTGTACAAAAGAGGACCCTGAGGTCCAGCAGGATTGTCTGAGGTCACACTTCCATGTGGTAACATGTAAGACATGAGCCTCAGACTTTCAGCTTCTTGCCAGCTCTCCATCCAGTGCACCGGGAAGATGCATCTCATTCTTAGAGTTCAGCAAAAGACCACTGGTCTGTATCTGATGAGGCATAAAGAGATCTGTCAAGAAATCTTTGTAGATATAAGGGCTCTTTAATTTACTGTCCTGAAATGGAAAATCTGTCTCTAAAGGATCTGCTCAGTAATCACTTTATTGCTTGTATTATTAGAAAAGTTAGTAAAGCATTTGCATAATAACCATACATTTTTCTTAAATTTGATGCAAAGAAATTAACAGGTATCTCTGTTTAAATGCCCCACGTTCCTTTGAGATTTGTTTATAGCATTGCTTCTTTAAGGTCTATGACCAGATGCAGCTGGGAAAAAAGGGTATAAGCCCTGAAGTTAACTCCAGCTAATGGCCACTTTGTCTATTTCTGGCTTACAGTGTTTATTTCCATGGCATTTTTCTAAAATTTGCTGTGACAATTACCTTAGACATAAATATACACTTTGTGGTCATTTATTGCAACGATTTTAATGGTCAAATTTATTGGTCACAATTTCAACCTTATTATGTTATCTTATAACATATACTGGGATGTTTTCAAAATTGAGAGCCTAAAAAAAGAGACACAAGTCTAAAAGTTAATTGCCCAGGTTTCTTTAAAGAGCAAATTCAAGGCCAGATGTAGCTGAGGATAAGCCAAACTACGAGTGAGACTATTTTAGGACAGTTAGTTTTTTATGCTAAAGAGAAAGAAAATTGGGATTAGGGGGATTGATAAAACAATGAGGGATGAAGATGTTACACACTGAGTCACCATCCTGATTCTAAATTGGACACTTTTTTGGCCCTGAAAAGCAGTCATCACAGATGCCACAGACTAAGCTGATACATGTTAAGACATTTGTCCCACTGTCATGCAACTCCATGGAACTTCTCTCTTGCCCACTTCCTAGGATTCCCTGCTTCTGTGCTAACAGTTCTTCAAGTTTGTGGGAAGAACTAGTTAGTTAGTTAGTTAGTTAGTTAGTTAGTGCTGGCTGGGCAGGGAATTCCTAGGGAGCAGGGACTTTGATTTACTTCTATTTAGACCCAATGATGTTAATTTTAATGGATTCATTGGGATGATTACAATTTTTACTATTTGGGCATAGCCTTATGTTTCCTTGCATTTCTGTTATGAAAATGAACTCAAACATTGTTGAGACAAACTGAAGTCATTTATTTTGTGTTGCTTAATATAGTCACTCACTAACTACTCTTCTACTCACTTTATTATCTCCCATGGATGCATTTTTTAAAACAATTATAATAGAGTATTGGGCAAGTGCCAGGAGATTTGTTTCTGGTTTCTAGTCTACAGGTAAGGATCTGTGTTACCTTGGATAATCACTTCCTCCCTCTGGTCTCAGGTTTCTTTTTTTAACAAATAAATTAATTATATAGATAAATCAATTAGAAGATTGATAGATGGCTCTTAATATTTTGGAGATATAAACTCCTTTATGGATGCCTTTCCTAAAAATACATATGATAGTGTGTGTACTATGTGCTCCTGAAATTCTCTCTGAGTTCAAAACACTATTGTCATATCAAATACTAGGCACTATGTTAATTACCTTTTATGTTTTATCTAATTTATTATTCACAATAATATTAGCAATTAAGTATCACTTTTTTTCTAATACTTCTATTTTTGAAGAAAAGAAAACTGAAGCCGTGGCAAGTTAAGTCACTAGACAAGGCCTTGCCAGTTAACTAGGGGGGGAGCCAAACTTGGGCCTGCTCAGGAGACACTTCCCTGTGCTCTGTGGACAAAGCAGTGTGCTAGTATGCTGGCATCTTGGAAAATGAGCTGAAAACCCAGAAAATTGGACTAAAATTACATATTAAGTTACAGAAAACATGAGCTCAGTGTAAACACTCCTTTATCTATTTTAGTAATTTCAGCAAAAATTAGACTGGTGGATGACATTAGTACTTGGTTTGTTTTTATACATCTTCAATCACTGAGCCAACATCTGACAGCCAGATTACCCAGGGCTTTCTGGATACTTCAAATAGCATATTCAGAGATGTTTTCCCAAAATGATAATACAGATTGATGGATTTTCATGACATATACAAAGAACAAAAAGAATGGAATAAATGCAATAAAATAGTCATTCTTCCCATTTTTTTTCCTGTAGAGATTCACTCTGGATTTCATTTATATAGTCACATATTTTAGAGAGATTTGAAATCACAATAGCAGTATGTTTCCTGGGTATTCCCATCAAATGAGAGATGAACAGAGTTATAAAAGGAAGGTTGTTAGCCCTCTAGTGAACCAAAATCTTTGTTTGACTTTGCACTCAATTTTATGTTTCTCTTTGAAAAGTTCTAAAACTTGTGATAACTAAAGCATTTCCAGATGTCTGAATTCTTTTCTATTTGCATGTTTCTTTACCAGGGATGGAAGGATCAGACAGTGGCCAAAGGAAGAGGTAATTATGGAAGGCTCCTTTTGGTAAACCTGGGGGAATAGACAGGGGCAATTCTTTCTATTCTCACTTTCAATGATTGTCCTAAAAGAATTCTTTGGTTGTGTTATTAGTTTAAAAAATTACTCAAGTTTTCAGTCTGATTTATTCTAAAAGGTGGTGGTGACCTAAGAATTATGACAGATGGGGTCGTTTTTAAATATACTTTTATTGGTGCATTGTAAGTGGAATTATTCTTTAAAGACCAGAGGTTTGCAACTTAGCCTTATTCAGTCAGTAGCATGGACTCCTCAGCTACCGTCATGACTTCTTTCTCACTTGCTCATTTGCTTTCTGCCATTTCACTCTGTAAGTTTCCAACTAATTACACACAGATCCTGGACCATCATCAAATCTGAAATCAAGATGAACAAACTAGAGAATGATGAGAAACAGAGACCAGACAACTGGCAACATCTACAAAATGGGTTTGCAAACAGTGGCATCCTGTAACCTGAGCTTTTGATTTATGTTTACTGGTAGAGAAATAGTTTTACTTAGATCAAGGCAACCAAAAGAGTACAAGGAGTGGAATCATGCAAGCAGAGAAAATGATACGGAGATATGACTTTTCTTGTGACTAAAAATTAGAAGACCTAGAACCTTAGCACATTTCTACCATAACAAGATGCCTTTAACTTATCCATCATAAAGCAACTTGAGTCGATATCTACAATATCAACTGTCACCCGTGATATTGTGAGTGGGGAGGGTATAAAAGAGAAAATTCAGTTTCATTAAGACAGAGACCAAGAAAATATGGAGAACTGTCTTAAGAGAACCCTTCAAACAGAACATAGAAAAGGAGGAAATTGAAGAAAAACAAGTAGTGCTACATTGTAATGGCCTCTCATATCTGCTGGTCACTGGCCTCTCTGTGGTAGGCCTACCTCTGTAGTGTCCTGGCTATAAGTGAGACCTAATGAGTTCTCTTGCATGTCTGTCTGAGGCCATTATCTGAGTAGATCAAGGGATTTCAAACTTATGAATCCAGTAAAAATCGGGGAAACTTGTCTGATTACTCCAAAGCATAGGACACAAAACCAGAGATTTTAAGTCCTTGCAGTAGACCCCACCCAGAAATCCTATATGGCTCTATCAAGGCATTGGTACCTTAGCCATTTATTAGAATTATGTACATATGTATGGATGATTACTACTTAGGGACACAAGGCTGCTTGCAAATATTTAGTTGTTATACCAGTTATGTAACCTTTTGTCGTGCACAGTGACGACTCTTTCACGATCTTCCTCAAGCAGTTTTATTACCCCAGGTTCTTATACAGTTCCCGTTCCTCTTTAATGCTCTCTCAGGTAAAAACAACATCAGTCTTCTATCTCCTCCCTCATCACTCCACCAACCCTCCTCCGTGGCACTCTACGTCTCTGCTGCAGCACACACCGGTCACAATGGTGGCTTTGTGAACATGTCCGTCCCAGCTCGGAGCCCAGAGCAGTCTGCCAAGAAACTGCTCTTCCTGTCCACCAACCCTCTTCTCTTCTCCCCGCTAGGGCATGCGCGCTTTTTAACCTTCTCCTGGGCGGGCAGGTGGTAGCACAAGGCGCTGCGTCACTAATCATCCGTAAGGCGCCTGATAGGGCTCACTGCGCAGGCTCAGGGCACCGCCAGCCTCGTGAGCCTCGTGACTTGGCTGCAAGCCCAGGCGCCATCTTGAGTCCATGCTGGCAACAAGCCTGGGTGCCACCTCGGTCCTGCCGAGTGGGCCCCAACATATCTCCCTTTTTGTTTTATTAAAATAAGGCTCGGGATCGTGCCTGTCTTAGGTTGCCGACCCTCAAGGACCATTCTTACCCGTCATTGGGAGAACAATAGCATGATTGTTTCCCTGTCTTAGGTTGAAAGGTCCCGGGGACGATCTTACCCGTCACTGACTACCGATCCAGCATACTGAGCCATACATGGGGAGATGAGCCAGCTTCAAGGGCTGTCAGAGCTTGCACCAATATGCGCTGTTGTTGCAGTGTGCGCCGTCGAGTTCGCCTGATATATCCAACCATGAAACATCATGCTACCACCAGCAAGAATGCCCAGAACGCCATGCCACCCCAGTCTTTTAAAAAACCCAATGTTCCGTGTATTAAGTCCATTCATTGTTGTACTGCGGCGATTTCCACGCGGGTAGAATTAATTGCAGCGATGGATGCTCATAGCTCAATCATGGTGTGTTCAAATTCACGGCTCCAAGTTCCTAGAAGCGTCTTGCTTAATTGACGAAACAAATTGCCTGCATAGGAGAAATTCTGATACTGCACATACGTTATACATATAGTCCAGATAATTGAGCTTGCTGAGCCATGCCAGCAGCCACATGTGAGGATAGAGCATTCATAGTGGCTGCAATAACTGCCACGGCCACAGAGGCCACAATTACAGCAATAAGAGCAGAAATTCCAAAGTCTCCAAGGGTGCATAGAAGCATAGCAGAAAGTCAGAAAACAGGTATCAATAAAACAACCTAAACTATCATTAACCAAGGTAAAGGAAGAGGGAAAGTAGAAATAATTCCCCAAAGATCTTAAAGAAAACAACTCATCTCTACGGTACCGAGCAGCAGTTTCTTCCTTAGGAAACTTAACACAGAGCATATCTTCTAACATATATGCAAAAAACAAAAAACTTATTTTTTGACCCATTGTATATTTTTATAACTCTTGCGTTAGGAACTAATCTTCTGACCTATCCTTTATTACTATTTACACATTAGGCGCCTTCATTTTCTATCTTAGTTTCTTTCTTCATTTTCTAAGTTTTTTTCCAACTAACCTCAGGTGTCTTCCATCTATGGTGGTGGATTAGGAGAGGGAGGGGGAGGAGCGGAAGGTTTAGGGCGTTTCATTTTTTCTATGAATTCTAACAGAGCTTCTTCCTTCTTAGAAATCTCTTTCGCTTTCAAATTTTCTAAAATGGCTGCTTTCACTTTAGCAACCTTAGACCTTTTCGTCGCAACACCTGCGAACCTTCACAGCGCTGTCCCTCGCTTATCCGCGAGCCTCGCTTATCCGCGAGCCTTATTTACTCCTATCTTGTCGAATCAGGACCAGCCCGATTCTCTAACTTGCTTACACTAAAAAATATCCTCCTTAATGGAGCCCCCTTTGATCGGGGAAAATAACTTGCTTACACTAAAAAATATCCTCCTTAATGGAGCCCCCTTTGATCGGGGAAATAACTTGCTTACACTAAAAAATATCCTCCTTAATGGAGCCCCCTTTGATCGGGGAAAATAACTTGCTTACACTAAAAAATATCCTCCTTAATGGAGCCCCCTTTGATCGGGGAAATAACTTGCTTACACTAAAAAATATCCTCCTTAATGGAGCCCCCTTTGATTGGGGAAAATAACCCTCCGTAAACGGAGCCTCCTCCTCCCTTTTCGGAGTCAAAGGAGTACTTACCAGCCGGCTGCCCGGGACTGCCGAGGTTCTGATCAAAGACACGATCTTCCTCAAGCAGTTTTGTTACCCCAGTTTCTTGTACAGTTAACCCTCCGTAAACGGAGCCTCCTCCTCAAAGGAGTACTTACCAGCCAGCTGCCTGGGACTGCCGAGGTTCTGATCAAAGCGAAGGTCCCCGTACGGGCCACCATTTGTCGTGCGCAGTGACGACTCTTTCACGATCTTCCTCAAGCAGTTTTATTACCCCAGGTTCTTATACAGTTCCCGTTCCTCTTTAATGCTCTCTCAGGTAAAAACAACATCAGTCTTCTATCTCCTCCCTCATCACTCCACCAACCCTCCTCCGTGGCACTCTACGTCTCTGCTGCAGCACACACCGGTCACAATGGTGGCTTTGTGAACATGTCCGTCCCAGCTCGGAGCCCAGAGCAGTCCGCCAAGAAACTGCTCTTCCTGTCCACCAACCCTCTTCTCTTCTCCCCGCTAGGGCATGCGCACTTTTTAACCTTCTCCTGGGCGGGCAGGTGGTAGCACAAGGCGCTGCGTCACTAATCATCCGTAAGGCGCCTGATAGGGCTCACTGCGCAGGCTCAGGGCACCGCCAGCCTCGTGAGCCTCGTGACTTGGCTGCAAGCCCAGGCGCCATCTTGAGTCCATGCTGGCAACAAGCCTGGGTGCCACCTCGGTCCTGCCGAGTGGGCCCCAACAACCTTTGACAAGATATTTTATGTAATCTTAAGAATTTAGAATGCATATTACCATTTGAGCTATTGTAGACTAGGGAAGTAGCAAAGGCCTGTGCCAATTTCCTTGTGGAAACCTGTAGCATTTATAGTAAAAAGTAAATTATTCCAAAGTTTGGCCCCATAAAGGAGAACAAAATTATGTCATTTACAGGGAAATGTATGGAACTGGAAAACATTATGCTAAGTGAGATTAGTCACAAAAAGAAATCAGATGCTCTTCCTATTATGCGGAAGCAAGGGAGAAAGTAGGTCAGAGGAGGAACTCTAGATGAGAAAAGAGAAACTAGAGATGAGCAAATAAGGCGACCTAACTGAGGGGGGGGGTCCTTAATGTACCTGGTGTATAGTAACAAGCATATCAAAGTGAATCACTAAGCCAAACATGGGAAGGAGCGTGGAGGGAGGGGTGGGGTGGAATTGGGGAAGGGCAAATGAGTGATGTGTACATGTATGCCTCTACCATTTTGTACTGCATTAAGATGTATGACTACAATGCACCAATAACAATTTAAAAATAAAATAAAATAAGCTATTGTCCAGATCTATTTGCTTTTCAGTTATTTATTTTTTCCAGGATGTTTCATGAGATTGTTGTGCTATAGACTGTCCTTTAAGAAATACTACGTCTCCTAAGGCTTCCCAAACACTTCTTGAAGAGTCACTTTCTTCTTGTTTCAGCTCCCAAATACTGCATGCCAAAGCATGTGCAGGATCTGAAATGTCTTATTTTATCTGTTCCCTCCCACATTTCTTAATGCTAAGGCTGCTCATCATATCTTCTACTTTATCTTACTACTTTAACAGTCCCCACCACACACTTTACCCACAGCCACTGCCCCCATCCCTCTCATGCCTGTTGCTTCTCCTTTGGAGAAGGAGAAGTAACGCCTTTGGGAATCTTTTGGATACCTAAAGTATCCTCTGCCATCTTCTTTCCTAGCTCTAATCATTGCTATTTAAGTGGCAATTGTCCCCATTGAAGAAGTAATGCATATTATCACACAACTATAGCTCAGGATACAACTGATTTCAAAATAATTTTCACAGGATTGTAGTAACAATTGAACAAGGAAATTTGTTAAAGATATAAAACAGAAAAATGATTAATACGAGACAGGGCCAATCTATAAAGACTGAGGTATGCCTGTTCTTTAGGGGACCAGCTCTCTAGAGAGAGAGAGCTACACAGTGTGCTGCTTGAGGAGCCACTGATCCCAGCTGTGATTAATTTTAATTCCTTGCCACCAATAAGCAGACTGAATGTAGAGAAGTCATTGACCCTCACATCTTCTCCTTTTTTCAAACCCAATGACTCTTCCGTATTCTAAGTCCTTAGATTTTATGGGTTTTTATGTATCAATTTTAAAATATAGGGGATGCATCTTGGATCCTGGTTACTTTCAACCTGTGGCCTGACCATCATCACAAAGTAGATGAAAAACTAAATCAAACCAAGAACTACCTTGTACATTTGAAATCATTTGAAAAAAGTTTGCATTCAAGCAATAAGAACAGTATACTATGAAAAAGAAAACCCCATTAAATATGAAGGAATATTTGGAATTTAAAAATATGATTAGGAGTTTTAGAAAAATGTTATAATAAAAGAAAAGAGAAGAGAAAAAGGAAGCTATTTTCTACAGAAGAATGGTATCTAACAAAATAATAAGGATCAACAGAAGTAAAAAAAATCTCTATTTCACAACATAGAATGTAATTATCGATTCAAGAATACAAGTGAAAATCATCACTGGATGACAGACTTTTTAATACCAAGTGGTTTTGTGCTAGAACTTTCATATAGCATTAATGCATTCTCCCAAAAATCATTTACAGTTGAAAGAAAGAAAACTCTACAGTGAAAAAAGCTGCATTCACTCCCTTGATAAAACTATCATATTTCTTACTGTAGATTGAAGCAATCTATATTATTATAGGGCTCTTGGTATAACTGACTACTGAAGAACACAACCTCGCTCATGAACTGTTAGTCTCAGAATGCCCATTTTAATCCAATAAAACAAACTTGTGCAAGACAATAGAGTAGAATAGGTAAACTACTAAATTACATATGATTCTTGAGGACAGAATTGTGTTTAGTTCAAGTGAAGATGCTCTGTGAGTGTAAATGGACACCAGACTTCATAGATATTTTATAAAAATATTATTGATGATTTAGATTGGTAACAGTAAAATTATACATTTTAGATCTAGTAGGTTGAATTCAATATTTTGTTATTTTTTAATTGGGGAAACTGATCTAAGGAAACAAATTTATCTTTTGTTAAACAAGCATATTATGAAAACTGCAATATATGGCATTTATATTTTGTTGAATAGAGGACATTTTGACCCAACCCCCGTACAGAATTAAGTAGGGAGAATTTAAAGTTAAAAAGAAGTTAACATTGTATGCAGTATGTAGGCATATAGACAAATGTAGATAAAGCTATTTCTATTTTGATTCTATTTTTTTTTAAGTTTCTATAGACCAGGGAAAATATCTTTCTAGCTGAAGGTGAGTAGGGGACTCAAAGGTAAAGATGCTGTCGGGGGGGTAAATCTCAGGGCACAGAGTTAAGGGCCAGGGAAGGGTGGTAGTCCTTGATCACTAACTCCCCTTGGAAATGGCAGTCTCTTTCTTCTTGGGGCCCACATAAGGTGACCTGGAAGAATTTTTTCTAAGCCTCATGATAAAGCAAGAGAAACACAGTCCTACTTATTAAGCTTCCCTTAGGAGTCAAATCCATTGTTTACAGAATATTTAGGTAACACTTTAGGGTAATTTACTTGGCATTCTAAAATGCAGCAGTCTCTGGTGATTCAGAAAGCAATGATGATTTGTCTCAATTTAATTGTCTCTTCTGAGACTTGATATCCACAGCAACATCTTGTTCTGCTTTGTTCTTAGTGGTTATGTTACTGTATACATCCCGTATGGGAGTGAGAGATGGTGGGTGGATGAATGAAGGGGAAAGCATTCAGACTAATCTCAGGGGACTGAATAGTGAAGGATTAAATCACAAGAGATTTAAAAGGTTTCGCTGAGTTTGTTGGAGAACAACCAAACCCGAGAGGAGGGAGTGGCCTTCAAATTCTTTGATTCCCACAAAATTTCAAAGAACTTGGCATTCCCTGGAAAATTTGGATACATTTGATGAAGATTAGACTGATGATTTTTTTTCATGTATACAAATGCTGTCTTGAATTGGAGAGCTGAGTGGCTAACTTGATTTTGAACTTGTTTACTACAGGAAAATAATGGCTTCCTGTTTTCGACAAGGGAGCAACATCAAAAAAGGTTTACAAATGAAAATTAAAAGGTTTCTTGGACAACGAATACACCAGCGGTCTTTTGGAAATTGATTCTAAGTGAATCTGAAAACAGAATAACTATTCCCTGAAAGACACATGGACTTGGTAACTAATGTGAAAATTGTTTAATAAATGACAATTTGGTCTAAATACAGCCTTGTAATGAAGGATAGGAATGTCCTCTAATAGCCAGCTCTGTTCATTCTGTTTTCCACTTTCAAGACAATACAAAATATGAGGACAGGCTGTTTTCCCATGACATTCAAAGTTTTAAAAAAATTTATCAGCCTTTCTAGTGAGGATCTTTAGAAGACAAAAGCTAATGTTGTCCTGGATTACAGGTGCTTAGTGCATCTTTACATATTAAATTATAAATTTAGGCTCCACTGTGGGTAAGTTTCTGAGGTCAGAGAGATGAGTAAGGCTGAGTCTATCACCTCCTGAAGTTCATGGCTCGCTGCAAGGATTAGCAAGTTTATCTGTAAATGTGTCTGTGTTACTCAGCTTTCCATCACTATAACAACTACCTGAGACAGTTGACTTATAAAGAGCAAAGGTTTATTCTGGCTCACAGTTTTAGAAGTTTCAGCCAATAATCAATTTCCCTGTCTTTTGAGGCCTGTGGCATGAAGCACATTATGGTGGAGGAGCATAACTGAGCAAAACCACTCACTTTATGGCTAGGAAGAAAATCAAAGATGAGGAAAGGGTTAGAGTTAAACAATCACCTCCAGACTATTGCCCCCAATGACCAACAGACCTCTAACTAAGCCCCATATCCAATAGCACCACCCTGTGGACCAAGCTTTTTAACACATGGGCTTTGGGGGGATGCTTATCCAAATAACAGCAGTCTAGACAGTAAATAGTTTATAGACTTTTGAGCCATAAGGTCTTTGTTCCAATCATTCAGCTGTGTGCTGTACTGTATATAAACTACCACAGGTAATGTGCACATAAAAGGGCATGGCTGTGTTCCAATAAAAATGTATTGACAAAACAGGCCACAGGCAGACTTTAGTCTATGAGCTATAGCTTGCCAATAGTGGAAAAGTGATTGAGATAGCTATGGAAATGGGCAATTACAACACAGGGCAAAATGTTTATAGTTATGGTTCTTTGGGAACCTCAAAAAAAAGACATCTATACATAGAAGATAAAACCACACTACTACCCCTCACCCTTTTCAAAAGTCAACTCAAAATGAATTAAGAATCTAGAAATTAGACAAGAAACTTTGCAAATACTAGAAGAAAACATAGGATAAACTCTCCCAACATATAAGCATGGCATCAAATTCCTTAGTAAGACTCCTAAAGCTCAGGAAACAAAACTGAGAATCAATAAAAATTAAAAACCAGCTGGGCGTGGTGGCGCAGGCTTGTAATCCCAGCATTTGGGAGGCTGAAACCCAAGGATAGCGGTTTGCAGACAGCCTCAGCTATTTAGTGAGGCCCTCTGCAACTTAGTGAGACCCTGTCTCAAATAAAGAACAAAAATGGGGCAGGGGGTGTGGCTTTGAGATCAAATACCCCTGGGTTCCATCCTCAGATCCATAAATAAATATATAAATAAATAAATAAATATTAAAATTAAAAACCGAATATGCTATTCTAAACAGCAAAGGAAACAAGAGTCTGAAGAGAGAGTCTGTGGAATGGGACAATATCATTTTCAGATACTCTTCTGATGGAGACTAATGTCTAAAATATATAAAAAATTCAAAAACACATAACACCAAATAAAACCAAATAACCCATCTTAGTCTTTATTGATGAGTGAGACTGGTCCAGTGACTAAACTTCTTAGTTGAAAATATACTTTAGTTCTTTTCACAACCAAGCATTTTAGTTATAAAATTTCACTGCAGAAGTATTTTATAAAGACAATTTTATTTCTTAAACTAGTGCATTTTCTTACTCAAGGGTAAATGAACACAAAGCTGATACAAAGTGTGCAAACTAACACTGAAGGACCATCTTTCACATCACCATGGAATTGTAGGAGAAAGTTCTAGAATCTCAAATAATTTATTTGTTTTAGGAGGAAAGAGATACATACTCAAAGGAAGAGTATTTGATCATTTAAATGAAAAATTTTATGCTTTTATTGGTGCATTATAGTCTCATAAATTAATGTAAATCACAGTGATAGTGATATACATGCACATAGCACTTGGCGGGCTTTCCCCAGCATCCTCTTCATCCTCCTTTTCCTATACATCTGTAACATTCAGCTTGACATTGGTATTATCACATATGGACATAATGTCAATGGAAGTGGTTCCTTCATTGATTCTCCCTCCCCCATCCCCACATCTTCCTTTCCCCTAGACCACCTCCCTGGTTCCATTGGGGTTTTTCCTCCATTATCTGTAGTTGCACTTACATCCTGATTACTTCTAAATTTCTGCATATGAGAGAAAACATATGACTCTTCCCTTTTTTGTGACTGGCTAATCCCACTTAATATAATGTTCTATAGGTCCATCTATTTTCTTTCAAATGACATTACTATCTTCTTCTTTATTGCCAAGTAGAATTCTATTGTGTGTATATTCCATAATTTTGTAATCCATTTATCTGTTGATGGACACCTAGGTTGGTTCTATAATTTGGATATTCATAATTGTGCTGCTAAAAACATGGCTATGCATATGTTACTATAATATTCTGATTTTAGTCCTTCTAGAAAGATAATTTGGAGTGGCATACCTGGATCATTTAATAGATCCATTCCTAACTTTCTGAGGAATCTCCATACTAATCTCCATAGCAGCTATACAAATTTGCAATCCCACCAATAGTGTAGAAGAATTCCTATTTCCCCAAATCCTTACCAGTATTTGTTGTTATTTTCCATTCTTTATGATTGTCATTTTGGTTGGAGTTAGATGGAATCTCAGTGTAGTTTTGAATTGCTTCTCCTTGATTGCTAATGATGAACATTTTTGTCATATATTTAATGGCAATTTTTATTTCTTCTTTTGTGAAGTGTCTATTTAGTCCAATTGCCCATTTCTTAATTGAGTTATTACTTACATAAAAATTAGTTAACATTTCCCATTTAGCATGTGTATTGGTTTTCCGTTTCTGTACAACCAATCATCGCACTTAAAACAACACATGCTTCTTAGTTCAGAGTTTACTGTGGTCAGAGCAATCTGTCTGGTCCTGTCTTATTTGGGTTTATTTCTCAGGTAGGGTCTCACAGATCTGTAACCAAGCTGTAGACTACACTGCACTCTCTTTTGGATTCTCCAAGAGGGATGAATTCACATTCAAGCTAACTCAGGTTGTGGGTAGAATTTCTTTTCTATGGTTGTGGCAGGAAGGGCCCTCTCTCTTTGTGAGTTGTTGTCCAGAGGCTGCCTCCATGTTTGAGTTCTCACTGGCGTTCCTAGAGGCTCCTTGCAGCTCCTGGAGGTCTCCTGGAAGTCCCTTGCCATGTGGGTTTCTCCATCATGGCTACTCACTTCACTAGAACAATCCTTCAGGGAGGGGTCTAGTTCTTGTCTGTTAAGATGGAGTTTTATATGATGCTATAGTTCGGATGTGGTTGACCTTCAAGGGATTCACATTCTGGAATCTTGGCCCACAGAGTCATAATGTGAAAGGTGTTAAAATCTTTATGTTTGTGTATTTGTGTTTTTTTTTTTTAACTCAGGAACCTGGACATGCTCAAGATTTTGGAATCTTTAAAAGATAAATCCTAGTGGGAGGTGATTGGGTCACTGGGGATGCTGCCCTCAGAAGGGATTCATGCTGGTTCTAAGGAGTGAGTTAGTTTCTATGAAAGTTCCAGAACAGCAAGGCCAGCCTCTCCCTGGTCTCAGGTCCTGTCTTGTCATGTGATTACTCCCACAGAATTCCCTCTGTTATGTTGTGAAACAGCCAAGAGGACTCTCACCAGATAATAAACAGGTGGAGCTGCCTGAACTTAGGCCTGCAAACTGTGATACACACACACACACACACACACACACACACACACACACATACACACACATACATACTCACATATATACATACATACATATATACACATATACATATTTTTTTCTAAACTACCTAACTTCAGTTATTTGGTTTTTAGAAACAGAAACTGGACTAGAGCATGTTGCATTACCTAATGATGGGCATGATCCTCTATCACTTTTGCCATATCTATCAGTTAGAAACAAGTGCAGGTCCCACCTATGCTCAAAGAAAATGATCTCTGTCAGCATCATCACTGCTATAATCTAAAATGGTTGACCACACAACTTAGAGGAAGGAAGATTTACTTGCTCACAGTTTATTGGAGATTGAGGATTCAGTCCATGTGAGGCCAGGGTCTATAGCTCAAGGCATGGTGGTAGGAAGAAAAGTGAGAGCTTCCTGCTCTTCTTTGTTCTTACATCATGGACATTAGAAGCAAGAGAGTGCAAGCAAGCAAGTAAGCAAGGGGACTCAAATCAAAAGCCCATTCCCTAAGCCCAGATCCCCAGGGATCCACCTTTTCCAGCCTTATCCCACTGGCCTAGGCTATCACAGATAAATGCATCAAAATGGATTACAATGCTGATGAAATCACAATTTTCATCACTTAACTATATCAACCCTGAGCTTTCAGGGGACATTCTATACCTGTATTTTACCATAAAATGAGACAATTAAATAAAGAGGAACTGCTAAGAGCTGGGAACAATGGGAAGCCACCTTTAGGTCTGTCAGCCCTGAAGTCCCACTTTTTGCATGTTTTGTTTTTTGTGTGAGAAGAGGCTTCCTCTCTGACCAGGTGTAAGCAATGGCCATTGTTTAGTCATATTAATAGATCACACTGTATGCTAGGTGCTAAAATATTGCCCTTAGTTTTTATAAAATATGTGATTTGGGCTCTTAGAGGTTAATAAAGTTGTGGAAAATAACATAGTCACTAAGAGCTCTGATCTGAACAAGTTCTAAGCCTCAGCTTTTACTTGATACAGAGAGTGTGAAACTGTCTGGCCCTGTGTCAAATGGCACCATCCTCCATTCTCAGGACCCCGAGGCTGGATGAAAATGCATTCTGGAGTGTTAGTTCCCTCACTGGGCAAGCCCTGGAAATGGGCTGAAAGCTTTTGTGGACTAGCTCACACAGCAAGATCCTGGACTCATAGGCTGGCCTCCTTCCCTGCTTGCTCAGCCATCACACTCAGAGGGACCCCTGCTCACCAAGAACCAAGGAAAAGGATGTGGACAGGCAGTGGATATGTGCTGCCAGTACTGTAATTAAAGCTTACTCTATGCAGGTTAAATCTGAAGAGCCCCAAACTTGTTAATTGAAAGTAATATCCTGTAAGCAAATTTCTCAAGAATTTTACCTGGAAATATAAAATTGACAATGTGTGATCTCCAGGACTTCTCTGGAACATGTCCAATTCTCATCCTTCACAAAAGGAAAGCCACAATCTCAGGAAGATTTGGTGGGTGATGAATTATACAAGTGAGTACTGTCTAGATGAAATGTGATAATATCAAACAACAGCTCAATCTGTGGTGCCCTGATCCTCATCCTTGTTACTCTCACTCCAAGCTGCTCTAAGAGCTGCAGCAGTCACATCTGGAAACTGCCAGCCATATGGCAGAAGGAAAGAGGTTTGGAGGGTCTCTACCAGCAATGAGCTCTTAGCAGAGACACATGCCATTTATGTTCATGACTCATTAGTCAAAACTAAACACTTGACCCTACCCAACCACAAGGAAACCAGAAGGCACAGTGCTATCATGGGCCTAGAAGACAGAGAGATGGGAATATTTGGTGAGCTAATAACTAACATATGTATCCAACCAGGGTGTTGTCTTCCTTCCACTTATAGATTCAAACAATGGCTACCCCAACTCATTGTTTTATAGGCAAAGAAATTAAGACACAGAACAGTTGATAGATGCCTGCAAATAAACAACAAAAGAAGAATAAGCTGCTGGTTCTCAGGTCCTTTTTATTACTAAATCAAGAAGTAAAAACAACTATAGGTTTTAGAAATTAATTCTGCTGATCTTTTTGTAGCAATGGTGTCTTTAATCTGAATTCAAATTTCATAGGGCAAACAAATGTTACCAAAAACAATGGAAGGAAAACAAATGCATGAGATGAGTTGAGATTCTACAAGTCTGCTCTTTAAATAAAGCAAAACATCGTCCACAGAGAACAAGAGTGAAATGTTCATTTCCAAATCTGAGAATTATGCCAGGTATGGATAGTGCTCATCTTGTTAAAATGGATATAATGTTGGTATTAATCAACATTAACATTATGATGGTTTTGTGAAGCTTTTAAATTGCTCTAGTTAAAACCATCAGAGTAAGTCTGAGAGCAGTAACATGTCCTCTTAATAAAACTTTATGTATGAGTATTTGAATGAATTGTTTCAGTATAAAGAACTTTCAAAGAGAGCCAAGTTAGTGGTTGAAAACAGAATAGGCTTCAGTCCTTACCAAGAAACTCAAATCTTAACAACTGGTACAAGAATCAAAATGAAGAAAGGGATCTGTCCTGTACACTAGCAGTTTTTGGAATCCATTCTTTTTAGACACTATGTTTTAGAATTTCCAGGCATCTGTCTGTTGCTAGAATACCTACACACTTTGCGGAAGCTTTATTTGAAAATGCTGTGTACCTTGTCTAAGGAGCCAGCTGGGATGCCAGAAATAGTATCGGCTCTATTTATGTCTTTGGAGTAATTACAGTGGAATTTAAAGACTTAGTTTATAGATCCAAGAAGAAGATCTTCTGTGTACACTAAAAGGATGAATCCTTTCCAGACGACTTCTCATTTGGCTGAAGAAGAGCTTGAGGAAGCATTTCATAACGTCAGCCAAAGTCGTTTTTAGCAAGACCTGGGTGGGATTCTTGCTGTTGATATCCAAATTTAAAAATGCCTAGATTTTAATCTATCCAAGGTTGCTTTGTTGTAGTTATGAAACCATGAATCAATTTTAAAGCTCTCAGGGATGAAAGGAGATATTGAGACAAGTGCCTGCTATCTTTTGTTGAATGGGTAGAGGGAAAATATGTTAACCAATTTCCTGATGGCTTTGCCTAGTAGACTTGACTTTTGTTTAGCCAATGTCTTTTAGGAATGCATCTCTGTTTTTTCCTATTTGTGCCCTGCCTCTTACCAAAGGCCAGCATGTGTATGTGCTAAAGGAGAACGATGCAGTGTGTGTGGTCAGCGTCTTGCCTCCGCTCATTAGATGGAAGCTGGACGTTGCTCAGTGATGGGATGCTCCCTGACAATAAACATGGTTCTGTTCCTTGAGACTGCATGACTGCCTGCTTTTTGGATAAAGGATGAAAGAATGCTTAGTTTCAGAATTTGTATGCTGCCTCCCAGTCTTTTTACACTGTGAGAATAAAAACTAATTCATTCTAAATGTGTCCTGAAACACATCAAACTTTTGAAAAATTTATTTTCATCAACTCCCAAAATGATCAGAAAAAACTTCATTGTCTATTCCTCTTCCTGGTTCACCCATCCTTTTAAACTTCCTTAGCTTTGGAAAGACTCCCTTGCTATTCTCAGCAATACTTAGCAGTGACTTACGTGCATTGTTTGCTTCCTCTGTAGTAAGACACCTTTCCTGATCCTAGGAACTGTGACAGTGAATAAGCTAGACAAGCCCTTTGCCCTTGTGGGCATACTATATAATTACTCAACATTATATTTGATCCTTCAATATTGATATTATGGGCCCCATTATGTTGATGGAGAAACCATGAATTAAAGTTGAATATTTTTTTGAAGACCCTAAAGCAAACAAGTAGTGAAAAGGCAAACCCAAGCCTTATCTGACTTCCTGGCCAGTCTATCTTTACTCCTTACAGACTTCTATTACATGAGAGTCACAGTGGTTTGGGGAATATTTCAGAGGCAAGATCATAACCTTTTAAGAAGAAACCACAGTCTTTGTCCCTGTGTGCTGGTTTGTTCTACAATGGATCTGGCTCCTCTGAACACTATGCTTCTCAAATCTCCTTCCCTCTTTTGGTCTAGATTAAAGCTAGTTGGGAGAGAAATATGTGTGAAATTTGTGAGGCAAGAGTAAAGCAGGAGCCATTACACTCTAAAAAATATGTTGTCCCTTGTAAGGACAGATTTCCTGACTTAGAGCTGACTCCCACAGGCCAGCACCCATCACAACATAATTGTTCATAGATGTGCAGTGGCAGTACATACTCAAAGATAGAAGCTTCCTCAAAGATAGCAGCTTCCTAGACTGCCCCAAAGGAGACCTTTTGAGAAGGGATGAGGTTGTCTTCTCTGATTCCCTGCAATATCAGGGTTGTCTCCAGTGCTTCCAGTAGACAGGAGGGACTTGCTGGTCTCTTTAAACTGTCCTTTCCACATATTTTCTTCCAGCTTCTCTCAAGTTCTTTATTCTTTAGAGTGTAATTTATAGTGGTTCTTCCCTGATGGAGTCCTGACCATAAATTCATTTCTCATTAACATATCCAGTGTTAGCTAATGAAAAACCCATCCCAGCCACCTCCTCTTCTTGGCTCCATGTGACATGGTTGGTCTTGGTTCAAGAAAGTCCTGGTGATACTCTGATCTTCACAAAAGGATGCTGCATTTGTTGCCAGTGCAAGTTATCCTGTATCAGTCCTTAACCAGGAACAAAAACCTAAAAGCTTTAGGAGAGAATATCACTTTCATTGGCCAGCTATATTTTTAGTAAATTCAATTCAGAAAGTCATAGGTTCACCTTCTTCTGAAGAGTTTTTTTTATCTGTTTTTATTACAATTATGAGTCTATCTTAATTTTTACAAAATAATGTGTTTGTGACATTTATATATGTGCATACTTTGATAGAGAACTGCATAGGCCTGAAGAGGGTTTTAAGTATTTGAACTAATATTTAGTTTGGAAATTTCATTAGAAAATCTAGATTTCCTTTTTTTTTTCAATAGAAATGTTCTGTATCACTAACTCTATAATCCTAAATTGCAGTGCTGAGTTTCATGTCTGTTTCTTGGTTGGCACTCCAGGTTTCAGTGAGGCCCTTTGAGTCTGGGTTTTCTTATGGAAAAAGGGTCACTAACATATAGACGAAAGTGTGCTCTAAGAAAGATCTCAGGAAGTATCCCCACAGATTCCTTCCAGAGATGTTGAAGATGTTATCTACTAGGGATTAAAATAGGGAACAGAATTAAGTATTACTTGAGTATCATGTCAAAAACATGACCAGTCTTCCTTCCAAGTGTTGTTAGCATGTGACAACAGAGCTCATGGCCAGAATTCTCACTCGATTCCTGCAGGCCTTCTGCTCTGGGCCAGGGTTCTCACTCGATTCCTGCAGGCCTTCTGCTCTGGGCCAGGGTTCTCACTCAGTTTCTGCAGAGCTTCTGCTCTGGTCCAGGGTTCTCACTTGTTCCTGCAGGCCTTCTGCTCTGGGCCAAGGTTCTCACTCAGTTTCTGCAGAGCTTCTGCTCTGGGCCAGGGTTCTCACTTGTTCCTGCAGGCCTTCTGCTCTGGTCCAGGGTTCTCACTCGGTTCCTGCAGGCCTTCTGCTCTGGTCCAGGGTTCTCACTTGTTCCTGCAGGCCTTCTGCTCTGGGCCAGGGTCCTCACTCGGTTCCTGCAGGCCTTCTGCTCTGGTCCAGGGTTCTCACTCGGTTCCTGCAGGCCTTCTGCTCTGGGCCAGGGTCCTCACTCGGTTCCTGCAGGCCTTCTGCTCTGGGCCAGGGTTCTCACAGGCTGCTCCAGGATCTGGCCACGTTCTGGTGGCCCCTCAGTGTGGCCGGCAAACAGCCTGCTTTCCTCTTCACATTCAAGTTCCCATGCTCTAGGCTTGGCTGTAAAACTGGAGCGTTTCCTCCCATAAATGTATGATTTGCAACACTGTTGACTTTTGTTTAGCTTTCCTGTTTGTCATATCTTGGATGCTTCCTTTCGGTTAAGAATATTTGGCAACTTTATTGAAACAGGCTGGCTGCTTTAAACCAAAAATTTTAAAGTTTAATTTAGGTTGATTATTCTCTAAAGAAAAAAAGGGGGATGCTTTTCTGCATAAATTTTCACTTCCTCATCATAGAAGATCTCCTTATCAGCTGATTTAGTTAATAAAGTTATCCATGAAGAACATGAGACCTTCAAATTTATGTAGAAATTATTATATGTAAAGGTCTCATATAAACATTGTCTGGCACAAAGTTAGACCCCAATAAATATTAGCTATTATTACTCTATGTACAATATAAATTATGCAAGTGATTTTGTTTCCTGTTTTACTTTGGCCTCCAGGAAGCTCCAAAGAAAATTTATAGCTGAATGTTCATAACTTATAGGAGTTACACTTATGTCTAATTAGTATGTCTTCTTTCCCCATGATAATTTTTTTCTTACTACTCTCTGATTCTGTTTTTCTTAATTTCACTATGTTTACTTTTTTGTATTTTAGAATCTACTATGGAATGAGAATTAGAAGGACAAGTGGAATGATTTAAATTTTGTATCACTCAAATGAGGATTAGAGCTTATTTCCTAATTGGTTTATTTATCGTTAATTTCTAAAAACCTTTCATTTACAATCTAGAATCAGAGCCATGTTTCCTAAAATGAAGAAGTACATGCAATTCTAACTTTTTAAAAAATTATCTCCTAAAACTTAAAATCCAAACATCTTAGCCTGGCATTGAAACATCTGGTATAGAGCTTTTGACCTGTTTCTTTGGTAGTATGACTCCCCTATGATACTCACCCTGTAGCCTGATCAGCTCTTTTATAGCATCCAGCAAAGTGCAGGACACACCAAAGGTGAGAGGAAGGAGAAGCCAAAAGTAAAGCCACACAGTGAAACGTGCCAAATCCCTGCTGGAGACACACCATGGCTAAGAACCCTCCCGCATTGTCATGCCATGCCATTGGTCTATGGAGAGCTTTGGTTCTTCTTGTTTTAGCCATCATTTGTGGGCAAAATCTACAATAGGAATGTTTTTCCAAATTTAAAAAATAAGAGAGAAAGTTTGCAAATTGAAAAAAAAAAAAAGATTGAATTCATTTGGCTCTGTTTCTTGTAAACAACACAAAGCCTACTTAAGCTCTTTCCTGACCCAGGAGCACATGTGTGTGGAAGTGTTTTGTTTCTTTTTTTTTTTTTTACAGTAAGGTCAACTTTCAAGCCTTCTGACATTATGGCCTTTTTTCACTGGACTTCATTTTGCATCTGGATGATCTTAGTCCCCCCCACTAATTTATCTTCCCTGTATGCATTCATTCATATTATTAATTCAGTAAATATTAATGGAGCCCTTTTAATATGATGATAGATAATGATTACACAGTGAATAACAAAAATAGATAAGCTCCTGCCTTCATGAGGAAGGGCAGCATGAAACCCAAAACCAGTCCTTTCCAAAGTAAAAATTATAAATTAAAATACTCATGAGAACACTTTAAATATATAACTTTAAATGAATACATCTAAGATTAGGGTCAGTAGAAGGATATGGGATGAATGTTCCAAGACTGTATTTGAATGGTCTTAGAAGATTTATCTAATTAATTAATTTTGAAAAAAGAAAAGGAAGAAATTAGTTGGGCATGGTGACACATGCCTGTAATCCCAGTACTTGAAAGGCTGAGACAGAAAGAAAACAGGTTTGATGCCAGCCTCAGAAACTTAGTGAGACCCTGTTTCAACTTGAAGAAAGAAAGAAAGAAAGAAAGAAAGAAAGAAAGAAAGAAAGAAAGAAAGAAAGAAAAGAAAGAAGTAGGGGTAAGGATGTCACTTAGGGGTAGACTGCTCCTGTTTTTAATTCCAGGTACAAGAAAAAAAATCAACAAGAGAAAATAATTCTCTAGATTAAGCCACTTTATAAAGTCTAAAAAAATAATGGTAAAAGGTTTGTTGCCTTATGAATATCCAACTCTCCTTCTGCATCTGTAGTGGATTGGTTCCAGGATTCCCTGTGGTGATCAAAATCAGAGACTCTCAAGTCCCTTATAAACTGTCTTAGTATTGCATGTAACATTTGCCAAAGAGGCCCAGCAAGAAAAGCAGTGATGTGGCATCACTGGCTTCAGAAACATTCTACCATATAACTTAAATCATTAAAGCTTATTTATCACAACATAAATATTATGTAAATAGTTGTATTATTGGGGGCATGATTACAAAAATATTTTCAACCTGCAGTGGATCGAGTTCATGAATGAGAAACTCATGGATATGGAAGGACTGCTGTATTCTTTTCTTTAAGAAAGGTAATACAATCAGATAGACAAAATTTCAAGCCATTTATTTGTTTAATAATTTAACCATAAAAATTACACGTGATACAGATCCTTATAAATTAAAAAAATAAATTGATATGTCCTCAGGAAAAACAGCAACAACAAATACACACACACACACACACACACACACACACACAACCAACTAGACGTTTACTAGGTACCAAGCTCAGCACATGTGTTCCACAGAGTCAAACAGAGTGCTGAAGCTGGGGGACACAGATAAATCATTTCCAAGCAAATAGAAAGAGCATAGAACACACCAACAGAGGCAAGCTGCCAATGGCAGCCTAGATTCCAAGTGGAAAGAATATTCCAGAGCATGACACAGCCAAGAGGCCCAGCAAGAAAAGCAGTGCTATGGTATCACTGAATTCAGAAAGAAGGTCTTTGGCAATCTTTCCAAAGTGTCAAGGACTGGAACAAAGTGTGCCGAGGAGACAGGGAGTGAGGCTGAGGCTGCTGGCTGGAGGGGAGAGTCGGTCACCTCTCAAGGAAGGGACGGTAGAGGGACCACTCACGGTGGACAAAAGAGTTGAGGTTTTGTTTGTTTGTTTCAAGTGTGCAAGCATTCAAATATTTATTAAGAACAAGACAAAGGCATGGCTAAAAAAAGACAGTAAATACTATATTTGATTGATCATGGGCTTGAAAGAAACAAATGGGACCAAGGGTAAAACTAAAGCTGTTGGCATTGGACAGAGACAGGGCATCCTGCTCCCTAACCATGGAGACAAGGAGGGAAGGAGGAAAAGACCTCTACAACAAAAACTATAAAACATTAAAGAAAGAAATTGAAGAAGACCTTGGAAGATGGAAAGATCTCCCATGCTCATGGATAGGCAGAAAAAATATCATCAAAATGGCCATTCTGCCAAAACTGATTTATAGATTCAATGCAATTCCCATCAAAATACCAGTGATATTCTTCAGAGACCTAGAAAAATCAATCATGAACTTTATATGGAGAAAGAAAAGACCCAGAATAGCCAAAGCAATTCTCAGCAATAAGAAACATGCAGGAGGCATTACAATCCCAGACTTCAAACTATACTATAGAGCAATAGTAGTAAAAACAGCATGGTACTGGCACAATAACAGATATACTGACCAGTGGATTAGAATAGAAGATAAAGAAACAAATCCACACATCTTTAGTCAATTAATCTTTGACAAAGGGGCCAAAATCATATGCTGGAGAAAAGACAGCCTTTTCAACAAATGGTGCAGGGAGAACTGGCTAACCATTTGTAAAAAGATGAATCTAAACCCCTATATCTCACCAAGCACAGGAATCAACTCAGATGGATCAAAGACTTAGAAATTAGACCTGAAACTGTGAAGTTAGTAGAGGAGAGCATAGGTTCAACACTACAACATATTGGCACAGGTAGTAACTTTCTCAAGAAAACCTCCAAAGCTCAGGAAATTAAATCAAGAATAAACAAGTGGGATAGCATCAAACTAAAAAGTTTCTTCTCATCAAAGGAAACTATCAACAACCTAAAGAGGAAGCCTACAGAATGGAAGAAGATCTTTACCAGCCACCATTCTGATAGGGGGCTAATATCTAGAATATACAAAGAGCTCAAAAGACTCTACACTAGCAAAACAAACAACCCAATCAAGAAATGGGCAAATGAACTAAATAGACACTTCACAAAAGAAGAGATACAAAGGGCCAATAGATACATGAAAAGATGTTCTACATAACTGGCCATCAGGGAAATGCAAATCAAAACTACACTGAGATTCCATCTAAACCCAGTCAGAGTGGCAAGCATAAAGAAATCAAATAACAACAAATACTGGCGAGGATGCGGGGAAAGAGGAACTCTTTTACACTGTTGGTGGGAGTGCAAACTAATCCAGCCACTATGGAGATCTGTGTGGAGATTCCTAATAAAGGTGGGAATAGATCAACCATATGATCCAGCTATACCACTCCTGGGTATCTTTCCAAAGGGACTGAATTCAGAGAACTACAGCAACATATGCATACCTATGTCCATAGCAGCACAATTCGTAATAGCCAAAATATGGAACCAACACAGATCTCCATCAACAGATGAATGGATAGCAAAACTTTGGGAAATACACACAATGGGATTCTATTCAGCCATAAAGAAGAACAAAATTATATCATTTGCAAGAAGATGGAAAGCCCTGGAGAACATTATGTTAAGTGAGATTAGCCAAGCACAGAAGGAGAAGGTACATATGTTTCCTCTAATATGCCCAAACTAGGAAACACAGAGGATACCAGTGGGACTCCAGATAATGGAGGGAAAATATCAGCAAAGTTTGAATAGAAAGATAGGAGAGGAGGAAGGCTTATCTTCATTAATGAGGGTCTACATCTGAATATGTGTAAAATTATGAATATGACATGGTTAACCTGGAAAACCATTGGTGGGAGGGGGCAAGGGAAAATGGGGGTGGGGAGAGGACACTAAATATAGTTTAAATGTATATCATTTATGTTCAATAAAAATTTTTTTAAAAAAAAGATTAATTTTGATGTGGTAAAGAAGAGGATTGAGGTATCTCACACTTATGACATGAAAGAAGGAGACATATCAAGTGTGTGACTGCTCGTGTGTACAGAAGGCATAGGAGGGGCCCTGGGGACTAGGAAAATGGGTGCCAGGTCAGGCCAAATTCAGAATGAAAAATAAAGTTGAAGATGGCCTGGTTGAGACTAAAGACCATCAATGGGGGAGTTGACTCTTCATCAGAATTTCAGTGTTTGGGAGATATACAAAAATAAAATAAGGAGGATATGAGACATTTTTTCATCTTCTTCAATGGTGTATCAGGAAGTGGAGGGATGAAGGGCACAGTGGAGCTTGGGGTTGACATTGAACATGTTGGCAAAATGGTTGTCCAGCTATCACCATTTCATCTGGGTTGAATCAGGAAAGAAAGAAGACTGGAGGTTGGAATATGGATGAGAATAGAGGCAAACAATGATGAGATTCTCTGTGAGATCCAGAACAGCACAGTGGGAGTACAGGAACATCAGATATGTATGATGCACCTAAGAATGAAAACATGCACTTTAGTCCCAATATTTCATGTGTTTCCATGAATATTGTGAAAATTAAATCAACTGAGTTGGGAACTAAGAACCAAAGATGTTTCCTAAACTCATAAAAGTTGTGCAGATTATTCAGATGTCTCCACTGCTTCCACTTTTCCAGTGGCAATTGCTGAATTTCTAGATAACATACCATGCCATCAAAAAACTTTTTCTAAATGGGACTTGCTTATTCTACTATCCTTCTAATCATGGAAATATTTGATACATTAGTACTAGCCACTACAAGTGTATATGTCTCTTTCTAGTAACGTCCTTGCCTGAGAAAGAATAGGTGGTTTTATTAAAGTTAAGAGGGACTTGCTTTTTGGAAGGTAATCAAAGTCTGTACATAAAATTTTCACCAATCAATAAGAACTGCACATTTCAGGGCTTGCTTATCTCAAGAAGTGTGTCCTTCCGCATTCCTACAGAAGACGCCAGCTCAATTCTGTGGCTCTAGCCCTCTGAGCATCAGTAGAAAAAGTAGTACAGAGAGATAGTAATGCCCTCTTGGATTGTTTCACAGCTTTATAGATATGGGATTTTAAATTTTCCTGAAAGTTATAAATACAATATACATGCCAATGTATATTACCTATATTAACTACTCAAAATTTAGAGGACACATTTAACTCTGATGCTGTTCCTGTACACTGTAAAAAGTTATTAAGAAGTTACATGGAAGCTGGTTGTGGTAGTGCACACCTATAATTCTAGTACTTGGGAAGCTGAAACAGGAAGGATCGTAGATTCAAGGCCGGCCACAACAATATAGACACTCAGAAAATTAACAAGACTTGTTTCAATTAATTAATTAGTTAATTAGGGCTGGGATGTGTAATTCAGAAATATAACACCTCTGGTTCAATCCCAAACCTATCCCTCCCTCCAAAAAAAGGAAATATCTAGAGCAGAACATAAAGTGTTTCATGTATACTGATGATATCTTACTCTTTTATTCCCACATCATAAGTGCTTGCAAGGAAAAATGAAGAGTGAAGATTGGTAGGTACTTTTGTGAATGAGACCTCACCTAGACCCATTCCTCCCCATGTGGATTATATCACATCTATTTCTTCCCCTAGTGGTAGTTTGCAGCTGAATGTTGGATTTCCAAATGGCTGATTTCCAAATGGCTAGAAATCTGAAAATGCACCCTATGCTCTCTCAGTAACAGCTCCTCAGGCATGCTTCTCCAAAGGCCATTTCAAACCATGCATTTTGGGAAGGACTTCTTGTGTCTTGCCTCATGCATGTGGTTAGGTGATCAGGGCTGCTGGATGCAGAGCACTGGAGTCATCATACACCCATCCTCCCCTGAGCACAGGAAACCCCAAATGCAATTGGGGTGTCTCAAGCTCCTCAAGCTATTTTCTACATTTTTTTTTGATCCACCAAATCTAAAACACTCTTCACCATTTACTTTTCCCCTTAATTTTTTAAACCCAAGGGTATTTTGAAAGAAAATGTTATCCATATGTTTTTGATTCATTTACACTTAAATCATTAAAAGCCTGTTTTGTAAGAGCTTTTTGATGTCCAGAAAGTTTTTTTCTGGGTCCTTTTTATAAGTCATTTAAAGCTGGTCTCCCTTTGCTTTTGCTCCTACCCTGCCCCTCACTTAGGAAAGAAAAACAAAACAAAACAGAAAGTTAAATTTTGCTGGGAGCAAATGACTTTTAATCCCAAGGAACGAGGTCCATTAAATCTCAGCCCACACATGTCAATTGTTTCTAAACTGAAATGTGCATTCTCATGCCCAAACTCAGATACCAGGTAGCTACATGTGATGACCTTGCATCATCATAAAAATTTGTATAATTATGACCCTTCTTGTCGGCAATCATTCTGCCAAAATAAATGGTACTCTTCTAACTCTGTTTGCAATCCCCTTCTTCCACACTCTTCTTGGTTCACATGTCAAACATCATGTAGCAAGCCCAGCATCCCCTGCATCCTTCCTCAAGCTCCCAGGGGCATTCTGTCAGATGCAGGCTTCAAGGTACCCAGCTTGCACAGTCAGTACTTGTGTATGGATTCTTAACTAAGTTCATCTCTACCACTGAAATTGAACCGGTGGGGCACTGCCTGTGGAGAGAGCAATATCATGCGGACTATCGGGGTTTGTGAACTACTTTCTTCAATATTGAAAAAGGTATGCTGTGGGCTGAGTTAATTATGTGGCAAGCATATTTGTTCCATCTCTGGTCCTTGTGTAAAAGCACCCAAGCATTCAATTTTGTACACTAATGGCAAGTGAGGTTTTCAGGCTGGGTTTTCTCTTATACTTTCCTATAAATAAGATCGGGCTTCTTATTTGGAGCTCTTGGCCCTTCAGAAGACACCATAGTGTGACATTGAGAAGTTAATGAACAGCATTTCTCCCATTTATGCCAACCAAAGTTGTGAGCCAAATACCAATGTTAGGCCTACTGGGAAAATAAGTTCTTAGGTTTTGAATTATTTACAAATTAAATAATTACAGATATAACACTATGTATCAGCAATCAAGGAAATCTGCACACCCTTCAGTCTACCTATTTAACTTGCAGAAATTTATACAAAATAATAGAAATAGATTAGTATAAGAATTAGCTGCAGGAATTTGTTTGTAATGGTAGAATATTTGAAATAATATAGGGAAATCACCCAATATAAATACTCAGGGAATTGAATCAGTGAAGCAAAGTGTTCCATAAAAAGAAATAAACTGCATCCACATATAATATGGTTGTAGAATACATGGTAATAGAAGGCTTCTTTTTGCAGTACAAGTACAAACTGTATATTTTTCAAGAGAATTACTACACGATTCTATGTTGAGCCCAAATAAGGGCTAAAATAGAAGCAAATTTTAATTTTGTATATATATATATGTGTATATATATCTCCTATGAGATGCTTGTAACATACTTTTAAAATAATAAAAATTGTGGTGCTTTTTTAATGTTAAATGGTGAACTGTAAAAAAGATTCTTACCTGAAGCATGTATGCATTTTTCTAAGAAATTTCACCCTCTGGTTATATAAGCTGATGCAAGTCTCTATTCCAAATGCTAACCTTTCATATTTTTTAACTTTTGCTAAGGATGAGTGAGCTATATGCTAATAATTTCATCTTTCTGTGATCCAAGAACACAATATTAAGCCTTATCATCAGATGGCAGCATCTTTTGTGTAAACCATACATTTCCATCTATTGGTACTATCTTAAAGTTAATAGTCCACTTATTAATAACCCACAGTTTCTCTAATAATATGTATTATAATTAGGACTTTCATACTATGTAGGAGTCCCCTAGTATAATAAATGAATTAGTGACCTGCTGAAAAATTTCCAACCAGCAAATATTGTGTTGATAGAATTTTCTGTAAGTTTGGGACCCTGTATATTTGTATATATTGGGACTTGTATATTTGGGACCCTAGTGACATTTGGCCTAAATTTTATTATAATAATAATATATATCCTAACAAATAATTATCCTGAAACAATCATTTCTTTGGTTACTTTGCAGAGCAAGGCTTTTTCATAAAGAAATCAATCTATTGGGTACAATTTGTACTATCATTTTTCTTTGCCATTGTTTCCATTTCCTTCTTTCACTTTTCCTTGCCATTATGACATTCTTCCACTTCCACAACACAAAGGCTAAACGCAGCTAACCTTTCTCAAATCAAGCTTTTAATCTAAATAACTCTAGAAAGATAGAGTTAATAGTTATTATTCAGCTTTCCATTACTATAAAAATGCCAACATAGAGTATTTATGAAATAAAGGGGTTCCTTTTGGCACACAGTTCTAGAGGTTCAAGTCCAAGATTGAGAGACCTCATTGGTGTTAACGTTTGGCAAGTTCAGCGCATCATGGCAGGGGTGTGTTATGGAGAAACACTCATAGCTCAAGCCAGGAAGACTAGCATTCAACCATCCACTTTTATGACATGTCCTCAGTTACCCTAGTACTCCAGGGGAGTGCCCCCAGTTACCCTAGTACTCCAGGGGAGTGCTCTCTCTTAAAGGTTCTATCACAGCTCAGCAGTGCCATTCTGGGAATCAAGACTTAACATATGGCATTTGAGGGGAAACTACCCATATTCAAAACATATAATGGACATATTATTATGCCATTCTTTCAGATAAGAAAACTGAGATGAATAGAAGTCATGTAATTTTTTTCAGTGAAGCACAAAAGACACTGAGCAGAATTAGGACTCAACATCAGTGCTGTTGCATCCTGTTTCCACTTTCTTAGCCAATATGCTGGCCTCCTTTCCACATGAAAAATGCAGTGCCTGTAAGGTACTAAGTATAATCCCTGGATATACAAGCATAATGTTCATCATTTACCTGTCGAATGGGTTATACCTTGCCTAAAGAACAAAATAAAATACTAAGAATTATCTTATTGCAGCTTGCAGTATAAGTTATTAACTTTTTAAGTAAATATGCAAGCTAGAGTACCAGCTTCATATGATTGCCATTTTCTGTAAATTTTTATATGATTTCTGGCAATATAATTATTAGGATAAATTCAACTGCTACTAAAACCATTTAGAGATCCAATGATGCATTATAATTGACTTTGACAACAGGAAAGAAGAAGATAGAAACCCCTGTACTCCCACTACTGAAACTGATTTTACATAATTTGATATTTCTTTTTTATTTGCATATTTAGATTATTTATTGATACTTAAAATAATAGTGATAATTACTTGAGTAATTTTTCATTTTACAACATGAGAGTTTAGATTGACATTTTTAAAAATAACAAAAATTAACCAGACTTGGTGGCACACACCTGTAATTCCACTTGGAAGGCTGAGATAGGAGAATTGCAGGTTTGAGGCCAGTGCTCAATAAGTTAGTGTGAGCCTTTTTCAAAATAAAAAGGACTGGGGATATAGATAAGAGCTAGAATCACCCTGAATTATATCCTTACTACAATTAATTAATTAATTAATATCATTTCATAATAAACATTAAATATATATAAGAACCAACTTCATATTTCCATAACACTAAGACCTGAAATTTTCAGTTTCAAGGCCTTATGTGTACTTTAAAATTTCAGAGTTGTCTTTTCCAGAGTAGAAATACTTAAGTGAACAAACGTCCAATATGTTTCATGGGTGATAACATTTCTTCTGTCTCACGACATTGTTTAAACTTAGAGTGCACCACTAAGTACTCCAGAAAGCAAGTCAAAGCCAAACAATAGTTGACCAACAACAGCTGCTCAGCAGCAATTAAGACAAAAATGTATCTACAAAAATCAGATGAAACTACCCTTCCTTTTATTGATAACAAAATAGAGAATGAGCAGCTCCACTGCCACACCACGTTTATAAACTTCATAGTGATCGTATGTAAATTTTAATTGCCTTGTTTACAGCTGATGTATTGAATATCCCAAGATAATGGTTCTGTGGTTCCAGAGTGACCACCACCCTCTAATCCCATCAAACCATGGATTCCATATGAGGTACTTAGAAGGAATGGTACTGAGTATCCTAAGGGTTAAAAAAGTCAAGTTGCTCAAATATAGGGGAGGAAAAGGCACAAAGGAATCCTGTTAGGGTCTGGTGAAGATTAACAGACCACCACACAAAAGCCCCAAAGCATCCCTCAACCTTCTGAAAAACACTGTACTAAAAGTGTTACCATGGGAACAACCAATTAAATAAACCAATAAAAGAGGACAACTATCTACACCTCCACCAAACCACACAAACAAACAATAAAAAATGTACCATAAATCAATCAAGTTTTAAATGTAACCAGGAAGGCTGAGAGTGGAGGGGGGTATAGAAGAAGAGGGTAAAAAAAATCCTTTGCCCATGATAATTAAAATAATGGTCAAGCAGCAAAAATAAAATAAACAATAGGGTTCAAGATTGAAAATAGTTCATGCATGTACAAACTCACTCTCTTTTGTGTTGCCTTGATGAGCTATTTATGATCTGATCCTGTAGTTGTGGGTTTGTATTACCAACATTTGAAGGGTCTAGAAACTACTTGTAGGCCCATGGATTAACCATTTCTCTGGGAAATAAATCAAATAGGCTCATGACAGGTTTTCAAACACTGTTTGATGGACTAAGATTTTGATAAATCTCAAAGATAATTCCAGCCCTCCCTACCTCAGAGAAGAAAATGCCAAGGGCCCAACTTGCACCCAAGTGTGAAACCAATTACCAGTAGACCAAGAAAGTAAACCCATTCACTTGATTCAAAGATTTTTGAATGCCAAAATTCCTTTGCTTCTTCAGTCATAGAAATGTGGACCAAGGAGAGAAGTCATTTGGGGAGGATGAGAGAGAGAAGTGAACAGGATGAATAAACAGTGGTATGGTTGACTGATTTAAGGAAAATCAGTCAACCATACAGAAACGTTCAACCTTACAGAAACGCTCATTTGCCTCTTCCAAATTTCCAAATTAATGCCTCTGTCTTTAAAGATCGCTCATCACATTTATTAAATGCATGCATGTCTTATCATTTCAAATGCAATTGAGAACAGAGACACTAACAGGGGACAGGAGATGTCAAGAATCTGGAGAGGCAAGTCTACCGTGAGAACTTGGGAAGTATTTCTTTCCTAACAGCCACCTCTTAAACTTCTTAGAGATAACATGGAGCTCTGGGACATCAAAAGCCACTTGATAACAGCTGGACACAACCACCAGAACCCAATCTTCTTTTGCTTCTAGGGAACTTGTTATAATTGGCCTACGTGAAAGGAGGCCAGTTATGTTTATTTTAGTTTGGGTGATCACATCTTGTTGGAGTCCAAGAATCATAAAAATTCTCAATGACACTGGATTCTGTGGATAAGTCATAGATTGATAGTACCATCATCACATCATCTATCATCTGAATTCATAGTGGGAAAATGTAATTTAGTCATTCCATTCTCTCCCTTCCTCTCACACAGTCTCCACTTGTAGTTTGGGCTTATAGATAATGCAAAATCATTGTATTTAATAAGTAACCATTTCCTTTGTGTTTTAGGTCCACTGGAAGATTTTAGAGTACAAAAATTTTTTTAAAATGTTCCAGTTTCCTATTGTGCTTGGAATGAAATGCTATATATTTAGTAACATTGTTATTTGCCATTTTTGTATTCCCTTCATCTTCTGGCCAATGAATATTTTTCTCAGGGTTGTAGACTGAACTTCAGGGAGAAAGACCTGACACACATATTACTGTTTCTGTGGAGATACCAAAGTAATTGAGTCTTAACTATTTATTTGTTAGCAGACTGTGGTTCCTCAACAGATGTTGTTCTAAGGTCTTTAAGCTGGCAGCCTTGTGGTCTGAGGCAAAAACCATTCTCTAAAAGGGTGGAGTTCGTCTCTTCTCTTTGTTTACCCATTGTGGGATTGGAAACATTACCAGGCACTGTTCAATTAAAAATAATGGAAAACCTCACTTAGTTAGAAGGGCAGTCAGTGTGGTTCAAAAGAAGATGGAAGAACTTATTGGGCTAATTTTAGTTGCAGTTTAAATCTAAGAATCAAATCTAAATTCCTTGGCGTTATAGCTTTCTTGCCACTGACCAAACAAAACAAAACAAAACAAAACAAAACAAAACAAAACAAAACAAAACAGCTCTCTGCTTTTTCTTAAAAAGACTTTGAAATTTAAAAATTTTTTAGATCAAATAGCTATAAAATGATTAAATTTTGATGACCAAAGTATAAATGAGTCAAAAACAAAATAGTGAATTTTAAAATTAAGATTGAAATTGTTCAAGGAAATACACATTTCAATTAAGTGAGCAACATACCTATTATAACTCACAGTATTTGAAATATTTTAAAGTAGGTATAAATTGATCTATAGATCCTAAGGTAACTCATAGAGTGATTCAAACTATGAACTCATTGCCAAAGTACAAATTATAGTGATCCAGAGGCATCTAGAGTACTAAGTAGTATAAAGGTATTTTCTTATGGACAAGAAAGTAAGGCACAGTGAACAGATATCCTCTCTGCTCTGATCACACACTATCCAGGGTCTGAGTTGGTGAATCATTTTCACTTTTCCTTCTTTAGCATGTAATATTCTGTACATACAGAACCCAACTGCACACATGCATACCAAGTACTGTGTAGAAGACATTTAATTAACCCAAAACTCAAGTCAACCCTCCAGTAAAACTATAGAAGGTGTTGAATGACAACTTGGTTTTAATTAAAGAATTGGTTTTCAAGAACCCTACCTCAATCCCACTCCCAAATAGTCATCCACAGGTCTGTTTCCCTTTACTATGTAAATTGCATTTCAAACACTTTTACACTATCCATTCCCCCCTTAATTCATGGGATATTCAATAGATAATATAGATTAATGCATGATAATGTTAGGACAGTAAAGTGCTAAATAGATGGGACTGGAGCATTTGTTCTTATCTATGAGACCTGCAATCCTTGGCACTCAGAAAGAGCATGATGCAGGTTCTTGTAATGAGCAACAAGACTAGATATGTTGAATATAAGTCAGAAAGTAGGACTTCATAATGCACTAAGTTCTGTCTCCCCAACTAATCTCATAATTAGTATACTGTCTTTTCAATCAGCTCATTCATTGTACATGTAGAATAATATAGTTCCTACTGTGTATAGAATATGCCAGTGACTCTCAGTGGGGATTTTCTCTCTGAACCTACATTTGCCCATGGTCTTGGATATATTTTGGGGAAGTTGTGCTATCTCCTAGTATAAGAAATTAATTTTATGCTATTTTTATCTACTCTTATTTTGTTATTCTTTATTCTTATTAGATTGTGTAATTGGAAAATAAAAGGTTCTACTAACTACAGAGTCAAAGACTAGAAATAACGTACATTTTTAAAATTTTTAATTGGTGTATTATATTCATACATCATATTTGGGGTGAAAAACTTGTGTGGACATACATGTACACATCACCCATTCAGCCTCTACCCGATTCCCTCCTACATTTTTAAGCAGAGGATAAATTTAATAAATTATAGTATATTGGTAGGATACCATGTTTTGTATTCTGTAAAAGATATGTTAATACAAATATATTTATCTTCCAAATATAATAAATGAAAGAAAGATGTAGAACAGTGAGTGTAATATGTCACACTGATATCTTTAAAAGGCTCTGTCCATAAGAGTGTGCTGCCTGTACTTGTACTGCATAATCAGAGGACTTGCTAAGCTGAGTGAAGTATTACAGTTTCTAGGTCAGCATGTGATAATTTAGTGAGATCCTGTTTCAAAATAAAAATTAAAATAGGGTGGGAGGTGTATAGCTCAGAGGTAGAACCCCTTTGGATTTATTTCCCAGCAACATACACACTCACACTCACACATACACTAGCTCTGCATGGGATTTAAACATTTAAACATGGGTATGATAGCTCATGCCTATAATTCCAGTTACTTGTGAGGCTGAGTCAGAAAGATTATTTGAATCTAGGAGGTCAAGGCTAGCCTGGCCAACATAACAAGACCCTGTCTCAAAAACGAATAAATAAATACAAAAAATTAAGAAAACTACAAACTTGATAGTCTGTAAGTAGTGGGGGAAAACAGGGCTTGTAAATGGGTAAAAGAGAGGTATACTGTTAAGGATCTATCTCCCTCTTTTAACTGTTTGATTTTTACAAAATTCCTGTATCATTTTTTTTCAAAATAAGCATATTTAAAGTTTGAAAATAATGGATAATTAAATATATTAAATATATTTGATGATATAATGGAATCAATAGTTCTCTAGGAAAATAATATTTATCAGTTGACAGTAGTTGTTGATCTTAAATATAACAATATAGAAGAAAATGAAATATCATGAAAAACACATACTTGGATAAGTTTTCATAAGCTATACCAACCTGCTAGAATTCATGATTCCAGTATTGTACATATATATTGTATCCAATATTATATATATAGTATGTATAAAATATATTAAATAAACACATTTAATTGCATAGCACAGGAGATGGTAGGAAACTACCCTGTTTTGTATGGCTGCCATGATCTTAACAAATTGGACAAAAACAGCATAAGAAAGAAAATTAGTATAATAGATCAGTTTTATGAGCATAAATGAAAAAAAATCTTAAACACAAAACTTTGCCAAACCAAATTTCTGGTATATTTTTTTAAATAATAGGAATGCATACCATCAACTAGAATTTAGCAAGGAATGCAGAAAATATACAGGGATAAAAACTCTGTTACTGTAATTCATGGATAAAAGGGGAAATTGTTAACTTTAAAAACGTTGAAAGCATTTGCTTCTAAAGTACAATATCGGTTTAATATTTAAAAAGCAAACTTTAAAATAAAGATATATATCAAAACCACCAGCAAAAAATAGGAAATTTTTGGACTGTTTCATTACATTCATTTGAAACAATATGTGAAGAACAAATTTCTTAGAAAAATGTTTGATGGAACTGTCCAGGCATTGAGAAAAGGCTTCTGACCTGTGCTGCCATTAACTGCCCAGGAACCACGGTGTGACTTCAGAAATCAGCAGGATTTGTGGCTGGCAGGAGAAAAAAGAGGAAACAGATAGACCAGGCTGCACAGAAGACCAGGCAGCAGTACTACAGCCCTGAGACTTTAGGAACCCTGGTAACGCTGCCCGCCCCAGCAGCATGCTACGTTCTCTGTATGACATGTTCATAAAACACAGTGGCATAAGAAAGACTCTGGGAAATACATAATAAAAATAATCCAATTTTCTTCAGCCCACATTCCTCAGATGGCTAGATCATGGAACACTTTTTTTGGTATTTTTTTATTGTTGTCATTGTTGCTAGTATTTCTAATAAGAATCTTGTTGGACTGCAGGTGACTTTGGGGACTATACTGATAGCCCAAAATCAAACCACAAAGTTCCATGGTGTTCTGATCTCCCACCCATCCAGGCAAGGGGATACAGCAACCATGGTCAGACCCTACCACTCCCCAGATCTCTCCAATGTCTGATGCACCCACCTTCAGTTCCTATAATTTTATTTTTTCTTTTCTTTGTCTTTCATCTAACTTTCTTTTCTCTCTCTCTCTCCTTCCTTCTTCTCTTCTCCCCTCCCCTCCCCTCCCCTTCCTCCTCCTCCTCCTCCTCCTCCTCCTCCTCCTCCTCCTCCTCCTCCTCCTCCTCCCTCCTCCTCCTCCTCCTCCTCCTCCTCCTCCTCCTCCTCCTCCTCCTCCTCCTCCTCCTCCTCCTCCTCCTCCTCCTCTTCTTCTTCTTCTTCTTCTTCTTCTTCTTCTTCTTCTTCTTCTTCTTCTTTCCTCTCCCCCCCCCCTCTCTCTCTCCACTTTTCTAATGACAGGGATAGAACCCAGGGGTTTCCTACTCTAAGCTACACCCCCAGCCCTATTTTTTTTTAAATTAAAACAGTCTCACTAAGTTGCTGAATCTAGACATGAATTTGCCAATTCCTAAATTTCTGTGCAGAAGCTTTTATTTCGTGTTTCTTTTATCCCTTCTGTTTTTTTCTTCTACTTTTGCCTTTTAACAGGGTGTCTTTTCAAGTACACCCTAATGTTTCTTAATGCATGGACCATGGATCATGGACCTAATTCATTTATTAAAAAATGCAATTTTCTGGGCTCGAATGATAAGTTTGCCTTTCTTGAGATGGGTCTCATTAGACTTGATTTTGGAGGGCTTCCCTGGAGACTTGTGTGGGCTCTGCAGTCTGAGCCACCCTCCTCCAATTTCTCTTCTTCTCTTTCATCATCTCCTCTCATGATTTCTTTTCCTTTCCAGCTTTGCTTACCTCTCTGCCCATAACTGAGCCTGAATCCCTTCAGCATAAGTGTCACCAGCAAGCCACTACCATGCTTCAGGCTGATGGCCTCCTCAGCCACCCTCTCAGAGAGATGTATACACCCCATAGTGTAGTGTCTCCAGACATAGCCGAGTCTCTCCATTCTGGACAGCTGTTCCAAAATTTCAACCACCAACTTCAAGCTCATCTTTCCATCTGTCTTGGTGTTTCTGATGCCATCTCCTGCCTCACTGAGGATTTATGGTCTATTGAACATGAGCACCTTAAAAACTTTGTTCCTTTACTTAAATGCACACCTGTAATTCCAGTACTTGGGAGGCTGAAACAGGAGGAGCACAGGTGAGAGGCCAGCTTCAATAACTTAGCAGACCTTCAGAAACTCAGGAAGACCCTGTTAAAGAATAAAAATTAAAATAGGTCTACGGTACAGCTCAGAGATAGAGTGTCCCTGGATTCAATCCCTATTTAAAAAAAAAATTGCTGTCTCATGTACAACTTCATTGTATCTCTCTTTAAAGATAATCCCCCTAGCACTTAGCCTAATTCTATCCCTTTGATTTGCTATACATTCAGAATTTATTTTTAGATTCATCCCATTCTTTGTCACATTTATAGAATTTGTAATAGTCTATTAGCACAAATCTCAATATTTCCTATCTCAAACACACACACACACACACACACACACACACACACACACACATGCACGTTTTCTTAGGTGTGTGTACCCTCAACAAGCAAACAAAATATCATCTCTCTGGTCCATTTCTTCTCTCCCATTTACAGCAGAATTTTTCAAAGCAAAGACAATTTTTATAAGAAAACAAAATCTATATATTCCCTTATAAAATACAAAATGAAAAATTGAAAGAACTCAATTTTAAAGAAAAAAGGTAATCAGTAAATTCATAACACAAATACCTCATATTTTACCTGTGTTATTTAGTTTGAGACTGTACAGTATTCATCACTTTTAATCATAACATTATATTATTTAAGAACTATAACCTTAATGACTATAGAATAGACTATCAACTGTGTATAACATTTCACATAACAATTTCTTCTTTATTGAATAGTAATTTCCCAGTCTTATAAGTATAAATGATACAATTTATCTTAAAAAAATATGGTTTACATTTACAATTAATTTATTATAATAGTTCCTCAGATGTAGAATTCCAGGGCACAAAGTGAATTTATTTGAATCTCTTATTTGCTATAATAATATGTTCTAGAATAAGTTTTCTGATTGATACATTAATATGCATTTGCTCAATTACCCATTTTTTGCTTATTATGACTCTTTTTAATTTTGATGCTATGAAAAATGTTATTACTGTTAAAACTATGGTCATTATATCCTCTATTCATTTCTGATCTAAAATGAAATTTGGTACCTTGCGGATACCATGTAATAGATGGAAACTCCATGAATGCACATGTTCATCCTTTCCACTTGCTTTTGAAAAACTTATATCCATAATGACATTTTTAGAAAGCATATCAAAATTTTCATTATGAATGTATCTTACTGCTTTCCACGTCAAAATCACTTAAATCCTCAGAATTACTTTTTCTTTATTCTTCTAATGATTTCTAATTTCCTTTATTTTGTTACACCATATGTAATTTTAAAACCATCTTAAATCTGATTTTGGAGTCAAATTAAATTAATGTGAAATTTGAGAATTATACATTCATCCTTTGGCTAAATTCTTTTTATCTTTCTTACTTGCATCTTTCCTTTAAAATTGGTGTTTTGTAGTAATACATCTTAATGGAGTACAAGATGGAAGAGGCACACATGCACACACTACTCAATTAGCCCTTACCCAGTTCCTATCCCATTCCCTCCCCTTCCCTCCTTCTCATTTTTGACTTAGTGATTGACTGTGATATGTTTGTGAATTTTCATCATGTACATTAGGGAATTTCCCTCTTCCCCCTTTTATCCCCCTCAGTTATGTCACCTTATTTGTTCATCTATGGTTTCTCCTTCTTTGTCTAGAGTTTTCCTATGACCCTTTTCCTCCCTAGCTTCTGCATATTACAGACAGCATCTGATTTCTTACATTTTGTGACTGACTAATATCACTTAGCATAATGTTCTCCAGATCTATCCATTTCCCTGCAAATGACATAAATGTGTTCTTCTTTATGGTTGAGTAAAATTCCATTTTGTACATATCCGATAGTTTTGTAATCCATTCATTTGTTGATGAACATCTTGGCTGGTTCCATAGTTTGGCAATTGTGAGTTGTGTGGTTATGAGCATAGATATGCATGCATTAGTTTGGTAGTTTGCTTTCCATATTTGGGCATAGGTACCCAGAAGTGATATTGCTGGATCATATGATAGGTTCATTCCCATTCTTCTGAAGATCTTCCATATTGTTTTTCAAAGTGGTTGCACTAGTTTGCAGTCCCACCAACAATGTAGTAGAGTTCCCACTTCTCCACATCCTTGCAAGCATTTATTGTTCTGTTTTGAATAATTGTCATTCTAGTTGGAGTTAGGTGAAATCTCTGGGTAGTTTTGATTTGCATCTCTCTGATTGCTAATGATATTGAACAATTTTTCACATATTTATTGACCATTTGAATTTCTTCTTTTGGAAAGTGTCTATTTAGTTCACTTGCCCATTTTTAACTGGGTTATTTGTTTTCTTAGCAATAAGTTTCTTGAGTTCTCTGTATATTCTAGATATTAGTCCTCTATCAGAGGAGTAGGTGGCAAATTTTTTTTCCCATTTTGTAGGCTTTCTTCTAAGTTTCTTGATAGTTTTCTTTGCTGTACAGAAGATCTTCAGTTTAATGATTTTGGGGGTCTTCTTGAGAAGATTTTTAACTGTGACTATATGTTGAAATGTTGGACCTATGCCTTCTTCAAAGAACTGCAAGGTCTCTGGTCTGATTTCCAAGTCTATTTCCAAGTCTTTGATCCATCTTGAATTTACTCTTGTGCAGAGTGAGAAAGTGGGCTTTATTTCCTTTTTTTTTTTTTTTTGCCTATGGTTAACAAGTTTTGCCAACACCATTGGTTGAAGAGGATATCTTTTTTTCCAATGTATGTTTTTGACCCCTTTGTTAAGAATCAATTGGCTGTAAGTGTGCAGATTTGTTTCTGAGGAATCTATTCTGCTCCATTGGTCTATGTGTCTGTTTTTGTGCCAATACCATAGTGTTTTTATTACTATGGTTTTGTAATACAGTTTGAAGTCAGGTATTATGATGCCTTCTGCATAGTTCTTGTTGCTAAGAATGACTGGCTATTCTGGGATTTTTGTTGCTCCAAATGAATTTAAGAACTGATTTTTTTATGTCTGTGAGGAATGACATAATTTAATGGATATTGCATTGAATTTGTAGATAACTTTGGGAAGAATAGCCATTTTGATGATATTCTGCCCATCCAAGAACATGGAAGATCTTCCCATCTCATAAGGTCTTTTTCAATTTCTTTTTTCAATATTTTATAATTTTTCTTGTAGAGGTCTTTTACCTCCTTGGTTAGGCTTATTCCTAAGTATTTTATTTTTGTGTGGGATATGCTGAGTGGAAGTGTTTTCTGGATTTCTTTTTCAGTGGATTTATGGTTGGCATACACGAAAGCTTCTTATTTTCTAAAAAAAAATTTATTGAACATAAATGGTATACATTTAAACTATACTTGGTGCCCTGCCCCCCACCTCTGTTTTCCCTTCCCTCCTCCCACCAATGATTGTCCCAGGTAACCATGCCATATTAATAATTTTACACATATTTGGATGTAGACCCTCATTAATCAAGTTCAGTCTTCCTCCTCCACTATCTTTCCATTCAAACTTTGCTGATATTTCCCCTCCATTACCTGGAGTCCCACTGGTATCCTCTGTGTTCCCTAGTTTGGGCATATTAGAGGAAACATATGTACCTTCTCCTTCTGTGCTTGGCTAATCTCACTTAACATAATGTTATCCTGGACTTTCCATCTTCTTGCAAATGGTATGATTTTGTTTTTCTTTATGGCTGAGTAGAATTTCATTGTGTGTATTTCCCAGAGTTTTGCAATCCATTCATCTGTTGATGGAGACCTGGGTTGGTTCCATATTTTGGCTATTACGAATTGTGCTTCTATGAACATAGGTATGCATATATTATTATAGTTCTCTGAATTCAGTCCTTTTGGAAAAATTCCCAGGAGTGGTAGAGCTGGATCATATGGTGGATCTATTCCTAGCTTTCTTAGGAATCTCCACACAGATCTCCATAGTGGCTGAACTAGTTTGCACTCCCACCAACAGTGTAAAAGAGTTCCTCTTTCCCCGCATCCTCACCAGCATTTGTTATTTGATTTCTTTATGCTTGCCACTCTGACTGGGTTTAGATGGAATCTCAGTGTAGTTTTGATTTGCATCTCCCTGATGGCTAATGATGTCGATGAAAGCTTCTTATTTTTTAAGATTGATTTTGTATTCAGACACTTTGCTGAATTTATCAGTTGTATAAGCTTTGTGGTTGAGATTGTTGGATCTTCTAAGTATAGTATATGTCATCTGCAAATAGGGATAGTTTTAGTTCTTTTTGTGTTTGTACTCCTTTTGTTTCTTTTTCTTGCCATATTGCTCTGGCTAGAATCTCAAGTACTATATTGCAAAGAAGTGGTTATAATGGACATCCTTGCACATTTTTTCCATTTAATATGATGTTGACTGTGGCCCTATTGTATATTGCCTTTATGATGTTGAAGTATGTTCCTTCTATTCCAATTCTTTGCAGTGCTTTTAACATAAATTGATGTTGAATGCACTCTTTTTTATTCTAATATTCTCAGCCTCTCCATCTCTTCTCTCCACAAAAACTTACACTCCAAAAACTTTGTTAGCGATTAAAAATAATTATTTTTTTCCTAGGGTTTCTTCTGTTTGGTTAAAATTTTAATCTATTTGGACTATATTTTGAATTGGTATATAAAAGAATAATCTTATTTATGTTTCTTCCAAATGTTAGTCATTTTATCTATATGATTATTAAGTAATCCATTTATTCTAACTGGTTGGTACAATGGTTTAGATAAGAAGTATCCCCCAAAGGCTCCTGTGTGGAAGGTTTGGTTCTCAAAGCAGCAATGTTCAGAGATCAGTATTTTGGAAAGTGATTGGACCATGAAGGCTAATTTCATCCAATATATATTTCATTCAGGTATTCATAACAGAATTGAGTATTGGGAGAAGGTAGACCCTGTAGGAGGTGAGGCCTAGTTAGAAGGAGTGGGCTCTTTGGGGCACGCCTTTGGGTTGTATATTTAGTCATCAGCCCCTTTCAATCTCTATGCTTCTGAACTACCATGAAATGAAAATCTTCCCTCCAATGTCCTCTTCAGTGCTTATGTTCTGCCTCATCCCTGATCCAAAGCTATGGGCCCAGTCAACCAAGGACTGGAACCTCTGAAACAATAAGCCAATATCAATCTTTCCTCCTTTAAATTGTTTTCCTTAAGTATTTTGTCATAGCAATGGAAAACCAACACAGTTGGTAAACCTTTCTATATTATATACTCATAACACAGATAGGCTCTTTTTTTGTGTGTGGTACTGGGGTTCCTGGAAACCCTTCTACCTCCGGGCTATACTCCCAGACCTATTTCATATTTTTATTTGGAAACAGGGTCTCTTAAGCCAGTGTGGCTGGCTTTGAACCTACATGATCCTCCTGTCTCCGCCTCCCAAGTTTGGGGATTACAAGTGTGAGCCACCAAGCCCACCAATAGGCTCTTTTAAACAATTGCAATACTTCCTAGAAAATGTTTACATTATTTTTAAAAACTAGAAACAAAATTTATTTTTGCCTCTTTGTTACTTAAATCTAACTTTAGATTCAACAGGCCATATATTTATATCTTTATATATGATTTTATGTATATACTTAAGAATTTTACTAGGGTTGCAATAATATTACATTTGTAAATTTTTAGGATTAGCAGTTAATCAGTGTTTCTAATCATAAAATCACCTTCTTTATTGTTACCATATCCATATCCCAACTGAAGTGTTACTTGATTAATACCCAATAATCTGTGTAAAATAATTGCATTAGTTAAGAGAAAAAGAGAGAAAGTAGAAGGAAAAAAAGTGGTATCAGGGCATAGACAGTTCTTCTATGGCTGGTCTTCTCACTGGTGAAAAGGTGAATTTCTTTTTTTTAATGTTTCTGGCACCTCTTGGCATGATTTACTGATTGCCTAGCTGTTGTTGAACCCAATCACGACTCCTAGTCCAGCTCTCTCAGACTCCTGGGTGCCTTTCAGATTAGATGCTCTAAAGTTAGACTCTCCTTAGGCCATTATTATAGCACTTTTATTGTCATGTTAGATATTTGATCAGTATTTAATATCATGCTGGGAGTGGTGGTGCACGCTTGTAATCCCAGCACTTGGGAGGCTGAGAGGATTACGCAGGTTCAAAGCCAGCGTCAGCCAGAGTGAGGCTCTCAGCAACTCAGTGAGACCCTGTTTCCAAATAAAATATCAAATAGGTCTGGGAGTGTAGCCCAGGGTTAGAAAGCCCCTGGATTCCATTCCTGGGACCTCAAAAAATAAATGTATTTAATATCATCATTGAGGGAAGGGAAACAATTGAACCATAATCACATTCATGCAGGTAGGACATATGCTTGGTAGAGATGAGGTTTCATGTTGCTTCTCTATACCATTAGAAAGAGATTTTCTGGTGTCAATTGTATTAATTCCATGATGTGTTTCAGTTATTTTAATCTAAATACCAAGTCATTAGTCCCTTATTCAGGAATGTATAGGGGGTACATGAACCTCACTAAATTTTATAATAATAATTCTGTTGCCTTAATGAGAACATCTGTGAAACTTTGTAAATTTTATCCTTGTAGAAATGTACTCAAATAGGGCCTGTATCCATCTGGAGATACCTGCTACAAGCAGATACACAAAAGAGATTCAACTTTTCTTGGTTTTACTAAGCCATCAAGGCCTTATTTGAATGAAACTGATTTGAAATATCACTAAAGTTGCAAAAGGTATAGGTTTGCCACAATAAAACTTTTATCTCTGCATAGTTTGTCAGTTTTTAGTATTTACAGGAAAAATATTGAAACACTTGAATGAATATAACATATATACACAAAATTAGCAAAGTCAATCTCAAGGTCATGTGTGGGGAGGGGGAAGAAGGGTGGGAGTTGGAAGGAGAATCATCGAGTGCTATGTACACATATTTCTCTATCACTCTGAACTTTACCACAATGTATGATTAAAGTGCACCAATAAACAAAAGAAGAAAGACAGGCAGACAGACAGACAGACAGACAGAAAGGAGATTAAAACTACTTTAAGTGAATTTAAATTCATGATTTTAGTTAGTCTTGATCATTTATAGAAATTCCAAACATAAGAAGTTATCCAAAAAGAGGAAAATGAAGGATGAATTTGTTTAATTACATGTGTCTAACATATACATGTATAAAAGGAAGAGGTCTTCTAAAAGCTAATGGTAAGCAATAACCATATATATATATATGGTTATATATATATATGGTTATATATATATATATATATATATATATATATATATATATATATTTTTGGTACTGGGGTTCCTGGAAGCCCTTCTGCCTCTGGACTACACTCCCAGACCTATTTTTACATTTTTATTTGGAAACAGGGTCTCCTAAGCCAACGCGTGTGGCTGGCTTCGAACCTGCGCGATCCTCCTGTCTCAGCCTCCCAAGCGCGAGGATTACAAGCGTGCGCCACCACACCCGGCTAAGCAATAACTTTATAAATAAACCTCTGGAAAAATGTGAGTTTTATTACAAACACCAAATATTCCAGAAAGATCTTTGAAATTCTGATGCCTAGAATCAATTTTGTATATAAATAGCAACTGTAGGCTTCAGCTTGTTTTCAAAAAGGGTCAGGAACTATGGGGTGAACTGTAGATATTGCCAGTGTCAACTTTGTCCATAAAATGAAAAACAAATTCTAGTAGTTTCATTTTAGATGTCCATGAGCACAGGAAAATCATTGCAAAATGACAGTTTCCAGAAGAGATAAAAGAAGCAGAATTATTAACAAATCTATTATTTCAAGCTTAGCACTTAGCTAGTGGGAAAGACAGCAACTGAACAGCAGTTAAATGCTAGGAAATTCTGGAGAAGGCATATGGTGTTGTGTCAAATGCTAAAGAACTGAAGATTCCATTCCTACAGATAAATCAGAATGCCAAAAAAGCAGCCGCTTTATATTTAAGTAGATTGTGTGTCAAATGTTAGGAAATGGTTGAGACCCACAAGAGCAGAGAGCGACTTCTTATGGAAGAGTTCAGTGAGAGGATAGCTCTAGAGATCTCTTCTCACATAGAGGCTGTGGGGAAAACTGTAAAACACTTCGAATCCATGCAGTTCTGTACAAAAGGGACAGACAGCTACCAGACCAGAAAGCTGCCCTGAAGTGTAGATAAGAATAAAGCAATGCAGCCACTATAGATTCCTGCAATCTTCCTTTTAACCAGTTAAGACTGGGAATTTAGAAAATACCTAGAGAAAATAGACCAACTGCTGATAAAATAACTTGTCTAGCTGAAAACCCATGCTGGAGGTTTAGACACAGTGGGCACTTCCTATCAAAATTAGGTCTTCAACAAGAGGACAACAGAAGAACTCAGAATATGGAGGAGTCAGACTAAGTTTCAACCCACAGCTTCCCCTTGGGAGGCTGTCTGGAAATGTGAATGATACATCAACAACTAGTCAATAGCTGGTATGTTTTGGGTCTGAAGTGTGCCCTGAACTTAGCATTGCAGGCATGGCTTCTAGAGCAGCAGCATTTAGAGATTTGGCCTTTGGAAGGTGATGGCTTCATGAGGGCCTTGGAGTTGGTGGAAACATAGAGTTGTGCCTGCTCGGAGGAAGGAGGGCTCTGGTGGTGCCTTCTCCTGCTTGGTCACAGGAGCCCAGCTGCTTTCTTCTGTCATGATGCTCTGCCTCACCTCAGGCCCAGAAACAACGGAGCCAGCCAACCATGGACTGATGCCCTGGAACTGAAAGCCAAAACAAACTCTTCCTCTTTTATATTAATTTTCTCAGGTGTGTTATCATAGCAACAGAAACCTAACACAATGGCTAACTTGTATTTGTCACTTACTATGCATCCTGCTCTGAGTTTATGCCATTACATGATCAAAGTTGACAACTAATAAGCAACTAATCCAAGAAATCTGGCTTGAGGCCTCACAGTTTCACCTCTGTACCACGTGGCTTTTGTGTAACCACTAAAAGAGAGAGGCCAAGAGGCCTGTGTAGCCTTGGGAGATTTCCCAAACCTCTCTGCACCTTATTTCAAAATAAGTATGAATAGTGATAGTACTTAAAAGGTTGCTATTGAGGTCACATAAAATCCACTTTCCCCCTTTTTTTTTTATTTGCGGTACCAGGAATGAAACCCAGGGGCATTCTACCTCCAAGCCACATCCCAGCCCTATCTTTTTGTTCTTTATTTTGAAACAGGGTCTCACTGAGTTGCAAAGGGCCTCACTAAGTACCTGAGGCTGAATGCTGGGGTTATAAGCATGTGCCACCATGCCCAGCTCCTACTTTTCACACCTTTAAAACTATACCCAAGCCGGGCGTGGTGGCGCACGCTTGTAATCACCACGCTTGGGAGGCAGAGACAGGAGGATCGCACAGGTTCGAAGCCAGCCACGCATGCTGGCTTAGGAGACCCTGTTTCCAAATAAAAATGTAAAAATAGGTCTGGGAGTGTAGCCCGGAGGTAGAAGGGCTTCCAGGAACCCCAGTACCACCAAAAAAAAAAAAAAAAAACCTATACTCAATACATAGTAATTCACAAAAAAGTTATTATACTTTTCTCAAACATATCATTCAAGTCTACCAGACCATATGTAGTCCAGAGTTATTTAGGCCCTTATAGTTTATAATTACTTTATTATGGCTAATATAATTTACATAATATAATTTATAAACATCTAGAATCATGCTTCCAACATCTTTGCAGTTCATCTTGAGGACCCCAAATTCCATTCCTTTACCCCATTATGTCTTCTTTCTCATTCCTAAGTGCCTCCAGAGACCTTGGGGACAACTCACATGCACTCATGTTTATGCCGTATAGATATCTGTCTCCTGCTGCTTCCTTTGTCTCTCTGCTTCTCATTTGCCATGAGGTAGGTAGCTTTCCTTGGCCGTACCCTGCCACCATGATGTTTTTCCTTGAAGCAGGCTGACCATGGACAGAACTTCTGAAACCGTGAGCCCAAAGACACCTTTCCTCCTCTAAGTTGTTCTTGTTAGGTATTTGGGCCATAGCAATGAAAAATCTAACAAATACATGGCCCCACAGGCCAAGCTTAGTGCCACCAAGCCTCCGGGGGAAGCACCTGACCTTTCCTCTGTTGCCCACAGACTTTTCTTCAGAGCACAATATGCTCCATAATATTGGCTCTGGAGCTTACAAATCTACAAATGGATCCTGAATAGAAAAAAAAAAAAAACAATTGAGTTTCCTCCCTCCAAATCTCACTGTGTTGCTTTGGCTCTTCAACGGACACATCCAGTTTTTGGTATAAACTCTCTGTCTCTAGTATCTCTCTCTGGGGTTTGGGCCAAGATCATGTCACAGGCTGGGAAATGGACTCCATCTGCTAGGTTGAGACTCTGGCTGAACAAGTGTGAGTACTGCTGGCTGTCCCAAACCGGTAAGTCTAAAATAAATCACCAAATCTTTCAGACTGTCTGGGATTTTCCTGGTTTTATCCCTGAAAGTTCTGTATCGTAGGACCCCCCCACACATATACACCAAGGCATACTGGGATAGTGGGTTACCCTTACTGAGAAAAACCAAAAGACTTTGGACAGCCTCTCTAAACCCCAAAGTTAGCATGGAGCACAGCTGACGGGCCAGCATCGTGCATGCTGAAGACAAGATCACAGGTCACGTTAACACTGTTTCCGAGGGCATGTCCCCTACGTCATTCCCTACCAAAATGTTTGTTGTGATGTAGACATGTGCTTTGTCTCAAGTTGCTGTGTTATAGAAGTAAGATGATTCCATCTGGTTTAGACGAGTTAAGATTATTTGTAATGTCCTTTCTCAAATTCCCACCAACCCCTCCTCCCCATTCCTGTCTCTATCTATTTTCTGAGAATTGCCAATTCTCTACTTCCTTTAACATTGTCCAGAGAGTCTGCCTTCTGTGTGTGTGGCCTGACAGTGTCCCACACTGCTGTTAATTGGGGGCTGTGGTTTATGCACGCTGTATCATTTCAGCAGTGTTTCTTTTTTGGCAAGGAAGCCTTTTTACATCCCACACTTCCGATTACAAGAGTTCCAGGCTGAATACGAGAGTAGTTTTATGCCTTTCTCTCTCTCTCTCTCTCTCTCTCTCTCTCTCTCTCTCTCTCTCTCTCTCTCTCTCTCTCCTCCTTCTTGCCTTACTTTTTCTTTCTGTTTATTTTTTTCTTTTTTCTTTCTGTTTATTTCTTATTTTATGAGTAATCAATATTGTTATAAAATAAGTCAAAATCTACTTTGATTAACCCCAAAGTTAGCTGCTACAAAAATTTTTCAGATCTAATTTGTTTAAGAGATGGACCTCTGGTTTTGATGCTTTCCTTCAATCACAGGATGCTCTCTGCACATTATAGCAGCATCTAATCCCCATTAGACAACATTGTGACTATTTGAGCACTGTCATCTCATACGTCCAATTAGTACAAGGGTCTGGGGTCCAGACATCCTCAGCCTTGTCCATCCCTGATCCATTTCTCTTCTGTTACATCCTTTCACACTAGGAACTTTAGGGATGAGCTGCCCTTCCTATTGTTGTCCTCAGTAGAGGGAATCCAGCCTCTGGCCAGGCCTGCTGGATATAAGCTCTCGTGCTCCTCTATGGCATTCCCAGACTCAGGAGTGCTGAGTACCAGAGTCTTGTTTCTTGGAAAGAAATGATGGCTCAGCGACCCTGTGAGCTGGGTCTCCTAACCTTCTTACCATGCAAGGGATGCTGGCTGGTGGTGCAGGGCTTAACCAGAAGTAGATGGGGGGCCTGAAGGAATGAGGTCCTGTGATTTTATGATTGGCATGATGGAAGAGCCGGACCCTTCCCCTGAAGTTCTTTGGGGAGAAAATCTTATTTCTTAGGGATGTTATCAAGCACAATTCCCTACACTCTCCTCAAGCTGAATCCCAAATCCTGACAAAGCTTTTAACTTTCCATCCCAACCACTTTCCTGGTGCAGGCATTTCTAAGAGTTAATAGAAGTAGGTGCAGGTCTAATTTGGGATTGCCTCTTCCAGAATTCCCAAGAATTCTCTCATTGTGATGGTGAGTAGAAGAAAGGACTCCATGAGGGATTTCAAAATACCCAGCCATCCTAAAAAGGAAAGCTGTCCTTGATTATTCCAAGGCGAAGAGAAGGCAGGGGCTAAGAGGGGTTCACCCATGTCCCACCAGCCTCCTTATTCTGATTTGAGCAACCAACAATTTCTCTACCTTGGCAAGGTATTCTGCAAGTGCAAATTTAACAACCACTTCTTCCACCCAACTGGAACCCTAAGTCAAGCCCTTTGACTCAAATTCAGAAGGTATCGTTCTCCCCTGGTGAATTCCTGTTCCCACCTGCCTTGTAACATTAGTGGCAATGTTCCTCACTGCCAAAGAACAGAACACCAAGTTCAGCCCAGCAGGCTGCCCTGGATTCTAACTCATCCAATTATATTTCTTCCTTCCAAAGCATTTTTCACAGTTAAAAACATCTTTTATCCGGTATGTATTAATTTATCATCTATCAAGAACATTTTATTCCACTGTATGGTGTGTGTGTGTGTGTGTGTGTGTGTGTGTGTGTGTGTGTGTGTGTGTGTTTTACTGAGGGATGAACCTATTTGTTTTGAAACAGGTTCTCTGTAGTGTGATGAAAGTCTCAGTAAGTTATGGAGGCTGATTTCAAACCTGTGGTTCTCCTGTCTCAGCCTCCCAAGTATTGGAATTACAGGCATGTGCCACCATGCCCAGCATATATGACCTTTCATAGTGCTTATCATACAATATTTCCAGAATTAGCAGTCAGAGATGGGCTTGGTGCTACACAACTGTAATTCCAAGACTTTGGTAGTTGAGACAGGAGGCGTGCAGGTTTATGGCCATTCTAGGCTACTTAGGCCCTCTGCAACTCAATGAGACCCTGTTTCAAAATAAAATAGAACTGGGGGGTGTAGCTCAAGGGTAGAATGCCCCTGGAGTAAGCCCCAGTGCCACACACACACAGAAGGAAAAAGAACCAGCAGTCTGGGCATTTGTTGAATGTTCACCTGATCTGCTGAACTTTAACCCCTACTAGGGCAGCAAACAAATGTATTTTGTCCATTGCTATATCCTTAGTTTCTTGCCCAATTTTGGGAGCATAGGTTCAGATCAACAAATTTTTCGTTGGATGCATTAAAAACAAATGATATCTTAATTTCTCTGTAGAAAAAATGGCTTTTTAACAGAAACCACAACAAAAAAAATTTAAAGCAGTCTACTGATAGATGCAGGGGAACGTTTTCTGTTCTGGACAACTGCAGATGTTTAAGAAAAATACATGCAGCAGCCAACATATGGTTATCGAACTCTGCGAGTAGCCAGGCAGAACTTGCCTAGCACAGGGGTTTGGTTACAGTGTATATAACACTGAGACCAATCATAATTTTTGGATCTGTAATTAAGGCTTTGATTTAATCTCTACATACTTCATTTCCTTCTAGAGAAAATGAAAAGCAATAACATCAACTGTTCTTTTAAGTAGAAACATTTTTTTATGTTGTTGGAAAGGAAAAAGGAAATGAAGAACAAATTTGTAGAGGAAAATGTCAATGGATTTCCAAATTGGGAGATTTGGAATCACTTTGCCTCCATGTTACTCCCCCACCACGTCCAGCATATTCTTGTTTCGGATCCTGTGCACATACTGTCTCTTGGGCCTGAAAGGCTCTTGCCCATGATTACTGCCTTTATCATTAGTTTCAGCCTCTCCTTATAGACCTTGCCTAACTCCCTTATAAGAAACAGATTCCTCCCTGCCTTTCCTCCATCAAATTCTCTATCCCTTTTACCCAGTTTTATGTTTCTTCATTGCATTTATCACCCAGTGGTATGCAAACTATTTTCTTTGATGTATTATCAAGTGTCTGTCTCCCTCCTCAAGGATATAAGTTCAATGAGGGCAAGAACTGTATGTAAAGTTTACTATAGTCTTATCTCCTTGAGGAGGGCTTGTACATAAGTGGGTATGCAATACATATCAGAAGAACGAATACTTGAATGAGGCTGAAGTGAAGGGGGCTTTCCTGCCAAAACTATTAATTTGTCTTTCAAAGAGGGTTGTTTGGAATGGGCTCATGGTAGCTCCAGAAAGCAGATAGGGATCATTCCCTTCCAACTGTACACTCATTGATGGTAACTCAAATCTGACCACAAGGAGAGTATTTACACCATAGAAATGGGCACATGCTGCACATATACCAGGTCTTTCTGTTGCTTCTCATTTTCCCTGGAGGATCCATTGTTAAACATTTTCTAATGTTTATCACTGGTCTTAACAAAGCATCTGTCAGAAAATTTATAAACAATATTGACATTAAGTATTCTTAAGTTTTATGCTGAAATGTATATGGTTATTAGATTATTAGCAATTCAACCCACTAAGGCAAAACATGGCATTAGAGAATTCAGGATGGAGGTAAGCTTGATAAGACCGAAGATGAGCAGTAAGCTGAGCTCTAACAAATACTGCATTTACACTATTTTAAAGAGAAAAATGGAATCAAGTGTAGAATACCACTCACCATGTATTTTATATAAGGCTATTACTTTAAGCAAAGGATTAAGAACTAAATCTATGAACACAAGGAAGACACCAGAAATGTCTTGGGCTCAGAAACCCACTTTGTCCCTCACTTTCTCCTAAGGGCCTGGATAGAGTGTTTATGAATAAGCAAACAGTTTGGGAGGCTGAAGTCTGATCTGAATTGCTCTTTTTATTTGAAGTTAAAACTGCCAGTAATTCTCCCTCTGTGACAGGTGAGTATCCTCAGAGTTGGAATCACTGCCTTTTTTTTTACAAAGTCCATTGAATTCTCTCCCTAACCAGGTTTTCACCATTAGCTCTCTCACAGAGCTCATCATATGAGGAGGCCCCTGCTCTCTGAATGTGGCTCATTCCAAGAAGCCAGCTTCTAACGAGCTACGTGCTGTGACCACACAGGGTTCTTTTTCCCTTTTAGCCTCACTGGTACAAAAAGGATGCACTGTGGTGTTCAGTAAAATATTAAGATGGCTGCACTAATATGCTTTTCTGTCACTGCCTTTGGAAAGAACATTTCATTTCAACTAACTCTCATTTACCTAGATCCTTCTCAAATATGGCCTCCATGTGGAACTCTTCCCTGATTTTCAGTACTTTGAAGATCAAAGGGAAGTAAAGTTTCCCCTTCTCACAACATCAATATATTTACAAATGACAAAAAAGAAAAGAAAACATAAATGATGTAAAGAAATGACTATAGTATGTGGCACCTACAAAGTACATCAAGCCATGTCCTTTCTGTTAGAAATGTGAATCTTCGTGGTGCAGTGACCTTCTTTGCTTGGCACCTGTCTCTTAGCATGTCTAGCATTCAACTAATCTCAAAATACGTAAGACTTTGCTTTCAGTAAAATCAGTCCGTGAACATAAATTTGAATTAATTATAAGTATTCAAACAATATAATCATAAATTGTATTAACGTTGAACATTTCCTTCACATCTCTGATTCTACTTCATTTACCATAGGTCAGCTCTCAAAGCAGGTCCATTGCATCTTTCTAGTCCTCATGCATGTCGGTGGTGCTGGGGAGCCAGCACAGGGCTTCACACGTGCGAGGCAGGTGTTCTACGGCTGGGCTACATCCTCATCCCTGTGTGTGGTTTCATAAAGCGTGGTTTTGTTTGTTTGCTTGTTATATAATGGAGTCATATCATATAAATGTTTGTGATTTTTTTTTTTACTTTGTAGGGTACCTTAGTAACCTCTTGATAGTGTGTTGATTCATCATACTTTATTTTAGAAGCCTCCCCCCTTTTTTGGTGGTACTGGGAATGGAACCCTTCTACCTCTGGGCTACACTCCCAGACCTAGTTTTCAGGTTTTTATTTGGAAGCAGGGTCTCTTAAGCCAGGGCGGCTGGCTTTGAACCTGTGCGATCCTCCTGTTTCTGCCTCCCAAGTGCGGAGATTACAAGCGTGCGCCACCACGCCCGGCAGAAGCCCCTTCTTAATGAATATCTTGTTGGTTCTTTTAATTTGTCTACTTCTTACAAAATAGCAAAAGACAAATACACATTTTGGGGTACATGTACAAGAATCCAATAGAGTAGATTTCTGAAAGAAAAATTGTTGGGTCAAAATGTAAGCACACTTTATATTTGGGAAAGTACTATCAAACAGCTGTCTATGCAGTGTGTTCCACGTCCAGTTCAATTCTCCTTATGCCTGCTAAATAATGAGAAAACTAACAGACCCCCACCTCCCTTTATGTTAGTATGGGGGATGGAGCCCAGGAGCATTCTATTTCTGAACTAAATCAGAGGTATTTTAATTTTTATTTAATTTTATTCTTTCTTTGTTTAATTTTGTATTATATTATTGTTTTTATTTTTTATTTTTAAAAGAGTCTCTTTAAGTTGCTGAGTGTCTCCCCAAATTGCTGAGGCTGAACTTGAACCTGTGATTTTCCTGTCTCAGCCTTTCAAGTACCAGGATTCCAGGCATGTGCCACCACGCCCAGCTCATCGCTATCCTTTTAGAGCAGCAGAATGGGTTTAAGGCAACTCAACTGCTTTGTGTTTGAGGCTAAAAGTCAAACTCCTGAGATTTTCAGGATTCTGTGTATGTGCGCAGAAGTATTTGCGAAGGCTTAAGATCTAAAATCTCTGTGCAGCCTCTGTTTGTTTCCACTCAGCATCTCTTGGTATCTTAGCACTTTAGATAGCACCAGTCTGTCCAAGCTTATCACTGGGGCCTTGTTGAGTCTACGCCCAGGTGACGCAGGCCATTCCAATAAGACCTTCCTTGCAAGGACTGGGGTCCAAGGTGCCTGGAGTGTCATGGGCATTGTGGTCGCCTGAGGTCACTGCACAGAGCAGAGACTCTGAACAGATCACGGGAGGCTTTCGTGGATTAGCCAGCTCTGCCACTGCCCAGCATAGTCTGGGAGGATGTGGATGGTCGCGCAGACACAGCAGCCCTTCACATTCCTCCAGCTAAACTCATTTATCAGACCGGAGGCTGATTAAGTGTAGAAGTCATGGAGTCAGAGGGCCAGGTGTCATGGTGCGTGCTGCCATTCACCTCTGAGGAGTGAGGGTCAAGTGTCAGCTCTGGACACTCTCCAAGTGCCTTCTCAGGAGGATTGAGAGGCCTTCTTGTTTGGGAACAGAGATCTTTTGTTAACATACACAGAGAGAATGCCAGTCATTCTATATAGAACTGGCTAAGGCAGGGCAAGTCCCACATGAAATGCTTGGGACATATAGGTACAGAGAAAAAGAACAGAGATAGATACACAGTTGGCATGCAACCTATAGAGAGTTGTAAATTTAGATATGCATTATATTCCAATAGAATTCATAGAATGAAGGAGACCACGGGCACCCTAAAATTGAAAAAACATAATCAAATATTGATTCATTAATGTAGTTTAGATCTCTAATTTTTAAAATTTGACATTATCATTATTTTTATTTTCAGAGGTGCTTTTTCTCATGGAATAAGAAGGACAATGTCACAATGACTTGTCTCACTTTATACCTATATAAACAGAAAAAGAATGTGTGTGTGTGTGTGTGTGTGTGTGTGTGTGTGTGTGTAAATGATATGACAATAAAGTAAGTTTTTCCCTCAAATACGGCTTATGGACTCGAAATGTTCTTTGTATTATTTTTCCAAAAGAATAAAAGTATATATGTATGATTACATGGAATGTGCCCTTGATTAATTAAATCAGGGCATTGTGAAGAAGGTATTTACTTAAGTACCCAGATGCCTATAATCCAAACATTTGAGATGCTGAAACCTGAGAATGACAGGTTTGAGGCCAGCCTCAGAAACTTACTAAGGACCTCTGTAACTTAGTAAATCTTGTTTCAAAATTTACAAAAATAAAATAAAATAAGGCTGGGGTGTAGCTCAGAGGTAGAATGCCTCTGGGTTCAATCTCCAGTACCTTACAGTAACACACACACACACACACACACACACACACACACACACACACACCAGTATCCCTTCATATCTGTTAAACTAAGATAAATATCACTTTTTATAAAAGTAAAATGAGTTCCACAACTTTAGGCCAGGGTATTACTGATCTCAACGCATCCTGCTATTGAAATTGAGGCGTATGGGATTGCCACTTCCAGTATGGACTTAATATACACTCTTGAAGGAACTAGAAATCAGAAAGCATGTCCAACTAGCTGGACATGGTGACACACGCTTGTAATCCTAGTACTTAGAAGGCTGAGACAGGAGGATAGCGGGTTCAAGGATAGCCTCAGCAATTTAGTGAGGCTTTCAGTAACCTAGTGACACCCTGTTCCCAAATAAAAAATAAAATTGGTCTGGGGATGTAGCTCAGAGGTAGAATGCTTTTAAGTTCAATTCCTAGTGCCACCACCACAACAACAAACTAGAAATCATCTCCAATAATATAATTTTTATGCATGCATTTTTCTTTATTGAAGTATAATTTATACACAGTAAAATGCACAGACCTTAATGTGTATGGTTTGATACACATTTTAACATAGATCATACTCCATACTTTCCTAAAACTCGCTTTTTCTCTTTTTATTTTTTACAGCAGTTTTAGGTTCAAAGCAAAATCGAGCAGGTGCAGAGAGTTCCCATATTGCCTCTGCCCCCACACATGCATAGCCTCCCCCACTCTCAACACCCCTCACCAGAACGGTACATTTGTTATAATTAGTGAACCTACATTGACACATCATTACAATCCAAAGGCCATAGTAATTTTTTTCAAACACTTACATATTGCATGTCATTTATTCAGGCTGCACTGGAATGCTGAATATAAATTGCATAGAGGTATGCTTACATAACTTTGTTTTCAGTAGATTAGGTAGAAGCTGGAAATAAAATAGAATTGACAGCCCAAGGGTTGAGGCACTGAAAATATTGCCCAGTGTCCCAAATTGCACTGCTTTTATTTGTTTGTTTCATTTTGTTTTATTTTTATCCAGTACCAAAGTACAAAGCATCATGTTCTAGAGCTTTGTAAAGATCATTGTCTTCACTGAGAAATCTAAAGAAATGTTTCTACACACAGGGCTAAGGAAAACTCTGTGCCATTCAGGTTGGCTCTGAGGATCCCAGGTGGGGAAAAAGATCACTTAGCAGTCAGGAAGCTGACAGAGGCTGGGGTCCTCCAGGGTCTCCTGCCGCAGCCTGCTCTCCTTATCATATTTTCCTAATTTTATTCCTTATCCCACTATTAAGTTCTTTTCACTGACTTTAGTGTTATCATCTCACAAACTGTAGCAATCATGTAATCCCCCTGCTTGCCAATAGGTGAAAGCCAATTGACTCTGTTACCTCTAAGATGAAATCCACATTTTCTGAGGAACAGGCTTTTTTTTTTTTTTTTTAATCTGTGGTCCTTCCACTAATCTCTCCTGTGTTGCTGCTTTTCTGAATCACAGTGGTGCTGTGGAATGCCAGGCCAGGCCTCCTCATGAATGGATCTCTTTATACCTTTTCTTTTGAACTTGTTTTTCTAGTCTGCACCATCTCCTCCAGAAAACTAATTCCCCTTCCTTCCCAAAGATTTACTCACTTATCCAGGTAAAGCTAGTTTTCTGCTCTCCATACGACTGCATTATCACCTTATTCTTCCCTCAAACTGCAACAGGCCACACTTCTTCGTATTTGGTATAGCTGGTGCATCAGACATACAGATTCTTGGGGCCCTCCCCAGAGACTCTGATTGAGGGAGTATGTGGTGGCTCTGGAACTCCTGTGTTTGCCCCTTTTCCAAGATAATCCTCATTATTATGTACATATTGGGAAGCACAAAGTCAAACTCCTCTGTTGTTAGGGAAGACAGTGTTACTAACTACTCCAAAGCCTTTTATATAACATATTAAACATCTGCTTGTTAGATGCCATGATTAGCCAGGCACCATCCTGGTGCTAGAAGTCGCCCTAATCATTAGAAAATGGGCTCACTCCAGTAAAAGTAGGTGGAAGATGGGAATCCTTCCCAGGTGAGTGAATTCAGAACAAAGTGTAACTGATGAAACCATACTCCTTTTTCATAACACAATTATCTAATGTCCTTTTATGTTCTACAAATTTTTTACACAAATTAAATTCTATGATTGGCAGCTATAATGTTGAATGTATTTCCTAATATGCAGCTTTCCCATCCCCCTTCCCAAATCAGAATCTGATGCAGCCCCTAAGGAAATGGCACACCACCACAAGTGAGCCTCTCAGGTCTGATTCCAGATTCTGGCTGCACCTGTTCTATCCTTCAGGAAGTGAGCATCCATAACATATTTGAGATAAGGAAAATATTGTCCATGTGCCTTAGTTTATCAATATATTTTCAACTCTACCCTGGATGTATGTCTCAGGGCATACTTGGAAGAAATGCAGTGGGTGAGATGACAAGTAAAATCATGAGGATTCTGGGTCAACAGAACTGCTACTGCTACCCAACAGTGGAAAGGGACAAAGAAAATAAACAAGCTGCACTGTGCTCTCTATGTGTAATGGAATTCACATTATGAGAATAGTATAAAGATGTGTGTGCGAGCCAGGTGTGGTGTTGTGCGCTTCTAATCCCAGTACTTGGGAGGCTGAGACAGGAGGATTGCTCAGGTTTGAAGCCAGCCTCAGATTAGTGAGGCTGTCAGCAACCTAGTGAGACCTTGTTTCCAAATAAAATATAAAAAATAGGTCTGGGAGTGTATCTCATAGGTAAAAGCCCCTGGGATCCATTTCCAGTAACACACACACACAAAAAAAAAAGATGCGTGTGTGCATGCGAGTGTGTGTGCATGTGTGCACATGTGTGTGTGAGTGTGTGTGTGTGTGTGTGTGTATGTGTGTGTGTGTGTGGTACTGGGGATTGAACCCAGGGGTGTTATACCTTTATGCTACATACCAGCTTTTTAATTTTTTTTTAAATAGAGTCTCCTTAATTTGCTGAGTGTCTGCTAATTTGCTAAGGCTGACCTTCAGTCCTCCCATCTCAGTCTCCCAAGTACTGGAATTACAGACCTGTACCAAAATACCTGGCTATGAGAATCCTGTAAAAATTGAAGATCAGCATTCTTAGTGTCAGGATAGTAACAAGTACTTGTGAGCAGCTGAAGAAATCTTTCTTAAGCCCCACACCTACACTTTCTACAATAGAATTTAGAGTCATATTTGTCAGGAAAGCTGCTACCATGTTGTCCCATCCGGGGATGCATCGTCATGATGACCCTCAAGTAACCTCATCCTCATCTTGTGGAGCTCAGGAATGGATCTGGAGTCACTTTATCCTTTCAACAAGTGCCTCTTACAACATCTTCCCTGTGTTCAGAACTTGAGCTGTATGCTTCCCTCTTAACTATTTAATTTTATTTATTGTTTTTGTTTTATAGAGGCTTTATCCATTTGGAATTCTTGGGTCACAGCTTCCTGTCCATCACTTGTTTTTTCATCTATTTTTGGTGGACATGTACTTAAATGTATTTTTTCCCAGAATTCAAAAGTAAGTAAAAACTCCTCAAAAAGGAAACATTCTTACTGAATCTATATATGGAAGCCAGCTCTTACAGGAAGCAGGAGCACTGTTCTGATAAGGTCAGGTTGCCCTGGGTTCTCTGAGATCACATTGACCACACGCAAATGCATAATAGACCAGATCTGAGGCCAACTGCATGGTGGAGTTTGAAGTGGGGCTAATGAAAAGCTCTTGCTTAAAGTCAGTGCTTCAGTCAGCATTCTCATCCCTTTACCCCAAATACATGATGACTACGACTTAGAGGAAGGAAGATTTATTTGCTGACAGTGCTGGAGATTTCAGTCAAGCAGGAGCTCACAGCTTCATAACATGGAGCAAGGAGAAAGAAGTTGGAAGTACATACAGCAGCCTGCCCCAGAAACACTATTCCAGGCCCCACCCCCAAAATCCCCACCCTAGCAACCAAGTCCCACCTCCAACATGGCCGCCTGGTCAGCCACCTGAGGTCTGGGGACATTCTAAATTAAAACCATAGCAGTCAGCATTTAGTATGGTTTAAGGGCAAAGGAGAAATTTAAATATTCCATTATCACATGGGAATTATGTTTTAGTGAAAAGACTGTTCAAGAGGTAAGCGGGCAGCATATTTGTTCACATTAGCCTATTGTTTTTGTGAGCTGACATTTAATTGATAGAGAAACTGCTCCCCAAAAGCAGCCATTGGCATAGATAAATCTTAAGTAGAGTAGAGGACTACGTGTTTGGATTAGATTACAGTGCTTTTTGTGACCTTTCGCCAAGAGATCAAGTTCTGCCTGTTGTTGAGACACCCCGAAGATAAGGTATTTTTTTTTTTACTTGGATGAATATCTCCTATTAGGCAGGACCACCCTCAGAAGCCTTTTAAAATTACTTTGTTAAAAAAAAACTTGTTTCAAACAGTAATTTCTTTACCCTGCATGAAACCAGTGACCACAAGAAAGAAAGCATTCTTCATCCTTAAAATTGTGTAATAGAGTTGTTTTCAGAGATTTGAGCTGAAACAAACTCATTTTATATAGTTCCAAAGAGATCAGTTAATTTTCACATTCACTTGTTCATTCATATGCTCATCCATCCATTCATCAGCCAATCAAATTCTATTCTTACAGAAGTAAGAGAGATCAGTTAGTGGGAAAACTAACAGGAAGCGATACAGAGTTCAAAAGAAGAGACTCCAAGAGTAGTGGAAAGGGAGGAGAGGAGGGAGGTGAGAAGGGGAATTGGGAGGATTGAAGAAGGAAACAGTTCAAATAATATGGCAGTATGTGGAGTCATTACTCTCAATTTTACTAACACAATGGGGAGTGTGGAGGAGATAGAGAGGTGTGTGATGTGGATAGAAATACAGCAAGAGTCGTGGGCATTATGATTTTAATACATTGAACCCCACTATGATGTATAATTGCAATGCACCAAAATTAATAATAATAATATAATTATAATAAAGAAGCTTCCGGTAAAATATAGCACTTGAGGCAAAATAGAACCCATGGTTTTAGGAGAAAATGTAACATCCCAAGTGTGGCTCCAATTATTTTTATTTTGCATCTTCCATGGGGTTCAATAGATTTCCAAAACAGAAAACAGAAAAAGCTAAAAATTTAAACTCACTTTTTTAATCTTTTAAAGAATGCAGCCCAAAAATTATCATAAAAATTTAAAGATATAAAATCATAGATTCTAAAACTTGAACATATCTTTGGGGTCATCTAATCAATGCCCAGAAAATAAATGATAAATTATTTGGCACAAGGCATACTCTTCTCATATACTTTTTGGCAACTATTTAGGAGTTTAGAGTTTTGTGAGCATCTATGTTTCTCTTGTGCTTAAAACTCAACTTATGCTGTTTTCTCTGTGTTTATTTCTCTTTCATGTAAAATGTTGAAATACCAAATGGAAAGACACTAAGTCTGTGGACTTGATTTCTGTTCCTTTTTTAAAAAGTTTTTTTTTATTGGTGCATTGTATTCATACATCATAATGGGGTAAAAAAAAACTTGTGTAGACATATATGCACATATCATATATAGACATATGGTTTAGTGGTTGACTTCGATATGTTTAAGTACATTGTGTGCTTTATAAAGAGTTTTCTTCTTCCCCCTCCCATCCCCTCAGTTAGGTTGTCTTATTTGTTCCTCTATAGGATTTGCTTTTTCATCTACAGTTTTTGTTTTTGTTTTTGTTTTTGGTATTAGGGATTGAACCCTGCAGTGTTCTACCTAAGCTAACCTCCCAGCCTATTTTATTTTATTACTTTTTGTGATATTTTTGTAAAATTATTATTAATTTTGTAATAGGGTCTTGTTAAATTGTTGAAGTTCTTGCTAACCTTCCTCTTTTTAAAGGATCCAGAGACATCTTTCCTCTGACGACACACACGTTTTGACAATCTGTTGAATGACGGTAATTGTCACTTGGGTAATCTCTTTGAGGGTTTTTGGTACTTGGGAGGCCAACGAATCATTATGCCAGGTTTGCGCAGAGGATGGCAACCAAGAGAGGTAAGTATCCATTGGTGGAAGAGAGAAATGCCAAAGAAGAGTCAATCATCAGTTAACTGACACAATCCATTCCTGATCTGCAGTTAAATATAAACCAGTTGTGCCTCATTGAGAAAAATGGCCAATTATCTGGTTCTTTTCAAGGGTAAGTATAAGAACCTTCAGGCCACATTCTGACATTTTTGTCTGAAGGGGAACCCTATGGAAATCATAAATCAACAAATTTCATGGTTAAAAATATATGATTTCATGCCTATTTTCATTTATACAAATGTCATATTGAATTTATGAAGTGTATGCTATAGCCGGGACACCCAGAGGCTCCCCTTAAAATTACCCATGGTACTCTTGGCTTCTACAGGATTTTGCAGTCTGCTGGAGTCTTAGCCATGGAAAAATGCTGTTTTAATAATTTCTAGTTGTTTTCAGCTTTATATCACAGGTTTGACTATTTTTAAATTAACTCATTAGCCTAGCATTTGGGAGGCTGAGACCTGAGGATTGCAGTTCGCAGACAGCCTCAGCTACTTAGTGAGGCCCTCTGCAACTCAGTGATACACAGTTTCAAAATAAAGAATAAAAACTAGGGCAGGGGGTGTAGCTTGGAAGTCAAATGCCCCTGGGTTCCATCCCCAGACCCACACACACACACACACAAAAATTAACTCACTACTGTTGACTTTGTGATTTTGTGACTTTATGATGAGTCAAAGGATCTCCTCCTTAGTTTTCTCCTCTGCAGATATTCTGTGACCAACCCTCTTGTGGGTCCTGGAGTAGAAAGGTGATGATACTGTTCAAGTGCCCCAACCACTGGGTGTGGTGGTGCATGCTTGTAATCCCAGAATTTGGGAAGTTGAGACAGGAGGATTGCGGTTTGTGGTTCGGGGACAGCCTAAGCTACACTTAGTGAGGCCCTTTGCAACTCGGTGAGACCCTGTTTCAAACTAAAGAATGGAAAATAGGCCTGGGGATGGAGCTCGGAGGTAGAATGCCCCTGGATTCCATTCCTAGTACCAAAAAAATAAAGTACCTTAGCCCCTCCAGCAAGATGCATTTAGCCCAAGGACTATTGAAGTCTGGTCTGTCAGTGGGAGGGCTCTGGGACTTCCTATACACCTTGATCAATGTCCAGAATATTCTGCTCCATTTACTCTACCCCGGTATCCACTATTTTTGTGACCCTCCAGACAGTGGTTGTCTACCAATGAGATACTCTGCTCCTTTCCTTTCAATGTTGAGATCTCAGAGCACTCTGAGTGATCTATTAAATCCATTTCTTCCGTGTTGCTGTTAATGGTGCTAATTTGTTCTGCTACAAATATTACAACAGGGACCTGGTGATTAGCCTTACATATTAGCACACACTCTAATGCTAGCACTAAAAGGTGGTGTCGTCTGCCACTTCCTATCCCCATCTCTGTTTCTTACAAACATGTGCATTCACAGGGCAGGGCTAGTGGTATTAGCTGGGAGATATCTCCTCAGTTTGTCACAGATTCCACTGTCATTTTCTTAACTTGGCATCACTTATTTTTGACAATAGCTGACATTCTTCTCTGGTCCTTGAAGACATCCCATTTTCAAACTATCTCTCAGAGAACCAACTCATTACAATAGCAAATTTAGGCCAATGAAAGAGCACAGTGCCTAGCACATATGAATGTTTAATGTAAAAACTGGTTCAGAGCTTAGAACACTTTAGAGTTTAGAGCATGTCCCAGGCATGTTCTGAGTGCTAAAAATATTATTCTTAATCATCACAACAGTTTAGTGAGGTAGACATTATTTCATTTTTAAATTAATTTAAAATTAATTCATTATTTCATTTTAAAATTAATTAACTAATTGATTAAATTCATGAATTAATATATATATATATATATGTATACATATAAATGTGATCAGAAAATAAAATGTCTATATTTTTTCATTGCAAGCAGGAGCCAAAAGAAAAATATAATAAAATGCTCTTTCAGATACTGCCTAGAGACCCAACAGAAAGAAGTCAAGCAATTGCAATGTGGGAAAGATTTTGAGTTTAATACACACACACACACACACACACACACACACACACACACACACACACCTGCATATATTTCCTAATAGCAGAGAGTCAAAGGCCTTTTCATGGATTAAGAAAACAAGAGCCCAGGTGCTGATGCTAGCCAGCTGTGCTAATGGGTGTGGCTGGGATAGCCCCTGCCCCTTTAACCTAAGCTTTGCAGATACTTCTCACCTGGTGGGGTGCTCCAACCTGGAAGCATGGGACTCTGTCCCGGGTAAGGCCTCACTGGATTGTCCACAGACTCTTCCTCTGAGCCAAGAACTTCAGCAGCACTCGTGGTAGAGGTGGGAGGCTGGCAAAGAAAAAGATGATCACAGGGCAGGCAGCTAGTGCTTTTCATAAGGTGAAAAGTGACAGGGGGATTTCAATGAAATGGACATGGTGATGTGAAAGAAGTTTAACTTACATGTGAATTATTGATCATATACATATATAATATTTAACATGTCCCAGGCATGTTCTAAGCTCCAAAAAATATTATTCTTAGTCATCACAACAACCTAGTGAGGTAGACATTGTTACAGACAAGGAAACTGAAGAACAGAGAGATAAAAAACAGTCACGTAGCTCTAACTGTGGAGTCAAGAAAGGAATCAGGGTATTATGTGTGCTTAATCAAATCACTGTTGCATTTCCTAGTGAAGTGCCAGGTCCCATCGACAGGAAGTAGAATAGTGACTCTTGGGAGGTGGAAACCTTAAAGGATAGGATTTGTTGACTTTCCTCCATTCTGCACTATTTTGGCATCTCACTGCAGCTATGAGAAGAGCAGAGCGTGAGAGAAGAAAGGAGTGGCTGTCATCTTCGCCCCACTTTCTTTGCCTGACACTTTACCTGATCTTCTGATTGGCTGCTTCATTCTTCTTGGCTGGGGAGATGCTGTCATTCAGGTACAAAGGTCTAAACGCTTACAGAAATATTTCAGGGGTGCTCTGAGAAGAACAGTGCACTAAGAATTATGAAAATTGGAGTCTAGCATGTACTCTGCCTCCAACTGGTTGTATGATCTTCAGGAAATCACAACCTTTCTGGACTTGTGATATTTTATTTGTAAAAAGAAGAGACTGGACTAGCATACTGATAAGCTTCATGGAGTTCAGATACTCCATGTTTCTATGATATAAACAAACCAAATATTTTAGTAAATGTTTCCAAAATGTTGATAAAACAACTTAAAATGACTGAGCTAATTTCAACTCCAGACATTTCAAAAACAAAATCTTTCCTTGTTTTTATTTTCACTCAAATTTTGTTTGTAGAAGTGTCCTTACTTGTTACACAGAAGGTGAAGAAAGCATCATACTGCCTGACCCAGTTTTACTTCATTTTATTACTTTATATTATTTTATTTGGTTTTATCTCAGTTTGGATGTCATAATACATATCAGAATAATCCAAAATAGTGCAAAGCCTGTCAAGATTTTTTTGAGGCAATTCACAGAAACTTCCTGTATTTTCACAACTATTTAGCATATGCCAGATGGAGAAAATAATGCATTGCTTCCCAAGGAAGTGGGACATTTAGTAAGGCAGTTTTTCACAAATAGAAAGGCTGTCTTTTAATTCTGAACCAGTCACCCATAGATCTAGGAATGGGGGAAATCGCCCTCTATCTACAAGGATTTCGTGGTTGAGAAGTCACCAGATACAGCAAAGAGGACTCTATTTAACCTCTGTTAAATGTAAGTGTTCTTGTAGGTTGTGGGGATTTAAAGAAGAAACAGAGGCATTTTGCTCAGCCTAAAGAGATTAGGCATCCAAGAAAGCATAAAGAGATGGCTGCATGTGGAACCATGGTGATGGGAAGTCGGGAGTGAGACGGTGGGTGTGCAGGTCGGATCAGCAGCTCTGAGGTCTTCGTCAAGACCTACATCCGAAGCCACAGACACCGTATAAAAGCTTGGAAGCCAACTTCTTGGCTCAGAGAATTTCTGTAGGGTTTGGCCATCCTCTCTGCTTTGGTTTCTCATTTTCTTGTTACCATCTCGCTGAAGGGTAAAAAGTCCTACATCCTTGCCCAGCCTTCTCTCTGGGGGTGACCTTAAACTGGTTGACCTCTCCTCTACCCAAAGCAAAGTGGTGACTTCTTTTTTTAAAAAAAAAAACTTATTTTATTAGTGCACTGCAATTATATACCATAGTGAGGTTCAATGTGTTAACACACACACACACACACACACACACACACACACACACACCCCTCTTTGGATATTTCCTCCACATCACACCCTTCTACCTCTCCTACCCTGCCCACACATGTTAGTGAGACTGGTAGAAATTTCTTCACATACTGCCATAGTATTAATTGAACTGTTTCCTTCTTCAATTCTCCCTCCTCTCCTCCAAACACACTTCTCCCATCCCCTGCCACTGCTCTGCAGGTCTTTCTCTCTCTTTGTATTTTGAAAAGTCCTGTATATAGCTAGATATAGTGGTGCACACATGTAATAATAGTACTTGGAAGGCTAAGACAGAAGGATCTAAGGTTCATGGCCAGCCTCAGCAATTTAGTGAGGCCCTCCACAACTTAGTGAGTGAGACTCTGTTTCAAAACAAAAAAATAAAATAGGGGTGAGGTGTAGCTCAGATGCTAAATTATATTTTTAGAACCCCGGATATTTAAAACATGAGGTACTGAATTGTTTTAATCTGTTTTTCCTCTTTTGTTTTGTAACTGACTACCGAGATTTGGGATATAGAGTTTAAATATTCTTTATCTCAATTTCATCAAACTTCTGATGAAAGCATCTATCCTTCAGAAATATTGGGGGTGCCTAGTTGAACATTAACATTTAAAATAAAAATGAGAATGGGATTCAACAACATGTATTGAATGAATGAATGAATAGTGAGTGAATGTTGGCCCCCTTTCTCACCTCAGACTCCTGCTTTTTGTGCTCCCTGAGGTCCTGTTTGTCTATGAAGATGACTACTCAGAGAAACCACCAGAAGTTGGTCTTGAAAGAGCCACTGCAAAATCAATATTGAGAATTACAAGACTCTTGGGGGGGGGGCGCGTGCGTGAGACCTGGTGCTGTGCTGTACCATGGGACAGAACCATCTCAAAAGGTGAGCCTTGGCTAATGGAAACACAAGGTTCAACTTGGGAAGATGTAGAAAATCACATGGCTGGGCCAGGCGAGAGATATCCAAATTACAGACTGCTGTGAAAACCAGAGTCTCTCAGACAGGGAAATGGCATTCCAAAGCTGAGCTTCGGAGATGGGCGGTCTGTAGCAATGGTCATCAGTAGTGGACATCTGGGAGCAGAGTATCAGAAGATGGTTTCTCTATAGATCATACTGATCCTCATCACGACACTAGGGCGTTATTGCCACTCCCACTTTACAGACAGGACATCTGGGACTGGGAAGGCTCAGTGACATGACCAAATCAAGATCCAGAATAAAATGGAATTTATCACAGGTCTGCCAGTTCCCTGGATTTGACACTGTGTTTACCTCATTCCCTGACTTCTTCTTCTACTTTTCATAAACTAGGCTCCATCTTAACATTATGCTTGAGACTAGGGGACAGGACACAGGGGAGAATAACAAATGTTTTGGGGATGGAATAATGAAAAAAACTATTATTGCTTAATTTATGTATATATAAAATAGTTTATATACAAAAGTTAATGGCATCAATATAAATCAATAACAAAGAAATTTTATATGAATATATTTATGTGATAAATATTAATTATATATTACTAAGCTATATAGCTTCAGAAAATGATGATTTAAAGGTATATGAGCAGTCTTCTGGTGAGTAGAATTTACTTTCCACATAACATTCACTGCTTGCTGCTCTGCTGACTACCAAACATTCTAGAGCTTTTAAAATCAACTTCTAGTTTGAAAATGCTGCTTTTGGCAAGTAGGAGAATCGGTTCTTTCGTACAATAGAGAGAAACCAATATTTTATTCCCTTTGGTCAGCCCACATTCTTGATGTGAACGAGGGCAGGCCCATGGATTCGCCGCGAAGTGGCAAGCTCTGTGTAACCCCAACTACGTACCAGAAAACCTGGAATGCTGGGGACGCTCAGGTGCCACAGGCTGGGGGTCCCAGTTGTCACTTCCAACCTAAAGATCCCATGTTCCTTTCCAAGGTCTTGATCAAGTGTACAAGCTCTGCAAGATAAATTATAAGTTAGTCCACTTAGAGCACAAAATGTGAAGCAGAGGAGTAAAATAAGAAAGGATAGAGCAGGCAGAGTAAAATAATTTATTTTAAATTTAGACAAGGAGAGGCTATTGAGTTGCTTTTATGTAGAAAACAATTTTAAATAAGAAAAGTCACCAATGTACAGGGCAAGATTTGGATTTAGAAAAAAAAAAAAACCACTTGACCCTAGAGATGCATGATACAAAGAAAGGATGAGTTGAAGCCTGGTGACTTGGATTTCATCAGATTTCAGTCTACTTCTAGTGTTGGGATTCCTTGAAAAGACTGTTAGAGCTTTAAGATCGCACGATAAATGTGCCTATGAGAAGATATAACATCCTGGCCATGATTTTTATTTTATTTTCTAATGTTTGCACTTATTCTAGTGTTCTGTTTTTCTCTACAGGTGCTTTAAATGAAGAGAAGGGGAAGAGTGGAAGAATGGTAACTCATTTTTCATCTTCACTTAGGGAATGTGCAATGGTTTGCAAAAAACCTGTTAACACATCAGATATAGAAAACTGCTGTGTTTCATCAATTATCTTTTTTCTTGAAGCATTTGGGTTAGTCAGCTTTTTATTACTATAATGAAATATGTGAGGTAGGCTTCTTTATAAAGGAAAGAGGTTTCTTGTGGCTGGCTATCTGAAGGCTGAAAGGCCAAACAGCATGGTGCAGGCCTTGGCAAAGGGCCTTGCCTGTACCGCATGATGTCATTAGTGTGGGTGGGTGTATCTCTATATGTTCTCTCTCTCCCTTTCCTCATAAAGTCGCCAGCAGTCAATCTTGGGGGTTCCACCCTAAGGATGTTATCTAATCACTTCTCACTAATCTGTCACTTTTCAGCAGCCCCATCTCAAAACATCATAGTCAGGTCAGATTAAGTTTCTACCCTCATAACACCATTAACATAGGACATTAGGAATTGTTAGGGACCAGCTGTTGTTGCAAGGCAGATTTTTGAGGTGAGATACCCAACAAGAAGAGTGCATGCAGAGTCAGCATCCGGAGAACAACAGCAGCTTTATTTTACAGACCCATCCCTTATATAGGGTTCCAAGCAAAATAGCACACCTCATGCCAGTATATAATGTGCTCATGTGTGTTGCATATCACCAACACATCCTTATGTCATGCTTATGTGACTATATATAATCTGCAGCTGTGAGAGATGACCTGCCTAGTCATCCTTACATAACTAAATGCTCATCTGTGGCTAAATGGGATGAGTGGGATTGTTAACAACTGTGGGGGTTAGGGTTAGTGAGATCATCTCCTCACTTCCAGCCTATACTTCCTCTGGACCCCATACTGCACCCCCTACAGGGATGACTCAGAGAGCATTACATTGAGCCCAAAGACCACAACAGCAATAGCGGGTATAACAGGTGACTGGTAGTCCTCCAGCCACACAGGTGAAGATAGTCAATATACATTTCCAGGAAGAGTCCAGTGAGCTCCGCTAGGCTATAAGTAGAGTCTCCTGTAAAGCCTGACTAGCCTATACCTCTATCCATCTTTATTAGGGCTTGATGTACCTGCCCCTGGGGGTCTGGAATGTATACACAGTATTGTGCATGGAGAAGAGCACAATTCCACCCTGGGCAGCAGTGAGCATATCCAATGCCATTCTATCCTGTAAAACCACCTTTCACATCAAGGTGGTTTCATACATTAAAAGAGAAAGAGCCCAATGGGATTTATAAAAGCTTCTACAACATATCAAACTAAGGTTTTCACCTGTAGCTCTATATCAATAGTACCACCCCCTGAAATAAACAAGGCTAATGGGTAACACCACCGTGCATCCTGGCACAAGATTCCAGCAGTGATATACGAAGTCCCATTTATTAGGGTTATAAGGAAGAGTTGGGAGTATTCTTTCCTTATGTATGGCCTTCCCCAGTTTAGCAAGGAGGTACAGCCAGCTATAATGTCAACAAACCAGAGATAGCCATCTGGGAGAAAATCATTGGGCTTGGACCCTATTTTTTTTCACTGATGCTGCCACTGGTTGGTGTCCAGTAAGTGAGTAAAATTCTGACAGAGTTCTTGAAGCAACCATTCAGTATTCCAGTTGGTCATAGACTGGTTCACCTGTTCTCTACAAAAAGATGTTATGTTCACAAGCTCTATGTGTTCCCATTGAAGATTGGCTGAGGTCCTGGACTTGGATCCCTAGACAGGGACAGACCATTTTCTATAGCATATCCCAATAAGAGGGGAAGGTGTTTTTACAGTCTCTGCTGAACAGGTTCTTTATTATGTGATGTCACTCATTCCAATTTGGGCTTCTATGGCTCCACGTTTATAAAATAGCCCAGCTGTCTACAGTAGAGGGGTTATTTGCCATGGTAGACCTTCAGCTGCTTCCACTAGTTTCTTGGTGCAGACTCAGTGGTGGGAGATGTTGTACAGTCTGGTAGGATTCACTCACAGTCTGCCTTTCTGCCCTCTCAGTCAACCACTAGAAAGCATCAATGTCAATTCTTGATACTATAGCAATTCAGGAGAGGAAAGACAACAATAAGTGAGAAATGGTTAAATGTTTTCCAGAAGACAGGTTGAGCATGAAAGGATGCGTAACATTTGTAGAGAGAAGGACAAAAGTATGCTTAGGCAGGGAGCCACTACATTGAAAACACTCCAAGCAAGAATGCATAAACCCGGTCTATCCTATGCATCTACATGTAATTAGGTAACTGCTGATACTGGCTTGACTTAAGTAAAAGCTCACGATAAGAAGTATATTGAGATCATTTTGGAAAGGAAGTTTGAGATTGCTTCAGGTACAAAGTTAGAACTTTTAAAATCATAGAGACTAGCCGGGCGTGGTGGCACACACTTGTAATCCCCATGTTTGGGAGGTGGAGACAGGAGGATTGCGCTGGTTCGAAGCCAGCCTCGCTGGCTTAAGAGACCCTGTTTCCAAATAAAAAGGTTAAAAAATAGGTCTGGGAGTGTAACCTGTGGGAGTGTATCCCGGAGGTAGAAGGGCTTCCAGGAACCCCAGTACCACCAAAAATAAATAAATAAATAAATAAATAAATAAATAAATAAATCATAGAGACTTGACTGGATAAAGAGCTCTATAGAAACTTGACAAATGAAAGTTCTTTACCATCAAGTTAACATCTAGATTGGAGAAGAAAAATAAACTAGAGAATCAAGCTAGAACCTACTGTCTAATAATATACTAGGTATAAGATCATTAGGTCTTAATTACAATTTTTTTTTAGTGGTACTGGGGTTTCTGGAAGCCCTTCTACCTCCAGGCTACACTCCCAGACCTATTTTATATTTTTGAAACAGGGTCTCTTATGCCAGCACAGCTGCCTTCGAACCTGCACGATCCTCCTGTCTCTGCCTCCCAAGCACGGGGATTACAAGCGTGCGCCACCACGCCCAGCTTAATTACAGATTTTTTAAATCAATTTTTATTTTATTTTTAATTTAATTTTTTATTTTTATGTGGAACATATTAAAAATGGCATACATTCAGACTGTGCTTGGTGCCCTCTTCCCGCCCCACTACCCCTTCTCCCCTCCCAACAATGAGTGTCCAGGTTAACCATGCTATATTCATATATTTACACATATTCAGATGTAGCTCCTCCATTAATCAACCTCAGCCTTTTAAGTGCAGATTTTTAAAACTAAAAATTTTGAAATTACAAAAATATAAAATGTGAACCAGGCATGGTGGTGCACACTTGTAATCCCAGTACTTGAAAAGCTGAGACAGGAGGATTGTAGGCTCCAGTCTCAGGTACTTAGTGAGGTCCTCTGCAACTTAGTTAGATCCTGTTTCAAAATAAAGAATAAAAAGTAGGGATGGGGGTTAGCTTGGAAGTAAAATACTCTGGGTTTAAGCCCCAGTACTAGAAAAAAAAACTATATATATATTTCATATATACATAGTTTATATATACATAAATATATACATATATGTATACATATATAATATACATACATACATGTATATGTATATACATATACATATAATGTAAAGGATTTTAAATGAAATTAAACTTTTGTAAATTTGAACTCAATCTTTTGTTTTAGTAAAACGAAGTACATCTGACATGATTTAGTTTGCCCATAAAGGATCATTTGTAGCATATGAAATCTGAAAGCATTTTTTTTACTAAGAAACTATTGTAAAATGTATTTATTAAATTTTCTTTTATATGTTATTAATTGTTTTACAAATGGGTATGCATGTGGCTGAACTCATTTCTCCTCAAGTAAATTATATGAAACAGACATGTATTGAAGAGAATAAGCCATCCACATTATTAGTAACACAAGGAAAGTTATTCTGTTTTTTGGTTTTTGTGTTCTTCACGGTGCCAAGCAGATACAGAAAACACTAGACTTCAGAAAGAAGCTCAGGGGAACGAAGGATCAGCTTGAATAAAATTTAGGACATGGGGAATTTTGTCTAAGAAGTCCTATTTTTGTAACAAGTTTTATCAGTTCCTTTTTCTTCTGATGCTTTCTTTGTATAAACTTTTTAAATTTATACAAAGTCCAGGTTCCTTTAGATATCCATTCTCTTTCATGTATTAGCCTGTTCCGTCCCTCTCTCCCTCATTCTCTTCCTCTCTCCTTACCTCCCTCTCTTCCTTTCTCCCTTTCTTTCTTCCTTCCTTTCTTCTTTTTATGGTATGGGAATTGAACCCAAGGGTGTTCTTTCTCTGAGCTATATCCTTAGCACCATTTTATTTTATTTATTTTATTTTAAAGTCTCACAAAGTTGCTGAGGGTCTTGTAAATTTCTGAAGCTGGCCTCAAACCTGCAGTCTCCCTGTCTCAGCTCCCCAGGTACCGAGATTACAGGTGTGCACCACCATGCCCAGCTTGTTAGCCGATTTTCAAATTTGACATGAGTACTCACAGATACACACCAAGTTCTTCTCTCTATTGTAATGAATAGGAGTGATCCCTAAACTGGGGAGAAGTAATAAGCCTGGTGATGTGGATCAAAGAGCTCTATGAAGCTGCAGAGACCCAGGGATTCTGACTTTAACTGCCATGAAATGATACCAATAAGTGGGAGGCCAGGATTCTGGCAGCCTGGGTAATAATTCTGTCCCCGTTTGCCTGTTAGCTTTGTGGTTTTTAGCTCTGTAAGCTACTTTTTTCCTCAACTGTGAAATAAGAACAACAGACATGCATATTTTGAGAATTGAGGGACTTGTATAACCCCCTAGGACAACACCACCTATACTATCAGAAGCTGTGGTTATATTATCAATAGAACTCCAGACCTGGAGAGGGTCTGAATTTTATAAGACAAAAATAAGTTTTCCTATGTAGGCTAGAAGCCTTTAAGGTATACCTTGTGCCTTTCAATCACTTAGAAGGAAAAGAAAGAGAGAGAAAGGAACGAAGGAAAGAAAGGAATAAGAAGAGGAATAAGATGTTACCCTTTTTTAAAAAAAGTTCTGCAGGGTGGGGGGAAAAGTTCTGCTTTTAAATCTATTTAGCAACATGAGATAGCTCACAGCAAATTTATTTCTAATTATTAAAACAATTATTTGTTTCAATTTCTTTTTCACTCATAAATTAATATATTCAAGTCCAAAACAAGCAAACGCACAAACAAAATGATAGGTTCACTTATTGAGATGATAGAATGTCATCTACAGAGGATTTTTTGGATGACACATATAGTTTTTGTGGTTTTGACTTTGTATTTAACTCTTCTGGGTGCAGGAAGGAGGCAGCTATTATGACAGAAGTAGATTTTATCTATTTTGATAACTTTTTCATATTTGTTAGGAAACAACTCCCTTTAATGTCCTTAAAGAGATTCTATTGCCTAACAATTAAGTTGTAGCTCCCTGGACCTCTGCTATAAGTTACTCTAATTCTATTCTAACAGTGGTGGGCATACATAAAATTTTTTTCTTTCCTCCATTTTTCTATGATGAACTGATATATTATGTAATGGATTTTCCTGCCCTAGTGTATTCTTCTATTAATACCTTAGTTAAAGACAGGCATGGTAGCCCAAGCTTGTAATCCCAGTACTTTGAAGGCTGAGACAGGATGACAAAAGGTCCGCGGCCAGCCTCAGTAAGTTAATAAGACCCTTCAGCAACTTAGACATTATTTCAAAATAAAAAATAAAATAGAGCTTGAGGAATAACTCAAGGTAGAACACCCATGGTTCAATCTCTAGCACCAAAAAAACACTGAATTAAAGACCCATTCTTATTAAATATTCTTATGACATTACAATTGTGTTCTTCTATGACATTGTGTGCCTAACCATGAATCTGGTATTTACCATGGTGTTGTCTTCATTCTTCCTTTTACCCACAACACCATCCATCCATATTCAAACACTAGAGGCCCACTCAGAATTCTCCATGGGGACTACAGCTTCCCTGGCTCAGCATTGAAATGCTCCCTGCAACCTTGACAACCTCAGGCCTGGGAAACCAGAGATACTTGCCGAAAGCTGTTTGCTAGTTCTGTCCTGATCTTCAGGTATCGTCTTGTCTACAAATGCAGTAGCATTTGCAGTCCATTTTCCTGGTAGACAGCTGCTTGCAACATGTGGTTATTTGAGGATAATTGTCGAGCTTTTGTGACTAGGCTGATGATACAGAAGCAGAGGCAGAGGAAGGTTTTCTTGTCTGTCTGGAGCAATGACTGTGGAACTGGCTTCTTGCACTTTTTTTTATCCTTTTCATTTGCAGCCATGGAGTTTTTTTTTTTTTTTCTTCTAACATCTGCAGGACACTTCTAACACACAAAGATGTGTTTGAACATCATAGTAGCATTTGGAAATGCCTGTTTCATTTGACAGAATTTGCAAATCACACCCCCCCACACCAGAAAAACTCACAGAGTGGAAATGCTTCCATATGCTACAAGTTGTTCTCATCATTTTGCTAAAGGGAAAACAAAAAGAGAACCTTAGTGGAGTTTGTGACTTGCAGAAAGCACCAGGCTGCAGCAGACACATGTAGCTGTGGCCTCCGTTGGGTTCCATGCCAAACATGTTGGGCTCTTAGAAGTCTTGCTGTCTAATAGACCCAGTAAATAGATTTTCTTTTTAAAACATTATGTTAGCACAAATTCATTAGTAACTCTGCCAGTTATTACTATAGGCAAATGCTAATCCGTTCACTTATCAATAAAAAAAAAAAGAACTCTTCTGTGTTTAACACAGGAGGCTCCACATTCCAATTGTCTTGTTTTTCCAGAATCTGGGAGAAAATAACACTGTTTCCATATACTTGCACTCAAGTCCATTCCATGCTAGGAAAATTGTAAGCCCTCAAATAAATAAAAGCTGTTTTCTTACCTTTCTTTTTTTTTGGGGGGGGGGGCTGGAGCTGGAACCCAGAGCCATTTGACCTCCGAGCTACAACTCCTGACCAATTTTTTATTATTTATTTGAAACTGGGTCTCACTGAGTTGCAGAGGACCTCACTAGCTGAGGCTGTCTGTGAACCCCGATCCTCCAGTCTCAGCCTCCCGAATGCTAGGATTACAAGCGTGTACCACCAAGCCCGGCCCTTCTTACCTTTCTCTTCACGAATGGCTATGGTCCATGAAGAGAAAGGTACAGAAAGCATTATAACATGTATGCTAAAATGCATACTAAAATTCCAGTTCAGAAGAGTATTTCAAAGCATATTGTATAATATTAAAACATGTTAAAAATTGAGGTTTTCAAAATAAGGATGTTCATTCATTCATTTGCCATTTCAACAAAGATTTATTAAGCATCTACTATGTGATAAACCAGAGATGTCAGATAAAGTCATGGCCTCCTAAACTGAATAAATTCTATTTCAAAGTAACAACATTAAGAAAGGCAAATAGATAAAGACCATTAATAACGAAAACTGGAGATATTTCACAAAAGAAGATAGAGTGTCTTATTCTGCGCTGGAAGTCATATAAGTTTTATGAAGAAATTAGGTTCGGGCTGAGTTTGATAGAGAAAACAGGTGTTCTTGGCTGCAACACTGAGGATGAGCATTCGGGTCAGAGGAAAGAACACGTATAGAGGCCTTGGAGGAGTGGTGCTCTCAGGGAGCAGAGAAGATTTCCAGGCCATAAGAGGACCTTGACTGAGCTGACAGGAACAAGGGTTTTAACCATGAACAGCTGAAGATGCTACACTAATAACTATAGTGATCATGAGTAATGATCTTGAAGATGATCATTCAGAAAACTGAAAACATCTGGATTTTTATGGTAGAAAAGTGACTACAAAATGGAGAGACACAGTGGGTAGTCAACAGGCCACTCTGCTCTCTGAATGAAATATCCCATCGGACAGACTATCCCAGCACTAGGCAGTGTCTTTAAAACAACAATCAAAAAAGTCCATGGTATCTATGCATCTATATGAATGTATAATGTTGGATCTCACTGTAATGCATAATTATATGCACCAATAAAATACTTAAAAACTAGCACCAGTGCCAAGGGATTTAAGTTCTCCCTTACGAGTCAAACTGAGAAATGGGAATACTCAAATATTCTTCGATTAAAGATAAGAATCCATTCTGTTTATTCAATTTTCTTCCATTGAACTATAATACAAATTAAGAAAGTATATATAAAGGTTGCATTTTATTTCTTCTTCCTTTATTTGAAGTTTTGGGGGGTCAAACCCAGGGCTTTGAGCATGCTAAAACAGTGTCCTACCCCTGAGGCACATCCCCATGCCTATTTCTTACTTTGCAGTGCTTTAAGCCAGCAGTTGAAAATCTATCCCTAGAAAGTTGGAGACTGGGTTCTGAGATCGGATTCTTTTTCTGGATACTCATCTCGCCAGGTGAGTCATAGGTGTCAGTGCATCCCTTGGGCCCTTCCAAAGGTTTTCTCTTAGTGGCATCTTCCTCTGTGTGTTGTTCTTTTTGACTCTGTGAGACAGAACATAAATTTCCAAAAAATTTAAAGGGAAAAAGAAAGGAACAACTCGATGCTTTTATTTCTTAATCAAATTTCATGAATCACATCCAGAAGGATGGGTTTAAAAAAATAAGGTTTCTATCTCAGAGCAGTTTTGCATATGAACAACGACTTGTCTGACTGTTCCCCTAAGTTATGCTAAAAACCAAACCAAACCAAAGAAAAACCTTGGCGATAACTTCTGAAGCTCGGGGAGAACTTACTGAGAAAAAGAAAAGCATTTCAGATCCTGTGAGGGAATTTTCTGCTGTTTTTGTGCCAGGTCCCAGCACCAGCAAGAGGATTAAGTTCTCTGAGGCTCGGTGTGCTTTTGACCAGGGCCTTCCCCATTGTTGCTGCCTGGGTGTGCCCACGTGAGAAGTGCAACTTGAGGCATCAGAACGATGGGAGATACAGACTTCAAGGGAAGAAGAACGAGCTAAATAGTGCTCTTTGTTTTCAAAGCCATTTTATAAACACCATCTTCTCATCCCTCTAGGGTCTTGGCAGAGGAGTGGGTCAGGGCCCCGTCCCCAGACTGTGACTGAAGGCTCAACGGTGGACACCCAGATCTCTCCTAAGGCCTCATCACGAGGAACCCCGTGATATGGGCTCTGTTCTCATAACAAATCTAGTCCAGATGCTGAACACGATAGCTCCTTGTGTCCTACCATGCAAGCCCAACATCCTACCAGTGGCCGAGATCCCATGAAGCTAAAAATTATCATTAGCTTATTTTCTCCTCTTGTTCCTCGCTCTTCTCACTCACGGCGCAGAAATAACCTGAGGGAAATAAAATAAAAGGAAAACTGCATGTTGCAATGGATGGGAGAAGAAGCACATGGACGAGAACTGGCACCCAGAAAAGAGGAGGCTAACTCAGTCCACTGTTTGTGAGCTCCCAGAGTTTGCATAATAAGAACACTTCAGGCTAAGTTCTCAGCAGATGTGACAAGATTCAGCCACACGATTTTCATTAATGGTCCTGGGAATCCTGCAGTGGAAACCTCAGCCCTGTGCTGAGAATTCTCTCTATTGTTTTATATCCCCCAAAGTCATAAATGGTTGTTATGTAAATGTCCTGTTGCTTAATTCCCAATGTACCTTTATTCCTCTAATCCTCTGTTAGACATATGCACATACATACAAGTATCCAGATCTTGCTTATAAGTAAGTATGTGACCAGCACTGAGGAAGATATAAAGGTTAATATCTATATTTACCTTCCCTGTGCTTAAGGTGATACAAAAGGCAGGTTGTGTTGTGTCCAGTCCTGTGTGCCACAGAGCAGGGACAGCCTTCCACAGCTTTGTTACGGAGGCCAGTGTTGCTCAGAATTGCCTTTCTAATAAAACTGTCATTGAAATGAGAAGAAGGAAAGAAATAAAAACCAGTTCACCAAACTCTTTCAATACAGCGTCTCAAGAAATGTATGTGCCATTGCTAAAAAAAAAAAAAAAAAAAAAAAAAGATGTCAAACAAATGCAAAAGTGAAGCAAACTTACAGCGAATTGTCCTGTTCTGGAACTGAGATTTGCCATCAATGATCACAGCACTGGCCACTGTTTCCAGATCATAGCCCAGCAAAGAGTCTCAGCATTCAATACAACCTTCTCTGACTTCTCCAGGTACATCCAAGGGCATTGCTGCAAAGAGACAAAGCCCCACATCCTGGAAGAGCCAACTGAGAATACCCAGGAAACCAGACACCTCTCGATGGCGATTAGTGAGCCTGCCAGGCAGAGTTTTCCTATTTTCATTAGAGGGTTTCAATTCAATTTCAAATTGTCAGGGGTAGTGGGATTGAGGAGTGACATGCAAAATCTGCCCCATCTTCTGAAGTGGTGAAACAACAAATCATGAATGGTAAATCTAACATGATCTTCTTCCACACTGGGTCATAGAATTCCAATCTTCACTTTCCACCTGGGAAATAAAAGCCCAGAGAGAATGAGTGACCTGCAGGGAACTGTACCACAACGGGACAGTCAGGAATGGTCTCTTGGTTCACACCACCAGTGTTGTTTCCAGTAAACTGAACACATAATTTTTAATGCTTAAATATGAACTCACAACTGATTCATCTAGTTCTCAAATTTGAATGTACATTTCCTTTGAGACAGCACAATTTCATTTATTTTTTGATTGTTAAATTCATTTATTTTAGTCCTTTTAGATTTTCTTGCTTGTTTCTCTTATGGACAGATTTTAATTCATACAAAAAGAAATGATGGAGGTGAATTGTTTTATAATAAGTGTGTTTCCATTTCTCAAAAAAGAGCCTGAATATTTTTAAAAGAAATTTAATTATATTACTCTAACATAATTTGAATTTCCTGTGATGTGAGTGTTTGTATAATTTGGCCCTCACTGTGCTGGGGACAGAAGTGCTTATACTTGGAAGACAAGGCTTTGGAGGCAGTTGAACTTGGATTCAAATCTTCTCTGCCATTTATAAATAATGTCATCCTTATTAAGATATTTAATTGCCAGGAGATTCTGTGGCTTTCTCAGTTAGTTGACAGTGTTACTATTGGCTGCCTCTCAAGCAGTTATAAAGTAATAGTAATGACATGAATGAAGGACTGAAGCAAAAGCTGGAGTATTTACCTGTCCAATAAGCACTAGTTACTTCTAGGTGTTGGTAGAAATGAACTATGTTGTCATCCCCGCCACCGGAAGCAAGGTTTGTCCCAAGAGACCTCGTGCTTTAGTCACTTTATCATATATGAACTTTCTCATGCTCATGTGGACTTCATTGTCCCTATGCTTTACAAGGAGGCACTGCAGGCTCCTTTCCTCACAACAGGGTGAAGAGCAGGAGGTGAAGACTCAGCCTGAGACCTGTTTCCTCTGCTATTTTGTTTGTTTTTATTTGCAGCCTCAGAAATGAATATTTATCTTTCTGAAGCTAAGCAGAGAGAAACGTCATTCTTTTTTTGTGGACATGATAGAACAAAATTTGAATCAAGGACTGTATAGATTTTCAGGCAGGAGAGCAGACACAGCACCCGTCATGGTGTCTTGCAGTAGTTGATGTTGAGCAATTCAGATTTGCTTATTTTTCAGATATGCTTATTTTGTTTGTTGGCTACCTTCGCCAGATCATAGCTTTGTCTTTAGGTGTGCCGTGTTCCAGGAGCCACGTGCGGGAGAGCATCCAAATTGTACATTAGAGAGGAGTTGTTTTGCCTCATTGGCTCCCAACATTGTCCTTTGTTCCTTCAGATCTCAAGCTTAGTGAAGGCTGGAGATGAGGCGCTGGTGATTCAGCAGCCCAGAGGTGAAGTGATGCCCTGTCCCAGGCTCAGACGCTTCCTGGCATCGTGGGTTTCTTCTCCCACTCCTGCTCTTTCTCCTCTCTCCTCTTCCTCCCCACCCCAACTCCACTTTCTTCTTTTGTACAGTCTATCCTCACAACTTCCATTCTTCCACTTGTTGCCCACTTGCTGATTAATGATAGCCAACACTGCTCATAGATTCTAAGTGCCCACATTTTTCATTATTGGTATTACTTGTCCTTGAATTATTTCACAAATTATACCCAGTTACTGAAAGCACTTATAAGTCCCAAAGCTTCTTCAAAAATATGCACATTAGCCAGGCGTGGTGGCGCACGCTTGTAATCCCCGCGCTTGGGAGGCGGAGACAGGAGGATCGCACTGGTTCAGAGCCAGCCTCACTGGCTTAAGAGACCCTATTTCCACATAAAGTTAAAAAAAAATATGTCGGGAGTGTAGCCCGTGGGAGTGTAGCCCGGAGGTAGAAGAGCTTCCAGGAACCCCAGTACCACCAAAAAAAAAAAAAAAAAAAAAAAAAAAAAATATATATATATATATATATATATATATATATATATATATATATATATATATATACACACACACACACACATTAGGTAGTTTCAGCCAAAGAAGGCAATTTGATGTGAGATGTTACCATTCTGAGAACCAGAAAGATTAATTCCCTGGCTTTGAGTGGTATCATGATATAACTAAAATTTTAAGTTTTTCTCATTGTATGTTTCTTCATTCCTCTAGTTAAATAGTGTATCTATTTATATCCATATTTTTAGATACTACTTCAATTCATACCTTGCATCATAGATTAAAATGAACTCAAATTGGATCATAGAAATAAATATAAAACATAAACTATTAAACTTCTAGGAGCATGCCCTTGAGTCACACAAAGATTTATTAGATACAACACCAAAATCATGATTTATAAAATAACAAAAATTTTGCCTTTGTAAAAATTAAACTTTTTTTTTTTTTTTTTTTTTTTTTTTTGCGGGTCTGGGGATGGAACCCAGGGGCATTTGACCTCCAAGCTACATTCTCTGCTCTATTTTTTTTTATTCTTTATTTTGAAACAGGGTCTCACTAAGTTGTGGAGGGCCTCACTAGGTAGCTGAGGCTGTCCACAAACCACGATCCTCTGGTCTCAGCCTCCCAAATGCTGGGATTACAAGCATGTGCCACCACGCCCGGCTAAACATTTTTGTTTTGCTAAAGATACTAACAATAGAAGGAAAAGTCAGGCCACAGGCTTAGATAAATATGTGTAAATGATAAATTTGATAAAATACTTATATCCATAATATATAGAAAACTTTCAAAACTCAGTGATGAGAATTGAAATAATTTTCCATCCTTTCTGTAAAATAATAAAATGTTGAACAGACATTAAAAGAAGATATATATGTATAGCAAAGAAGCATTTAAAAATGATTAACTATAAATAAAATGCAAATAACATTAAAACAAGCCAGCACTATCCACCCAGTAGAATGGATAAAATTTAAAAGGCTGATTATATCAAGGAAGAAAATTTGGAATAACTAGAGCTTTCATATCCTGCTGGAGAGAATAGAAAATAGTATAACAACCTTGGAAAATAATTCAGGAATTTTTTAAAAAGTTAAATATAGACATTACCATATTTTCCAGCTATTCCACTCCTAGATGTTTACTCAAAACAAATGAATGCATATGTATAGTCAAAAACTTGAGCGTGAATATTTGTAATAGTTTTATTCAACACTTCATAAAACTAGAAACAACTCAAATATTAATTATGGTAAATGGGTAAACATATGTGGTATATCCATACAACATACTACTACTCAGCATTAAAAAGTAATGAACTATTAATATACAGGATTGTGAATAAATCTCAAAATAATTATGACCCAGTGAAAGATTTTATATCACAAAAAGTACATACTGTATTATTTTAACTGTATACAATTCTAGAAATTGAAAACTAATCTATACTGACAGAAACTATCAGTGGTGGCCTGGTGGAGGGGACAATGATAAGGGGCAGGAAGAAGAGAAAACAAAGAAATAAGAGAAAATTTGGGGGGGGGGTCAATGTTTTTTTTTGTTCTGTTTGTTAAAAATTTTTGCAGTACTGGGGATCAAAGTCAGTGCCCAGTATGTGCTAGGCGATTGCTCCGTCACTGAGGATTATGCCGTACATCTTCAACCCCATTCATTTATTTTAGTTTTATGACAATTTAACAGGTGTAGCTAAATGTCAAAATTTACCAGCCGGGTGTGGTGGCGCACACTTGTAATCCCAGCATTCGGGAAGCAGAGACCTGAGTATCCCGGTTCAAGGACAGCCTCAGCTACTTAGCGAGGCTCTTTGCAACTCAGTGAGACCCTGTTTCAAAAATAAAGAAACTAAATCATAGGACTGGGAGTGTAGCTCAGAGGTAGAATGTCCCTGGGTTCCATCCTCAGTATCACCCCCCCGAAAAAACCTTACCAACTTAAAACTTTAAATGGGGACAATTTACTGTATGCTAACTATACCATAATAAAGCTGTGAAAATAAAAATAAAATAAATGATATTCATCAGCTTAGGAAGTGAATCTGACAAGCGGGTATGTGGAGAAACCCCAGAGCAGGTGGCCATCCCTGCAAGGTGACTAGTGAAGCCATTCATCACACAGACAAGTGGGAAGCAGAGAAAGGATCCTTGTCTCTGGTGCCCAGACCGAACTGGGATCCCTAATTTGAAGTGCAGTGCAGATTGCTCACTCTTAAAAAATTTAGAGTGGTAAATGGGTAGAAAATTGTTAAATACTCCCCATTCTTTGTGTTTCACTCTCTGGTCTTTCCTGGGGATTGCCCCAACACTGTCCCCTGCTAGGGTTTCTTCACTTTTCAAGCTGTGGATTGGCTATCAGTAAATCAGTGCATATCAGGTTGACAAGCAAACAGCTTTCTCATTGGCTCTTAGATGCTTGCTGGCCTGCCTTATCTTTAAAAGTCTTTTAAACTTCATGTAGACACACAATCCTGAGGCAGGAGGGAAACGTTTTGGGTTAAACAATCCAGCACAGTTTGTAAACATTTGCCTTATATAGTCCTTGGTATTGTGCATGGAGTACAGGTTACCCCTTTGTCCTGTAAAAGGGACACACAATACCTTAGATTTGAATAGCTTTAAAAGTTCATCCCTTTCTCAGTTGATATTCTCTCTCTCTCTCTCTCTCTCTCTCTCTCTCTCTCTCTCTCTCTCTCTCTCTCTCCCTCTCTCTCTCTCTCTCCTCCTCCTCCTCCTCCTCCTCCTCCTCCTCCTCCTCCTCCTCCTCCTCTCCTCCTCCTCCTCCTCCTCTCTCTCCCTCTCTAGTATAGAAATATATTTCTTCAGACTAAATTTGATTTTTACCCTCTGGTGACTCTGAAAAGTATGAATTTCTCCCTTCATATAATTTTGACAATTTTGACTCTCCTTATCATCTTCCCTGGTGAGAAGATAATGAAAACTTTTTCCATGGCCATGAAAGGGAAAATGATACCCTGAATGGTACCTGAGTATTAAGATTGCCATCAAAAGGTGTGAAAACATTTTTTTCTGTTGGAACAAAGCAATCAGCAGTCTCTGCTGTCGCTCAGATAGAGGATTTTCAGGCAGGATTCTCAGCATTGTTGCGAGCTCTTTCTGAGGTTCCAGAGAGACAAAGATACTTTGGAATTAAAGTAGGGATCATGCTGGACCTTGCATGTATCAGTAGCGCTACAGGCTGGTAACTAGAGTGAATATACCTGGAATTGCTTTCTGAGTAGTAGGAAGAACTTGATTCCTTGGGATCAGTGACCCCATCCTGGGGTGTGACCGGGCAGTTCAGGAGAGGTAACTGGCCCACAGTGAATCAGACATTGACCTTGGCCTCATTAGCCAGAAAGGCTTTGAGCATTTGAGTTAATTGTCCTTGAACAGACTAAAGCATGATGAATAGCCTGCAACTCAGCATTTAAGGTTGGTGAGGGCATGTGGGAATGAATCTGGCCATCACAGGAGCTTTTCTGAGCCGTTTCTAACTGCAGCCATTTCTTTGACTTAAAATGTGCTTGATACAGTCAGAAATGCAATGCTTTTATACAGTCAGCCTACCAAAATTGGTAGTCATGAAAAGATACAATTAAGATAGTCATTTTTCTGTTGTCCTTTTCTAAAGCATTGGGGGAGGTCTGGGGAGAATGTGATTAGGCTGCTTCTGGCATGCAGCACGGTTCTATGCGTCTAGACTAGCCTCAGATTTTCCCATGTGCAACTTTCTGAAAAGCTTATGCTTTTACCCTGAGTACTCCTTGTGAAACAGTAGGTTTTGGGCTGTGTTCCAGATATATGCAAGTATTTATTATTAGTTCTCGTAATCATAATCACTATAAACATTAATGCATTTTAACAATCTGGCAGCCAGTATCTTAAATCCCCAGGAATCTTAGTTAAGTCCCAAAGAAAACTTTGTAACAGTTGTTTGGGGGCATTACTGGTAGCATTTAAAAGCAGGGAAAGACCAGTTTTCCAGTTTTCAAAAAGGCCTGATTGAAGGTTGAGGATTGAACTAGTTTTCTGGCTCCCCCAGCCTTTGGACTGTTGCGTCAGCCCAAGCACACAAAGCAGATGTAATTGGGGCACGCAGAATCCAAATACCTCCCGGCAGCATTTCTGAGGAAGGGCCACAACCTGGAAAAGTAGCATGTGATTGCACCCAGCCTGCCAAGCTTGCAGGCCATTTGGATTTCATGGATTCATAGTATTGGGCCTTTCCTTATTTTTGGCTATCGGAGGTCATCCTTTCTGGTTCAACTTCCTGTTGACCAAAAAAAAAAAAGAAGAAGAAGAAGAAGAAGAAGAAGAAGAAGAAGAAGAAGAAGAAGAAGAAGAAGAAGAAGAAGCCCCCAAGGCTTCTTGGACCTTAACAGCTCTTACAAAACAAATTATGATGATTTAAGTATGAATGATTCAGACACATATGGATTAAATTTCCTTTCACATACATGTGGATTTGAATATTAAAGGGAAAAATGCCTTAAAACCTGTGTTTGGGGTTTTATCCAGTCTCATGTATTTGCATTATAGTTTTAAATATGCTGGATAGAAAGAGTACACTTAAAACCACAAGGCAGGAACAGGCAGGCACGCCTTCTCAGCTCCCATTACACACAGAGATGCTTCAGTACAGCAATTTGCTATCACTTTTAATTGCCTGGTTTTCTCCATGAGACATGGGCTTTTGAAGGGCAAGGGTTTTGACTTTTTATTTTGGAGTTCTAGGATACTATACAATGCTCACTATCTATAAGAGCAAAATATCTTTGTCGCAGGTTGGTTCAAACTCAACAAGCTGTAGGTGGCCAGAGGCACTGAATCAGAGGCACTCACAGGCCATACCACAAGGGTTTCCAAACTTTCAACAAACCACACATGGGATTGAATTCTGGGTGGGTAAGTCTCACTATGTTTGGGTTGTCAACTCTCTGAGACTATTTATTTCCCCCAAAGTTTGGGTTTGGTAAAACTCAGAACATGTTTTCCCAAGAACACCTCCCCCCAGTCTAAAGCTATGTATATTTTAGGGGAAATTGTATCCTTGTACCCTTCAGTCAATTCACACAAGGTCATCAACATGCTGTTAGTAGGAGCTATTGAGGTTTTCCTATAATATTTTTTATTTTGTCATCTAACTATAAAGTTGCATGTTTCCAGTGATATCTGGGTCAGGCTCCTTTGCTTGTCTTCTTCTTAGCTCCCATTCTTCTTTCTAATGAAAACTCAATTTATTCTGATATAGTGATTTACTTACCAAGTGAAGAGTTGGTATTTACCAGGCTTTCAATGGCATGAATCCCTTCCTTCTTGCGTGTGATCTTCTCCTAGAGAGACATCTGGCACATTCTCTTCACTCTCATGCAGTGACCACTGGGCTCTTTCTGCCTTCAGACTTTGTGAGGATATATTTCTTGGATCTGCTGTAGACAACATAAAACTAAGAGGGGAAGATGAGGATGCTGCAGAGAAGCCAGGTCAGTTCTTGAACTTTGAAAATAAACTGCCCGGACATCTTGCCATGTAAAATAAACACATATTATTCAATTCATGATTAATTGAATATTAATTGCAATTAATATCACTGCCAAATGCATCCTAATTAAATACAACATCTGAACTATGACTTTAGAATCTTTTGATTGCACAGAAATCTGTAAAACCCACTTGATATGATATGGTTCATTCAGTGGTAAAACTTGAGTTTTAACTTTTATATTTAACAGCCTTCTAAGATTTTTTTGAAATTTAAAATTAATTCTAAATAAATATAAAAAATTCTAAATTGTATGTGTACTAATCATTCTTTTATTTGCTTGTATTCAATTACTATTTTAATTTTTTAAATAACAGAAAATTCTTAATCAAAAGGGCAAAATTCCTGATACTTCATCCCTGTTTTTACCTGAACTCAAATCTGGCTGCTATAATTCATAAGTAAACAATTGGTGAAATTAGTTGAACCATTTAAAGTATATTAGGTTACTTGAAATGATAAAATATAATTAATGTAATTTAATACCTTTTGCCCCTTTCTTTATCTTGCTTTAAACCACATTTACAAAGGCTGCAGTTTGTTTTCAGGATCTGTTTGTCTTCCCTTGCTGACCCTCAGTTGAAACAGCTTCATGTAGCTGAATGTGGTGGTGGTACATGCTTGGAATCCCACTACTTGGAGGCTGAGACAGGAGGACCATAGATTTGAAGCCAGCTTCAGCAATTTAGGAGACTCTGTTTCAAAATAAAAAGGGCCAGGGGTCGGTGGATCTTAGAGAATGCCTTTGTGTTTAATTTCCAGTATGAAAAAAAAAAAAAAAAAAAAAAAGGCCGGGCATGGTGGCCCATGCTTGTAATCCCAGCATTTGGGAAGCTGAGAGAGGAGGATCCAGTTTGCACTCAGCTTCAACTACTTAGTGAGGCCCTTTGCAACTCAGTGAGATCCTGTCTTAAAATAAAAAATTAAAAATATGGCTGGGGACCAGGTTATGGTGGCGCATGCTTGTAATCCCAGCAGTCAGGAGACAGAAACCAGAGGATCTCCGTTCGTGGACAGCTTCAGCTACTTAGGAGGCCCTTTGCAACTCAGTAAGACCCTGTTTCAAAATAAAGAATAAAGATGTTTGTGGATTTTCTTTTGTTTTAAAATACAATAACGGGGCGGGGATCGTGTGGGGCACGCAAGCCGGGGCCTGGGTCGCGGGACTCTGGGCCCCGGGTCGGAACGCGCATAGCACACCAGACCCCTGGAGAAACCGGGCCCAGTACCCTGGGTCCCGGGCGGGGGTCACGTGTGGCACGCCAGCTAGGGCCCGGGTCACGGGACCCTGGGCCCCAGGCAGAGTAGTGCGGAGCACTCTGGACCCATGGGAAAACCGACCAGATCACAGTGCTACTGAGTGCCTGATCCCACTACCTCCTGAAACCACATATACTGTCTTCTCTTATTAAAAAAAAAAAAAAAGAGAGAGAGAGAGAAAGAAAAAAAGAGAAAAAGAAAAGGAAAAATATCGGAGAGGAGTTAAGAAAGCCATTGAGGATGCCAGGACACTGGAGATGCAGACAAAACTTATCTAAATGCACTGGAACTTATGGAAAAATTCCCCGTGAAGGAGGACTGCTGTTTCTCTATATTGTTAAGAATCTTGGACATCACCTGTAAGGAGAGAGTTCAGCAGAGACCAAGAAGAAAGGCGGTGTTGAAAGCGGTCTCGCGATGGCGGTGGAGACTTTTTTTTTTTTTTGGAGAAATTACACCAAATGTCGAATGCTACCGTCATGCATGCTTAGGAACAATGGACAACATTCAGAGTGGAAAAAGAGCCTGGGAAGGATTTGAAATGGTGGAGGCAGTGTAATGGCAATGGCCAGTACTCAGGGGAGGCAGGAATCTGATACATTACACCTGGAACCTTTGAAATAATAACCCCAGAGACAGTGATCGGAGCCTGCTGAGGGGATAGGCCAGTGCAGGGGCCAATGGCCGACATCGGAGCCTGCCGTGAGGCAAGGCCACTACTGGTGCCTCCAAGGCCGAGATTGGAGCCTGCCGAGGAGTTAGGCCAATGCTGGGGCCAGTGAGGCCGGGATCGGACCTGCCGTGAGGCAAGGCTGGTGCTGGGGCCTCTGAGGCTGGGATCAGAGCCTGAAAATGGGGTTAGGTCGATGCTGGGGCCAGCGGACAGCAGCGGAGCCCTCTGTGAGGCAAGGCCGGTGCTGGGGCCTCCGAGGCCGGGATAAGAGCCTGCCAAGGGGTTAGGCCAGTGCTGGGGCCAATGGCTGGCATCAGAGCCTTCCATGAGGCAAGGCCACTACTGAGGCCTCTGAGGCCGGGATTGGAGCCTGTCGAGGGGTTAGACCGGTGCTGGGGTCAGCGAGGCCGGCATCAGAGCATGCCGTGAGGCAAGGCCGGTGCTCGGGTCTCCGAGGCCGGGATCAGAGCTTGCCGAGGGGTTAGGCAATTCTGGGGCCAACGGCCAGCATTGGAGCCTGACAGGAGGCAAGGCCGCTACTGGGGCTTCCGAGGGTGGGATTGGAGCCTGCCGAGGGGTTAAGCCGTTGCTGTGGCCAGAGAGGCTGGGATCAGAGCCTGCCGTGAGGCTAGGCCAGTGCTGGGGCCTCCGAGGCCGGGATCAGAGCCTGCCAAGGGGTTAGGCCAGTGCTGGGGCCAATGGCCAGCATTGGAGCCTGCCATGAGGCAAGGCCACTACTGCGGCCTCCGAGGCCAGGATCGGAGCCAGCTGAGGGGTTAGGCTGGTGTTGGGGCCAGCGAGACCAGAATTGGGGCCTCCCTTGAGACAAGGCTGCTGCTTGAGCCAGCGATGTCTGGATCAGTCCACTGGGTAGCCAGGCCACTACTGGGGCCGTCAAGAGTGGGATCGGTACTTGCAACGCGGCATGCACAGAGAAATATCGCAGAAAATATAAATCAGATGCTTCCCCTAATCAACAGGAAGAGGTTGAGCTATAGAAAGGGCCCTATAGTGAAGCAACTAATGTGACCAATCAGAGGGTATGGAATAGTGGAGGACGGAACCTCTTTAAAACGCAGGAGGTACATAAACAAATCTATCAAAGTTAATCACCAAACAAGCATGGGATCGAGGGAAGGGGAGGGAATGGGATGGGGGCTGGATGAGGGCCAATTGGATGATGTGTGCTTATATATCCTCTCAAGTCTTGTACTCCAATGTGATTGATATATGACTACAATGCACCAAATAAAAAATAAATAAATAAAAATTAAAACATAAAAAAATAAAAATAAAGAATAAAAATTAGGGCTGGAGGTGTAGCTCCTTAAAATGTCCCTGGGTTCCATCCCCAATACCGCAAAAAAACCCCAAAGATAAACAAAACAACAACAAAAGCATAAGCAAAACAAACAAAAAAAAACAGTTTAAAATACTAGTACATATTTTAGGAAAATAAAAAAAATGCATTTAGTTATGGTTTTCCTTGAATAAATTATTAGTTAAAGACACAAGTCTAATTAAATTAGATTGGACTATGCATACTAGGCCCAGGGTATTACAGCATAGTGATTAATACAGTTATAGGGTGGCTGGTTTTTAAATACAAAATCTCAATAGTAAGAGGTAGAAAAACAAATAGAGATCAGCCCAATCAGGGGGTTTCAAAATAAGCTTTTGGCATTACTGGGTCTCTCCTTGATGAGGTGGCAATTCTATCTTTGATGCAAAGTTTGCACAGGAGGTCACTGGAGAATAACACCAAAAAACGCTACCACACCTGGTCATACAATGCATATCAGAAGGAATAAATGTAGGCATTCCTTTTAAATCATGAGAAAGCGCTTAAAGAGCAGGATTTGATTCAGTGACAAGAAAGACTCAGACAGTGGAACGGTATGAAAACAGCCATTTGTTCAAAAGTAGCCTGAAGTATGAGTAGAGCCTTGCAAATTGCAAAAGTTGGAAGAGCACTGCCTTATTTCATGTTCTGTTACTATAACAATATGTCAGAGGCTAGGTGGTTGAAAAAGGAAAGAGGGTTATTTGGCTCATAATTCTGGTACCTGGATGGTCTAAAAGGCATGGTTTCCATATCCTGGTGAAGATTCCCCTAGCTGTGTTGCAGATGGTTGGTAAGTGAGAAGAAACATGATCATATACAAAAAGACAAAGCACACATTAGGTGGCCTCCCTTTACAACCAACAATTCATGTGAGGGCTGGCCTTTCCCAAGAGACCAGTATTTTCCCTTCTGAGTGCAGTGTTCCCATGACCTGGATACTTTCCACTAGGCCCCACCTCTTAAAGGTTGTGTCATCTTCCTACTACCACACTGGAAACCAAACTTTGGGTGATAAACCACATCCAAACCATAATAATCAGCCAGTTAGACTGTGAAAGCAAGATAACTCTAAGGGGTGCTATTAACTGTCAGTTCTTCCAGGAACCAGTCATATCAGGGAATTTTTAATTATAATGTGCACATGCATCTGAATATCTTGTTAAAATGCAGATTGTAGCTAGATGCAGTGGCACACACCTGTAATCCTAGTACTTGGGAAACTGAAACAGGAGGATCCCAGGTTTGGGACTAATCTCAGCAAGTAGTGAGACTCTCATTAACCTAGAGAGACCCTGTTTCAGAAATAAATAAATAAATAAATAAGAACAAAGAAGGCCCCTGGGTTCAATCCCCAGTCTCCCTCTCTCTCTCTCTCTCTCTCTCTCTCTCTCTCTCTCTCTCTCCCTCTCTCTCTCTCCCTCTCTCTCTCTCTCTCTCTCTCTCTCTCTCTCTCTCTCTCTCACACACACACACACACACACACACACACACACGCATGCACCAAAAAATTACAGATTCTGATTCATTAGTTCTAGGTAGGGCCAAAAGTGCATTTCTAATAAGCCCCTAGGTAAGTCCTATTGCTGGGTCCAAGAAGCTAAAATTTGGCCAGTTGTAGAGTCTAAGCAGGAGTTAGGAATATTCTTAAATTAACAGTAGGAGGCATGGTGGCACACTTCTATAATCCCAATACTTGAAAGGCTGAGACAATTGGACTACAAGTTCAAGGTCAGCCTCAACAACTTAAGGAGACTCTCAGTAACCCAGCAAGACTCTGTTTCCAAATTAAATATAAAAACTGGCTGGGGGTATAGCTCAGAGGTTGAATTCTCATGGGTTCAACCCCTAGTACCAGAAAAAAAAAAGTGGCAATGAAAAGTAGGAAAAAAGTGAAGAGAATCAGGGAATGAATACCTCAGTATCACTTCTTAAAAAATTGATAATGATTGGTTTTCCTAAGTTAGTAGCATGTTACATGTGACTTTGTATGCAGTGGGTCCCTTATTCTTTATTTTTTTCTTATGTATTGATTGCAGCTAATACTTATCATTTGATGTCTGTTAGAATATATATTTATATAAATGTGTATCTATGGTTTGCTATCCATTAGGCACCCTTCAAGTAATAATGCTATTGTTCTATTAACTATCACTTTTTACCAGTAAAAAAATTACCTGCTTTGTCTCTTCTAATAACCTTGGGCCTGAAGTCTAAGTTGTCTGATATCATAGTTGCTACTCCTGCTTGTCTTCAAGTTCCGTTGGCAGAAGCATGGATTACCTTGCTCCAGCCCTTCACCTTTAGTTTGTTACAAACATATCAAAGTCAATTACTAAGCCAAACATAAGAAGGACGAAGGGGGGAGGGAATGGGGTGGGAATTGGGGAAGGGCTAAATGGATGTGTACCTGTATGCCTCTATCTTCTTGTACCCCATTAAGATGTATAACTACAGTGCACCAATAAAATATTTTTAAAAACTATCACTATTTTTTATTCCTACAAATCACATAGAAATAATTTTTAGGATTGGGGAGGTAGCTTAGTGATACAGCACTTGTCTACCACATGTGAGACCATGGGCTCCATCTCTAGGACTCTAATAATGATGATATAATAATATAATAATGATATATAAAATACAATATTATTATTATTATTTCTAATGAGTACCTGCAGTTCACAAGGTGTCTTTATTTCCTCTGGAAAGCAGATTCACGTTTGCTGAGTATGGAAAACATTAGGTGACGATATCACAAAGAATTTTCTTGTGACTTAAAGAACTGAATTCCTTCCACATGTAGGTCTGATGGGGTGCATAAACATTCGAACTAATGCTCAAAACATTATGCATAATTCTCACCACTAATTACATGGCATAAAATGTATAGTTGATAAAGCCTAAAGCAAGTCATGGATATCCCTCTGGTCATAAGGGACATACGTGCACTCTAACAGTCACTCTAAGGACTTGTCTATTCCATTTTTTCCTCCTTTGCAAACTTTTTCTAGGAACTCAGTCCTGTAACCCTCTCATGCAGCTCACACTTCAATCACATACTCCAGCCCTTATACACTAGCTAAATGGAGTCACAGACATTATTACTGTGATAATTTCATTTCATAAGTCACAAAATGAACATCTGTAGATTTAAAATTCTCACTCAACTCACACAGAAGTTTATCAGCATCTTTGTGCTTATAAGGTAAGAAACTTGAAGAAATTTGCCAAAAAAGGAAATACACCATCTTTTGTAATTGTGTTTCTGCTGTCTGATGTTGATCATGGGATCAGGTGGTGGTAAAGAATATGAATTTTGACTGAAGCTGCCTGGTTCTGCAACCACCTCTAATTCTTGATGGCCATATAATTTGGGACCAATGACTACATTGCAGGGCCTCAGTATCCCTCATCTTTAAAATAAGATTGATAATAATAGTCCTTACTTCATAGGATTGTGGCTTCAATGCAATTGGTCTGTAGAGACAGAGTACATGGAGTAATACCTGGCATGCCATGACCTTTCTTTCTGAACCTGAATATTTCTTTGGTTTAAACAACCAGAACATACTTTTTCAGTGCGGTTTGGCTATTGTTCCAGTGATTCTTGTTCATTTTGTTCAACTATGTGCTTGAAATAACAAAGATGACTACATGATAGATGTCCATGGAACATTCTTCAAACGATTAGACAATCAAAATGCAACCTTAGTGTAAATAATGGGCAAACATTTTATTGGGAAACATTTGGCAGAGGCAAGACCTTTAAAAGGCAAATATTATATTTAAGGAAATGGTTTTAAGTGAAAATGTTTTTAGAGACTGTCAACCAAATCTTGTATAATCCCACTTGCCTGTTTCATTATATTCCTATTGTTAGTCCTACACTGAAAGCTAGATCAGATCTAGATTTTTTTTAAATAAAAGTGTTTCCCAAGTCTGCTTTCCATTATCCCCAGCAAAATCTGTTTCGATATTCAAAACTCATGAAAACAGTGAAAAGAAAAATGTCAGCATAATCCACTCTAGCTAAAAATGCTTGAGGAGTTTGTGGCAATTCCTTGCTGGGAAAATTGCATAGGCACCATGCTTCTCTGTTTTACATATTTAACCACCTGAGAAGTAGCCAGCACTTTGCTTTGGGGCCAGCTCTCAACGGATGGGTTTCCACGAAGGGAGATTTGAGTTTGCCTGCAGCTGCCCCGCCCTCTGATGGTGTCAGCCATGTTGCAGTAGGTGGAAAAGGCACGAAGTTGAGTCGATAACTGAAAGCTAGCAATCAAAAGGCTGCATGATTATTCACAAATACTTTCTTCTTCCTAAGTTTCTACCATCTGGCATTCAATACAGTAGAACGAAAACACTTTTCCCATGTTATTAGAGAAAAGACTGAATAATTATAAGAGAAAAACTCCCTCTCCCACCCCAAGACCAGTGGGAAATCCTCCAAAGGGTTGTCTAATTTTCATGCAAAAAATACTGTGCTTCATTTTGATTTCAGAGTAATTTCTGATACTAATTCTAAAATTGGAGCTTTAAATGTTATTCAGTAGTGCCTGAAGATATTGTAAAAATATAAGTAGACTTTTGTAATTATTTAGTTTCTTCTCAACCCCTGAAGAATAGCCAGGCAGGGTTGGGGCTTGACCATGCAAGGTTACCTGCTTTGAATTCAAGCAAGACCTATCCGATTACATGAGAATACCAGACTTTGGGGGAAGATATGGAGGCAGGAGATGCTGTGCCTTCTCTCAGAAAACAAGACTCTAATACTTTTTAGGAAGGGAGACCAGTTTTAGATTTTTCTTAATGATGAATCTTTCTGCCTTATGAGTAAAGTGAGAATAGAAATCATGACGCCTACCATAACCTCTTAGCTTTCTTCTTGGTAGTGTGAAATTTTCCATTCCTTTTATCCACACCTACTTAGAAAAAAGAAGTCATTTATTTATGCCTTCATTAGCTCAGAGCAAAACAAGCAAGATCTTTATTTTTCTAATCTATTAGGAAAACAGTTTGTCAAATACACAAAATACTGCTTTATTGCCATTGTGATAAACCTGCAAAAGGAAGTACAGCAAAACACATGGATTTGGGAGTATTTTTTTATTGATGCATTGTAATACATTTCGATGAAGTTCAGGGCACCAGAGGCATACACAGCACTCTTTGCGCCCTCCCCATCCCAACCCCACTCCCTCTCCCTCCCCACCTTCCCGTGCTTAGCACTGTGATTGGCTTTGATAAGTTTGTGTATGTGTATCGTGTCCATTGAAGTGTTTCCCTCTTCAAGTCTTCCTCCCTCCTCCCATCTCCCTCAGTTAGGTCCCCTCCTTCAAGCCACTGTTTCTCCTTCTTTGTCTGGAGTCCCTCCTGTGTCCTACTTCTTCCCTAACTTCCTCACAATGAGAGGGAACATCTGACCTTTCACTTTGTGACCACCATATAACCCAGCTATACCACTCCTGTGTATCTACCCAGAAAGGAATTGAAACCAGACTACCACAGTAATGGTAAAGTATGTTTATAGCTGCACAATTCATAATTGCCAAACTATGGAACAAGCAGAGATGTTCATCAACAGATGAGTGGATTATAAAATTATGGGATATATACACAATAGAATTATACTCAGCCATAAAGAAAAAACCCACAAATTTTAACAGCCCAATTTACCTTAGGAGATATGGCAAGGAGGGGTGATGAAGAAAACATTTACTCTTGCCTTTTCCTTCCGCAGTATTACAAGATGTCTTGTAATGAATTCACCTTCTATTGAAAAGCTATAAAAGTGCTATGAAATACTCCATGTACATTTGTATTACTGGGGTGTCTAGATCACAAAACAAATTTATTTAATAAAACTTTCTAATTTTTTCTTACCTGCCAGGAACTATTCTAGGTGCTAAGGATGAAACAATAACCAATACAAACAAAACAAAACACAATCCCCAGCCATGCGTGGTTGCGCACGCTTGTAATCTCAGCATTCAGGAGGCTGAGACCATGGGATCGTGGTTTGCGGACAGCCTCAGCTACTTAGTGAAGCCCTCTGCAACTTAGTGAGACCCTGTCTCAAAACAAAGAATAAAAACAGGGCAGGGGGTGTAGCTTGGAGGTCGAATGCCCCTGGGTTTCATTCCCAGACCCGAAAAAAATATATATATATATCCTTATTCCTATGGAGTTACATACCTATAGGGAAGACAGAAAATGAATAAGATAAAAAATGCAAAGTATGTTAGGTAAAGCAAGCCAGGAAAATATATCAGGCAAGAAGGACTATTAGTGAGTAGGGTCTGCACCTGTGAGGGGCATAGCAGCTGTGGGCAGCGTGACAGAGACGACCTCACTGAGTAGCTGACCCTGAAATAACAACTTAAAAGTTGGAGAGAGAGTTTTTTGTTAGTATTTTGGATAAGGCTAGAAATGTGGCAGAGGCCAGATTGGAGAAGGCCTTCTAGGCCTTTATCTCCATTGGGAAATATATAATCAGAATTACAGTTTAGAACAATTGCTCTAGCTAATGTTCAAAGAATGAAGAGGAGAAGGACAGCAGAAAGCAGAGAGTTCTAGAAGTATTATAGACAAGATGAGCCAGTGTCCTGCACTGGATTTTTATACCCACCTTCCAATTCCTATGTTCAAACCCTCAACCCTCATCTGATATAGCATTAGAAGGTGGGGCCTCTTGGAGGTGATTAGGCTGTAAAGATGGAGCTTTCACAAATGCTTCATGAAATGTGTCCTGAAATAAAGAGACCTGCACACATTAAAACCCCCTGTCCTGCCGGGCGTGAAAAAAAAAAAAAAAAACCCTCTGTTCTCCATAGGTGAGTATCTATAGTCTACAACCTCGAGTGTGTTTTTACCAGAACCTGACCAAGTAGCCTCTGCTTTCAGCCATTCAGCCCAAATAACTATGAGTTAGTTACTCAGTCTATGGTGTTTTGTTACAACAACTATATCTAAGGCAGGTAATAACTCAGGCTAGGTAGCAGGGATATAATTAGGCAAAAGTGAGTTCATGATGTTTTAGAAGGAGAGGTCATAAGGCTTAGTGCATGCAGAGATATAGGAAGGATATTCCGAGCATACATGTTCCTTGCATTTTGCCCAGCCTCATGCCAGCATGGCTGTGCTTAACCTCAAGCTCTTTCCTCCTGGTGTGGTACCTGCAGGCAGCCCAAACCTATAGCATTACACTTCAGCTAACTGTTATTACAAGCAGTTTTCAGCCAGGTACATGCTCTGTGGGGGTATGTCAACAAGTCTGGCCTGGCCATAATGGAAAGGTTTATAAGCACGCCTTTAGGAAGGTTAAATGCAGAGAGTCTCTGAGGGCTGGAGTCTGCGTTGGTCATGAGACATTCACAGCATGGGAGGCGGTAATGATCTGGAATCTCTGGCTCAGTTGGACGAGGCAGGAGGCGCAAACGTACATGTGGAGGAGGCTGCCAATGGTTTCTTGGAATGAAAAGCATTCATCTTTCCCCCTGCTCCAACTGGAACTGTTAATGTAGAGGTCTCTTCCCGCAGTTTAAGTATGTGCTAATAAGGCTTACAAAAACAAAAGGGAAGTTTTAATTTAAGCTGCTTGATTTAAATAAAGAATCATCCTGGGCATGATTTACATGCTTGTAACCTCAGTGCTTAGAAGACTAAAACAGGAGGATCACAGGTTCAAGGACAGCCTCAGCAATTTAGTAAGGCCCTGTTTCCAAATAAAAATAAAATAGGGTTGAGGGTATAGCCTGGAGGTAGAAGACCCCTGGGTTCCACCTCTAGTACCACAAAAAATAAAAATAAGTAAAGTCTCTTTAACTATTAGGAGTCCAAAGAACTGTTTGATGTCAAAAGGGCCATTTCTGTTAGGACAGAGGATGTTTGAATAAAACCACAGCTTTTGTAACTAAACTCAGTTTCAGCTACTTGACCAAACCTGTTACCAAAGGCCCTAGGTACATTAGAGCAGTAGTCAGCCATTTCTAAGCTAGTCCAATTGGATCAGACAGGAGCCCAGGCTTCCAACACAAGGCTGGCAGGCCCATTGGCACTCATATGAGTTAATCTAACCAATCATGATGAAGTAAAGTGTCTGATAAGGCTCACCACTGCTCTACTCTACCTAGGGCCTTTGGTGGCAGATTTGATAAAGCAAAACAAAAAAGAGATTACAGCTGAATTTTCTTCTTTGTAGTAATCTGTACTGAATTTAAGCTTATATTACCTTATAATAAGAAACAAGTACATAAAATTGTACCAGAAGATTGGGCATTATAAAAAATAACTACAAAGGCAAACAAGGAAATATGTATATATGCCTCAATCAATTCAGGGCTCAGATCCCAAGCACGATGTCTTTTATCTCATTCTTTTTGTGAATATAACATTCATTTCAGTTTCCTGTTTATGTGATCTACTTCTGAGAAAACCATAGATACCTCTCAGAAAAGGAATCTATTTCTCCTTCAGGGCCAAGCCTTCTTAGTACTTTGCTCAGAAGTTATTATTTTTCATCTAAAATAATGGGGGTGCCGAGGCCATAAAACCTTGACGATAAGAATATCTCAAATGGGCAAATCTCTCAAGCGTGAGACTCAACACACAGGCACCTTTCAGCTTCCCTTGGGTACTCCTGTTTCCAGAGGCAGTTCCTCTCCTCTGCTGGGACAGGCTGCATGGGGAAACTGTGGTCCTGACCCAGAAGAGGGTTAGCAGAGTCAGGACAGAGTCACGATTTGAAAAACTGTGCTGGCAAGATCCCCCCTGAGGCTCCTTCTAATCCTTAAACATATCTGCAACCAGAACACAACACACAAGGCTATAGGCTCTGAGAAGGGGTCATAAAAATGGTCTTGTCAGACCTCCTCGCTTTAAAGATGAAAAAGTGTGGATTCAGTGAAGTCAGTCCACTTCCCCACAGCCCCAATATTGTCCGTGATGGCAGCAGTAAAGACACAGCATTTTATATATTGTCTACTTTAAAATAGCACTGAGATGTATGTAAATGGAGGGTCAGTAATTCCTATAGCTAACATTATTATTAGGAGAGTATCTGAGGGCATAAAAGCTTCCAAAGTTAATAAATGCAAACAGAGGATGGTTTTAAAAAGAAGACAAAGATGAGAATGATTTAGAAATATACTCTGTGGCTGCCTAAGGGAAGTTCTTTACTCCTGAGATAACTTCTGATAGCCACATCAGAATACATGATACACACTATTATTACCCAAAGCTGTATGTGTATGTTGACTGTTATTTTTGATGCATAATTCATTGTTTCTCAAAGTTTGTTTTCTAATTTCTTTATTCATAATTATCTGGTATAGGTCAGAATGTTGTTGATTCCTATGATCTGCCCAGGAATATAAAACTAAAATCTTTAGACATTAGTTTTGGGTGTCTACAATTTACACCAACTCTGTGGGTGGTTTTTGAGCTGCTGTGGTTTGAATGTGCTATCCTCTTAAAGTTCATGTATTGTAAACTTAATGCCCAATAAAAGAGTTGAGAGGTAGGACCCTGAGAAGTTTGATTATGTCCTGGGGCATCATCCTCATGGAATGACTAAGGCAGTTATGAAGGAAGTAGGTTTTCTATGGGAATAAAGTTGGCCTCTCTTGATTCTATCCTGTGTGGGCTCACTTGCCCTTCTTCCACATTAAGAAGCCCCTCACCAGATGCAGTGTCGTGCTCTTAGTCATCCCAGCCATCCAATCCATGATCCAAATGAAATGTGTTTGTATTACCCAGAATATGGCATTGGGCTATAGCAGCAGAAAATGAGTGGAGACGTGAGCACAAAGCTTAGTAATCACAGATATAATCCACATATACTGTAATTCTTCTCATCTTATTCATTTGTATTATAAACTACTGAATCAAAAATTTTAAGACTATTTGAACACTTGCACACCAACTCACTATTTCTTTACTATGTTTAATTTTTTTCTCTCTGTGTGTGTGTGTGTGTGTGTGTGTGTGTGTGTGTGTGTGTGTGTGTGGTACTGGGGATGGAACCCAGGGGCATTCAACCTCTGAACTATACACTCAGCCCTATTTTATATTCTTTATTTTTGAAACAGGGTCTTATTGAGTTGCAAAGGGCCTCACCAAGTAGCTGAGGCTGTCTGTGAGCCTGGATCCTCCTGTCTTAGCTTCCCAAATGCTGGGATTACAAGTGTGTGCCACTACACCCGGCTTTACTATGTTTATTCACAGATAGGAGCAATCCCTGATAGCATCTTCCAGGTTTATCTAATACTCTGCATCCAGCCAAAGCCACTGCAAGAGGCCATGCTAACATGTTGTCATATCTATTACGTGACCTCAAGTGTTGTATCAACTTTGAACTTTGAACCATAACCAGGTAAGTTTCAAGACCTCTGTGCCCCCTTCACCGCAATCCCCTTCTTTCCTTTTCTACTGTCACCAATCTAATTCACAACTCATCCTCCCTCCTAACATGAAGAGCCTGGGCTCTGGAGTTCCTGTCTCCATTTCTTTTTCAGTCACAGCAGTTCTTGTTAGACTTTCCCCAGGTTACTACAGTCATATTTTCCCCTTTATCCTAAGTTTCAACAGTTTGTTCCTATGAGAGAATCCAACTGAATTAAGACTAAAACCTGCTGACCTAGCTTTCTGGGCCACTTTGCATGGCTTCAACCTAAGTTTTCAGCCTTATTTTTATTATTTTCCCACTTATATCCACTGGCATTCTCTTCTCATGTCTATCTGTCTATTTGCTAATACTGTTGGAATAATATAAATTTCTCTTCTCATCTCTAGCAGTCAAATCTTAGCCATCACTTCTGATCTCCTTCAAAAACATCATCTCTGTAAGACTCTGTTATATCCTTCAATTTTATGTTCTCTTCTGGAATGTCCCACGTGTTTTACTTTTCTGAAGAGACTTTCACATTTACCTTCATAAAAGTTACTTATATGATTTTTTACCATTTCTAACAGAATTGATATCTTTACTACATAAAATTTCCTTAAGTAATATTTTTGGGTGACTAGGTCACCTTTTCTACCACATCTGTAAATTTCTGAAATGTGGGATACACTTGTCTTCTGCCAATACATGATGAGGTTTAATTGACAAAGTATGTAACATACATGTCAAACATTAGGGCACACTCTATTAAATGGCCCAGCCTTTAAAATGTATTCAGCAGCACACTTTTAATATAACCTGAGATATCTGTAGCCTTGAAATTAAAACAGCCACATCCAATGGACCTACACTGAAGAGTTGGCTTTGGTTCTCTGTGACAGTGATTTTAGACACACACCCAAGTGAGTTGCTTCCTCGTCCATACAACAAGTGCCAATGTGCAACATCTGAAAAGGCAGAAAATACTGTTGGGTCCAACCTAGCAGACTTGAAAGTCACCTGGGGCATGTGCATGATGGGCCACTTGGCCATCTGAGAACCTGCCTACCTCTCAATATTGAGTTGACATCAGCGGAGCCCTGTTCATTTTCTGGGCACCACCTCCCTCCTTTTCTTCTCTTTTTTATGTCTGCTTCTTTTCACATGTCATTGATGAAGAGCTACATTCATAGATCCTTAAAGTTACTCTACTCCCTCTACCACCAGTTATGGTCTTCAAGAACTTACCTCTATCAAGCATTACTTGATAAAGTGCCCTAGACTCCTCTTCTAGATGGCAATTATTATGGTTTGGATTTAAAAAGCCCTGCAGACTAACTGGGATAGCCACGCTCAGGGGTGGGGCTGGACTGGAGAGAATGAGTCCCTGGGAACACGGCAGGGTACAGTCATTCTTGTGAAGACAGAAACTGCCTTTCCTGAGCTACATGTGATCTCCAATGCAAAATGTTGGTAAATATTTGCTCTTAGGACATGTTTCTTAAGTGAAATCTCTAAAGTTGAACGTAGAGATGAAGATTCAATGGAATTAAAAGCCATCCCTGTGATTCCGTTGGTTTCACATTCTAGGTATCCCGACGCCTTTGGAATCAGACACTCACTGGCAGCCTTGTGGCTTGTGGGTGGCATGGCTGTTCTGTAGGTGAACATGCTAATAAGACCCAGCTGTGAATAGCGAGCTAATGCTGCATGCAGCTTTTACTGTGCCGAGCACACAGGGGCTGGGCAGACAGAGTTGAATGCCATAGACAATACGTTAAGAAGAAGTTGCCTGAGGAAGCCAAATAGTTTACATTTCACTATTGTCAGAAATGCCATGGGATAAAGCTTTTAAGAAAAGTTTATTCTTTTCCAAGAAGTAAATCCTATAAGTACTAGTATAAAGTATGCTGGCTCTTTTGTATGCAGTTTTGATTTTAACGAACTATGAGAGAATATTATTTGCCTTTAAAAACATTTCTTTCTACATAATCTTAGAAAATGAGGTAACGGCTGCCAGAAGGATTTTGAACATCTATCCCCAAGAATTTTCTTGAGAAATGTATTCAGAATTCAAATTTGAAGGCTCATGTCTTAATCAAAACATGTAGGCAGAATATATGTTCTTTTAATGGCCAAATAGTACAATATTAACAGCAAAAAATATTTCTTTCAAATAGAATTATATCAATGCACATTAAAATCTCATGGGTCCAATTACCTCAAAGGAAAGTAATATATCTCAATAGAAACACAAAAGAATCCCAGATGCATTGGTGTTGTATTTAGCTTTGTAACATAATGTAATATTCAGTCTATGTTTATAGACAATCTGAATTAGCTCTGAATCAATTTTCTTGGTTTCCTCTTATTGTATGATGATATCTGACCTAAAACTAGCAGAGAGCATGGCATGTTGATAAAGGCACAAACTGAATCTAATCTGTCTCTACTTGATTCCCAAACGTCACCTTCACTACTTATAGAGTCCAGCAAATTGCTTACGTCTCTCTCTTTGCTTTTCCTCATTCACAAAATAAGGATGTTGGGAAGCAGGATAAGTGCACACTGCCCTGGTCACAGGTGTCATTCTTACTTCATGAGTGTGGACTTCAAGGGAAGCCTTCACTCGCTCTACCATACCGCACTCTTGGTTTGCTTACTTTTCCACTTACTCACCTATTATTTTGTATTTTCTTCTATCCTCAAACTCCCACCCCTCCTCCTCCATCGTAACTCGTCACTGATAACCTTGTTTTCTACTTCACTGGGAAAGCAGAAGCAAGTGGATGAAACTTCTACAAGCTCCCCACCCACCTCCAAAGCTACATACCTGCTCTATTTGTAGCCTTATTCTCCAATGCTCTTCTATTTCTATAGATGAATTGTCCTGGGTGAGACACCTCCATCTCCCTTCTACTTGTGCACTAGATACCTCCCTCTCTCATTTACTCAAAGACATTTCTCCAGCCTTTACCCCTGTCTTCCTTCTTATCCGTCAATAATCATCCCTCCTCTGCCAGACTATTCCAGAGCACATAAACTGTCATTTTTTCTTTGTCTTATAATAAAAAAAAATTACCTTGACCTCACTTCTTTTGTGTGTGCGTGGTACTAAGGATTGAATTGAATCTGGAAACAGTCTACCTCTGAGCCACACTTTCAGCTTGTTTTTTTTTTTTTTTATTTTGAAACAGGGTCTCACTAAGTTGCTAAGGGCCTCACTAAGTTGCTGAGGCTGTCCTTGAACCTGCAGTTCTATTCTCTCAGATTCCCAAGTACTGGGATTACAGGTGTGCACCACCACTACCAGCTTGACATCATCTCTCACCCCATCCACCACCCTGCTTCTCTCTTTCACAGAAGAATCCCTGAAAGATTTGTCCCTTGCTGTCTCCAATTCTTTTCTCCCATAAGGCTGTCATCTCAATTGCTCCTCTGAAATGTCTCATCAGAATAACCAATGGCTTCCACTTTGTTCAATATAATGAATGGTCTCCTCTGTCACCTTCATCTTATGTGACCTATGTGAAACATTTCACAGTCGAGGAGTGTTTTAATCAGTTTTCTTATCTCTGTGATTGAAATACCCAATGACACCAATTTAGAGGAGGAAAGATTTGTTTGAGCTCACAGTTCCCGAGGTCTCAGGCCATAGTACTTCTCTGAAGCATAAATGGTTGCGGCAGAGGGTGTATGGAGGGACGCTGCTCTCAAAGCATGGACTTGGAAGCAGAAAGCAAGGGAAGGGTGCAAGGGACAGGGAGAGGCTTATTTAGCTCCTGATTTCAGAGGTTTAGCCTTTAGTCAGCTGGCTCCAAGGCAGAAACATCATGGTGCAGCAAAACATGGCAGAGGACTACTGCTCAGTTCAGCCTTGGAAACAAAGAGAGAGACAGATAGAGGCCTCGAGGTTACCCCCGTGACCCACTTCCTACAGCCACATCCATCTGCCCACATCCCCTCAATAAATCTATTCAAATTATTAATCTATCAATGGATTGATCCACTAATGATAGTAGAACCCTCATGATTTAACTATTTTCATCTCTGAACTTTTTTTTTTTTTGGTGGTACTGGGGTTCCTGGAAACCCTTCTACCTCCAGGCTATACTCCCAGACCCATTTTATATTTTATTTGGAAACAGGGTCTCACTAAGTAGCTGAGGCTGGCTTCTAACCTGCGCGATCCTCCTGTCTCCGCCTCCCAAGTGCAGGGATTACAAGCGTGCGCCACCGCACCCGGCTCTGAACATTTTATATTGTCAACACGTTAGCTTTTCTAGGGGACATTATATATCCCAAACACAATGGCTTTCTTCTTTAAATTCTGTCTTTGGCTTCCAGCTCACAGCACACCTGGTTGCCTTTCTCCCTCCTTGGCATGCTCTTCCGTCTTCCTTGCTAGATGTCCATATCATTCTGCCTTCTTCATGTTCCAAGACTCTACAAGCGCTTGGGTCTCTCATCAATGTGCCAATTACTACCAAACATATGTCTTCAACCCAGATTTCCCCTTTGAATTCTAGGCGCTTATATGCAACTGCCGCTTGCCATCTTCTTGGGTTATTTAATCACATTTCAAACCCATGCCCCAAAGTGAACTTATGATCCTCTTCAATTTTTTTTCCTTTGACCTAACCATCTCAATAAAAACTAACTCCATTCTTCAGTTTTTGAGCCCCAAATGTCTAGTTGTCTTTCATTTCTTCTTTTTTAATAACCTACATAAAAAGTATCAGAATGTCTCTTTCATTTCCTTAATTTTTTTCTGGAATCCAACCTCTTGGTATCCTGCCCTTCCCCACACTTCTTTTACTTTTCCATGCTCGTTTGTGTATGTTGGGAGCAGATACTGGGATTCAGCATAGAATCATTTTATCTATGGCCATACCCCCAACCTTTATTTGGCTTTTATTGGTGCATTATATGGTGCATTATCTCACATCCTAATGTCAACCATGTGGACAATGACATACATGCACATAGTATTTGGTGCCCCCAAACCTCCCCATTTCTCTTCCCCCCAATATCAAGTACCCAGATTGACAATGGTATATTCACAGGTATAACCATAGTCGATGGTAGTATTTCCATTAATGAACTTCAGTCTTTCTCTTTCCGTACCCCTTCCCCCTGGCTCCACTGAGGTTCTCTTCCATTATATGGAGTTCCTCTGGTATCCCAAATAATCTCTAGCTCATGCATATTAGAGAAAAAATATGCCCTTCACTTTTTGTGCTTAGATAATCTCACTTAACATAATATTCTCCAGGTCCTTCCATCTTCTTGCAAATGATGTAATTTTGTTCTTTATTACTGAGTAGAATTCCATTGTGTGTATTTCCTATAATTTTGTAACCCATTCATTTGTCGATGGACACCTAGGTTGGTTCCATAATTTGTCTATTGTGAATTGTGCTGCTATGAACATGGGTATGCATATATTACTATAGTTCTCTGGTTTCAATCCCTTTGGAAAGACACCCAAGGAGTGGTATAGCCAGATCATATGGTGGATCTGTTCCCAGTTTTCTAAGGAATCTCCACACTTATCTCTATAATGACTGCACTAGTTTACACTCCTACCAACAGTGTAGAAGAGTTCCTCTTTCTCCACATCCTCACCAATAGTTATTGTTATTTGACTTCTTTATGATTTCTATTTTCATTATAGTTAGATGAAAGCTCAGTGTAGTTTTTATTTGCATCTCCCTGATTGCTAATGATTTTGAACACTTTTTTCATGTTTCTATTGGTCATTTATATCTTTTCTTTTAATTCAATTTCCCGTTTATTGATTGAGTTATTTGTTTTGCTAGTGTAAAGATTTTTAAATTCTTTGTATATTCTGGATATTAGCCCTCTGTCAGAGGTATAGCCAGTAAAGATATTTTCCCATTTTGGAGGCTTTCTCTTTATATTCTTACTGATTTCTTTTGATGAGCAGAAACTTTTTAGCTTGAATAGCATCCCACATATTAATTCTTGTTTTAATTTCCTGAGCTTTGGAGGTCTTATTGAGAAAGTTACTACCTAGACCTATATGTTGGAGTATTGAACCTATGCCCTCCTCTAATAGCTTCACAGTCTCTGTTCTAACTTTCAGGTCTTTGATTTATCTTGAGTTGACACCAACGGCCTTTTTTACTTATTAATTGTTATTCAAAACAGTGTCTTGCTAAATGTCTTCATTGACCTCTATCCTGTGATCTTCCTGTCTCAGGCTCCCGAGTACTGGGATTACAGGTATGCTCAACCATGCCAAGATCCCTTGCTTTATTTTTCTGCTACACATTTCTTATAGAACATACAATCCAATTATTTTATTTGCTGACTCTTCCTACCTGATCCCAATTTGTTTTGACTTGTCCTCTTGAGCAAAGGTGTTTTTTCTTTCTTTTACTATACTTTTTACTTCTGTGGTCTGCCTCCCCTGATGGCCACTCCTCTAGTGTACAATTTACTAGACATTTGCTAAATGACTGTGCAATGAATATACACTTTTAATTTACTCTATGTCCTTCCTGAATCCCAAAATTGTGTTGAACTTTGTGTGTGGCTTCAACACACAAGCCAATAAATTCACTGGCTTGAAACGAATAACATTTTTGTTTTGTTATTTGTTTTTAACTTTCTTTCTCTGGTTTATAGCTGATAGTTTGGTATCCATTATTTTCAGAATCAAGTTTAGATGCCTTTTCTCTAAACTCATTTCTTTCCATTTGCCCACACTGAAGCATATCTAGCCCTCGCCTTGCCACCCACGTAGCAATTTAGTGTGGCCATTGTTGGCTTGGCGCAGTGCATGAGCTTAATGTCATTTTCAGAACCAGAAATTCCATTCTGCGTTTCATCATCAAGATCTCATCATACAAAAAGACAGTAATTTCAGTTCTGGAGAACTGAACCACTTATGATGGTTATTTTCAGAAAATTTTTTGTTTCCTTAGCATTTGCCTTCTCTAAATAAGAGATCTTTATACTTAATGCAACATATTTCTTCTTATTCACTATACTTTCAAATACATTAGGCCTTCATATATCTTAAGTTTAGGGTTGGTATTTTATGTGTTTTAAGATTGTTCTTTCCCTGACTACATTGTTCATTCATCTACAAATTGGAGAGACATCTACTGACTGACCAGCAGCCTCTGTAGAGGCAACCACTCAGGGCCACTGAGTCGTATTTGAACTGTACATTATCCTACTGTTGCAGCCACCAAGTAAAGGGACCATTATGGTGAGGATTGTTTACTCTTCGAGATATGCAAATATAATTTCACACACACACACACACACACACACACACACACACACCAAAATACCTAGAGCTGAGGTCACCTCATACCATTTCTTTCTCCTCAAAGAACATAAAAGACAATATAGCTGGACTTATCCTTTTTATGCAGATATTAAGTTTATCATTTTATGTTCTGAGTTATTCTATTAGGCTTTTGATGAAGACCATCATACTATCTAGCAGTAATAATATTTGAGTCACTTTTCTAGTACTTATAATTTTGTTTGAAATTGTTGTCAAATCACAGTGAAGTGAGCATTTTTATTTTCCTCTCATTTTAAAGGTAGCATTTGAGTATTTCATTCCTAATTTCTACATTAAATATAAATTTTACATATATTCCATTATTCATATTATAGATACATTCTTATATCACTATTTAACAATTTAATAATTTTCAAAATTATGAAAATATTAAACTTAACTAAATGCCTTTTATCATGACTGTCATAATTGTTAGTAATAATGACATAGCTTCTCTCCCTTTATTGAGTAATATGGTTAATTAATCAAATTCTTAATATTAAATTCCTTCACTGACTTATAAATTCTACTTGGCTTTTGGGAGTATTATTCTTCTAATTAATTTTTGGATTTGAATAATAAAATTAATATATATGTTCATAAATGAAATTGCCTTTAGTTCTTTTCTTTTTGTGCATATTACATTTTTTTCAAGGATTTGCATCATGCCTTTGATATAGAGTTGTTACATTATCTAAGTTTGTATTCATACACAATTAATAAATCATTATAATATTTATTTCTTTAGTATTTGAAAGAACTTGCCTATGCTTCTTTTTTATTTAGATAAACAGAGTGTTATTTGAGAATATAAGAGGAGATTGCTTAAGGAAATTAAAAAATTTATACTTTAGTGGTTTTCAGACTTCAGTTGCTACCTTCTTATATAACATTTGTATTTATATATTTTGGTTTTCAATCTTATTGATTATTAATAAATTAAAGCCATAATATAAGCCACATTTATATAATTAACAAATTTATAGTATAATATTACAGGTGGGGTTTTTTGTAGATGAGAGTTGGACGAAATGGAAACCTACCTGCCATGCTATCGTAGTGTTAATTTTTCTGAAAATCCTCTTTTCAGTTTTATTAATAACTCTTAAATTCTCTGACCAATTAATTTCATTTCTTTGAAAACTGTCCAGTAAATCACTCACAAGCAGCCAACAAAGATCAACTTATGAATATTTTCCTTACAGTGTCATTTTATTAATATTGGACATAAATAAAATGCCTAAGATAGGAATGATTAAGTAAATTATGAATTATCTGGCTAATCAATTACTGTGTTGATATTAATGTTTATGAGGAGTTTTCAGTGATATGAAGAACTATCAATAATGTGATATTGTAAAGAAAAAAATGATATGCTTATGATATAAACTTTAAACCAATATGCACAGCATAAAATAAACATAATTTTTAGCCGGGCGTGGTGGCGCACGCTTGTAATCCCCGCGCTTGGGAGGCAGAGACAGGAGGATCGCACAAGTTCGAAGCCAGCTGCGCGCGCTGGCTTAGGAGACCCTGTTTCCAAATAAAAATGTAAAAATAGGTCTGGGAGTATAACCTGGAGGTAGAAGGGCTTCCAGGAACCCCAGTACCAGCAAAAATAAATAAATAAATAAATAAATAAATAAATAAATAAATAAATAAAATAAACATAAACATAATTTCTTTTTCTGGTACTGAGGATTGAACCCAGGGGTGTTCTATCTCCCAGCCATACTTAGCCTATTTTTTTTGTGTGTGTGGGTCTACAGGTGGAACCCAGGAGAATTTGACCTCTGAGCTACAACCTCTGCCCTGTTTATTTATTTTTTATTTTGAAACAGGGTCTCACTAAGTTGCAAAGGGCCTCACTAAGTAGCTGAGGCTGTCCGTGAACCGTGATCCTCCGGTCTCAGCCTCCCAGTGCTAGGATTACAAGCATGCACCACCATGCCTGGCTAGCCCATTTTATTTTTAATTTTGAAATGGAGTCTTATTAATTTGCTTAGGGCATTGCCAAGCTGCTGAGGCTGGTCTCAAACTTGTGATCCTCCTGTCTCAGCCTCCCTTTCAAGTTGTGGTATTATAAGAGTACACCATTGTTCCCAGCTGAAAAAAAATTCTAATAAAATATTAATAGTGTTATTTTCAAGTTGGTCACCTTTTGTACATACACTGTCAGACAAGCATGTATGTATATACACATTCACACTCATACACATACTTAGATATATAATACATCTATAAAATCCATTGCGGGGCAGTGGGGGTGGGGAATATAATAATAAGAGCTTGGACTCCAGTACCAAACTACCTGGGTTTATAGCTGAGCTCTGCCATTTTCTGTCAGTGTTACCTTAGGCATATTAATTAATCTCTGTTTTTCTGTTTCTTTACAAAGGGATTGTTGAAAGTCCTTATAGTTACTGTGAGGTTTGAGTTATTCTGTGTAAAGTATGCTGAGAATAGTGCCTGGCATATAAGAAACACTTAATAGATTTCAGTTTTTATGATTATTGACTCTTACTTTAAGTTCTAGCCTTATATTGGGTCAGCTAACCCCCACACCCCTGCTTCTCTCTGTCTGCCGCTCAGCCTCTCTCCACCTTTGCTGTCAACAGGGTCCTCTCACTGCAGATGCCATTCCTTTTGAGTTAATCATCATCACCTCTGTTGGGCAGAGTTTTCCCACTGGACCCCTCCCATGAAAGCTGCTTAGCCTATAGACTGGGGACACTTTTTGTCCAGTGAGCATCCTTAATAACACTTGATAAAACCTATAAGGCATACTAGCAAAAGCAGTGGGGTCAGGTGGTACCACCTGGGTTTGTATCTCAAGGTTCCCATAATGAACCTGTATGGTATGACATTGGTAACTAGGGAAAAGGTTATTTCTAATATAGAGTGGGTAGACCATGACCCTACCTGTCATGAGAGCTCGGGAGCTACACAGGTCATGATCTCTTAAGGCCAAAGTCCTCGTGCAGAAATGAACATCCCATGGTGAGGGTAAGCCTTGGCACCTGGGCTTACCTGCTGTGGACTGAACTGGGATCATGGACATGCCCTTTCATCTGGTGACTGTTAGCTCCCACTCATTCTTCCTGGACACTGCCCAACTTCTGCTATTCTAACCCTTTTTATGCTGTCTTCCTTCAAGAACAGTGATAAGCTTCTCAAATACAGGAGCGGCTTGATTCATCTTTGTATCCCAGGTACATAGAAGCTCCTGGCATGAGGGAGACACATGATACCTACGTGCTCAGTGAGTAGCCAAGTGGGAAGGTCCAGGGAGGTATTTCTCAATGCGAATTTTTCGAAACCTTTCATTTACTCATCCATTCACTGGTATTCATTCAAATGTTGCTGCTCTGTGCCCATCCAGGAGTGTACAGTAGCTTCAGACTTGTGTGCAATTCTGGCTAGAAATCTATATGGCTAGAAATATAATTTTGAAGGAAAAAATCAAAACCCAACTAACTACCATCCCTGTATACCTATCCCCCTAAGTCTACCTAGCCTCATGCATCATTTCCTGGGTGATAGAGTTGATAGTAAATCTCCAAAGCTGTGACCCCAAAAGTAAAAGCAGAGAACAGTCTGTTTATTCTTCATTAACTGAGACAGAAGAAGAAAATTACCGACCCAAATTCTAAAACCTCTAGAAAATGGAGCTGGATAAGGTGGTGGTCCAGCAAGTGGCAAAGATTCCAGTATTAGATATTGAGCTTGTGAAAATCCCCACTGACCACTCGAGAGCCACTAGGAGCTTAATTGATATTACAATCTGATTGTCGAAGGCCAACTTTGAGCTCTGCCATTTAATTAAAACAGAATTTCCCTAATATGTTGGGGCAATTGACACTTTCTCTATTCACTGCTTGTCCACTGAAAATACTGTACTGAGAAGAGTAAGGAGCTACCAACAAAAAGAGAGAAGAAAGGTGCCATTGCCCTTATCAAGCTTCTGACACAAATATTTACACTGCATTTTATATTTTTTCTTCCATTATTCTGAAAGGGATTTTATAGTCTTTCTGACATATGCCAAAGCAGGTTTTTACATTTTACAAGTATGCAAATAGCAAATGGAATAAGAAATTCATGCAGATGCTTTCCCAGATTTTTAAATGCAGAACATCGTGTTATGCTGGTTCCAGAAGTTATAATTGCACTTAAAAGTCCTGCCTTGGTGTGGCATTTGGGGACTTTAGGGACTCTGCACACTAATTCATGTCTGACTTTTACAGCTTTGTAATCAGCCCTATTCATAAGAACTGGCTTATAGAAACCACATTTCTTCTCTGGAAGGAGAAGCAGTGATTAATGATGACTTCAAGGGAGCCTTCTGGGCCCCATCGAGGCCCAGTGAGTAGAAGCCACTCCAGCCATACCCTGAAGTTCCTGCCACAGTCCCCAATTCTCCCTCTTGCTTCCTGAGAGCACTCTCCTCCTGTTAATGTGCAGAAGGCAATGTCCCCTCTGGGGCAGCACCTATTGTCCCTGTCCCTCTCACAGTGCCTCTCTTAGAATCTCTTAGTAATCTACCCCAAGTGGCAAACTTTCAGGAATGCCTCCTCTAGGAGTCTTAGAAAATGTGTAAGCTTGTATCATTCCTTTCTTCATAGGAATAAAGGAATGTTCTTTATAGAACGGGAAACATTTCCTTTCAAACAAAAGCAATCAAGTACTCCCCAGGGCTGGACCAGAAAGATTCATACATCATCCTCTAGAGACCGAGATGGTGAAAGACACGAGTGTCTACCCTTCAAAGGTTCCAAGAACCTTGCTCTGGAAGGACACTCCCTCCAGAATGTCTGCTCCCAGCTGGACAGACAGTAGCTCCAGCTCCTGTATCATTCTGGTTAATCCAGGACATCTGGCCACCCCATGTGGGAACCCATATTCTGTGTGCCCTCCAGTGTAAGCAGGAGGGCATGTCCTGTGCATGGGAAAGCTGGCTGTCCTGGAAATAAAGGACAATAGTAACAAAGCTGGCTCACAGGTTGGGCTTGCTTTATAAAGTAATTAGAGGCCACTGAGCTATCTTCGGTCTACATAAACTAAATGTCAAGACAAGCAAGCATTCAACCTAAACTTGTAGGTGTTTTCTTATTTCATCATCATCATCATCATCATCATTTATTCAGCTTTGTACTGGGGATTGAACCCAGGGGCATTCTTTATTTTGGAACAGGGTTAAGTTGCTGAAGCTGGCCTTAAAGCCATGATCCACTTGTCTCTGCCTCCCAAGTACTGGGATTAAAGGTATACCCCATCATGCTCTGCTCATCATCATCAGTGTGTGTGTGTGTGTGTGTGTGTGTGTGTGTGTGTGTGTTATGGGAATGGAACCCAGGAGCCTTTTAAATTTGGGATACATCCCCAACCCTATTTTGTCTTTTATTTGGTAACAGGGTCTCACTAAATTGCAGAGGGCCTCATTAAATTGCTGAGCCTGGCTTCAAACCTGCCATCCTCCTATTTCACCCTCCCAAACATTGGGATTACAAGCATATGCCATCATGTCCAGGTTCATCATTATTATTTAATGTGGCAATTTTGGGCAGTCTGCTGTGCTGATTTATATATAATGAACTGCAACAATAATTTGGGGAGGTAAGATGTATTCCCTTGAAGGTCCAGAGAAAATGGAACATCTCTGGCCAGGAAGCATCAACATTGGTTTTTATTCCCAGGACAACTTGGGCCTCTTCACCCCCCTCTCCCCTAGGGTGGGAGCTTTCAAAGATCTCTAGCCTGAGACTCAGAAAACTTGAATTTCCTTTCTTTTCCATATTAGCTACCTTTGCAATTTTAAGTAAGCCACATAGTTTCTTGTTTAAGACTTTGCTGGGATGGGGATGTAAACTAATTTAGTTGCTTCACCTTTTTTTTTTTTTTTTTGGTGGTGGTGGTGGTCTTGAGGATCACCTCTGAGCTACACTCCCTCCTTTATTTTATTTTGAAACAAGATCTTGTTAGGTTGACAAGAATCTTACTACTTGCTAAGGCTATCCTAGAATCTTGAATCCTCCTATCTCGACCTCCCAAGTACTGGGATTATAGACCTAGACTGCCACACATCTGGCTTTGGTTGCTTCATTTTACAGACTGAAAAAACTAGCACTGCCCCGCTGGCTACTAACTCACATGCTGGCTGAGAAAGTCAACTGAAGCTGTAGCATGCTTTGAAAAGTTTGAGATTGTACAAGCCATTCTATCAACAAAATAAATAATGATTATTGTTCATAATTTAAATTGGAAAATTCTTCAAGTTTTGGTTCAAATACATATCATTAAATAACATTATTATTTTATTTATTTATTTATTTTGGGTGGTACTGGGGCTGGAACCCAGGGGCTTTTCTACCTCTGGGCTATACTTCCAGAACTATTTTATACTTTATTTGGAAACAGGGTCTCACTAAATTGCTGAGAGCCTCACTAAGTAGTTGAGGCTGGATTTTAACCTGTGTGATCTTCCTGTCTCAGCCTCCCAACCACTGGGATTACAAGCGTGCGCCACCATGCCCAGCTAACATCATCATCATCATTATTATTACTATTATTATTATTATTATTATTATTATTATTATTATTATGTGGGTCTGGGGATGGAATCCAGGGGCATTTGACCTCTGAGCTACACCCCCAGCCCTATTTTTTATTCTCTGTTTTGAAACAGGGTCTCACTAAGTTGCGGAGGGCCTCACTAAGTAGTTGATGCTGTCCCTGAACTGCAATCCTCCAGTCTCAGCTTCTGAATGCTAGAATTACAAGCATGCGCCATCATGTCCAGCTTAAATAATATCATTTTTATAAGCATTAATAATACCAAGGCTTAACTCAATGTGAATACTTTTATTGATTCCAATTTTGCAAAAGTTTGGCAAAGAGATGATTTTCTTTTCATTCTGCTGGGTAAATTTCATTTGAGAGGACTGATAATAGATTTCTATTATCAGTCCTCTCAAAACAATGCAGAATCCCCTAACCAATGCTCTAAAATTTTTAAAAATATTACTTTCAAAGTTTCCTAACCACTCAAGTCAGAGAATACCTCTCACATATTTAAGCGAAAAGCAAGCACATTTTGTTAAATTTTACATGTATCTGTTCTTCGGCTTTGCAATGCACACAAATCTTACATATTTCCTGTAGCAAACCCTTTGCCTCTCAATATAACTTTCTGTTTTAGGTTGTAACTTAGCCTGTGTTTTCCCAAAAGCTGCGACAAAGACTTATATAAAAATAGTTTCTTGAGAATGTAACCCTAAAGGGAGGAATGAGAGGCAGAGAAGCATATAGGAAGGAGGAAAAACCTATTTGAAGATTGTGTGACCAAATTGGTCACCTCTAAAGGCTGAGGCTTTGTCTCAGTGGAATTACTAGGAACCCTTAATGCGTTTCCAAGAACCAAAGGAGAACACGTGTACCCACTGGATCCCTGAGCTTCGCAGAGTTGTGCAGGTGTGAATATAGAGTGAGACTCCACAGGTCTTCCTCCCTAGCTTATCAGCAATGCTGTAGGGCAGAAGCAGGAGGGACTGGGCCCAGAAGGCGTAAAGCCCCAACAGATGCACCTGCCCTGACTACTCACAGCAGCCATGATTGGATGAAGATGCAGAGACAAAGTATTTAAGGTGATGGGCACCTGGAGTATCTTATACAGGTTAAAGTCCAGCCAGCCTACATGGTTATTTTTCACCGAGAACTAGTTCTGGAAATCTGATTCATTTCAACAGACCAAGCTTTCTTTAATAATTCAAACAACATGAAGTTTACCATTGGGTACTGCTCTGCACAATCTGAGATGTGGGAACAATGTGTATTTAGGCAGGTTTGGCCAATAGAGAGTTTCAGTGAAATTTTACATGGAAGAGCTTTAAGGAACATAAATTTCATTTAGACCTCTCTCTCTCTCTCTCTCTTTCTCTCTCTCTCTCTCTCTCTCTCTCTCTCTCTCTCTCTCACTGTGGATTTAACTCAGGGACATTCTCTCATTGAACCACACTTCCAGCCCTATCTTATTTTTTTATTTTGATATAAAGTTTTACTAAGTTTCAGAGGACCTCACTAATTTGCTGAGGCTTACCACAAGCCTGTGACCCTCCTGTCTCAGCCTCCCAAGTACTGGTGTCTCCTTAAACACCAAAAGAGCCTAGCTACATATTATCTGGTGCTGTGCTGTGAAGTCTTCTTTGCACAACTTCTTTCTTAATGTAAGTGTGAAGTATCTGCAAGTTTTAGGCTGACCTCATTAGGCACAGGGAGAGGGGAGTGGATAATGAAAGTGACCTGCTGGAGAAAGTTCCTAGACAGCGAGTCCCAATGAGTAGACCTTGGACCTGCAGTCCTAGTACCATCTGAGAACTTTTCGAACCTAATGAACCAAAAACTAGTGGGAGTGTGAGGCTACCTGCATCTTTAATGGTCTTCCAGGTAATCCTGATGCATGCTTATGTGTGAAAACCAGAGTCCAGATGAGTCTCTTTCAGAGCATTGAAGGCCTCCAAGGGAAAAACTCAGAGGAGCAGGGAATCAATTAGTCAGCTACAAATCAGAGTAGTGTGCATTGTTTTGGGTTTGTTTGTTTTTGTGGTACTGGAGGTTGAACCCAGGGGCACTCTAGCACCAAATTATAGCCTCAGTCATTTTTATTTTTTATTTTAAAACAGGGTCTTACTAAGGCTGGTCTGGAACTTGTGATCCTTCTGTCTCATATTTCCAAGAACTGGGATTACAAATGTGGGCCACTATGCAGGGCTGGTGTGCACTGTTTGAATACTTACTGGGAACACTTAAACATTTCCTACTGTGGGTCTCAAGGATGCAGAAGTGATCATTAAACCACTTCTCAGTCTCTCTGTGAGCATGTCTTTTTCAGCCTGGACATAAATGTGGGCTGATGATCTGAAATATATCTATCTAAACCTGCCTCTTTCCCAGCCTTCCATATTTGTCTATCTATTTCAAACCTAACAGGACAAAAGTAGAAGCCTTTTGGAGTTTTCCCCCTTTAATCACCTCGTCTGATCTTTCCTCAACTCAGTAAATGGCAATCCCATCTAGCAAGTGTTCCAGCCGACATCCGACATAGCCAGTTGTGTCTTTTTTCATCACTTGCATCCAGCCCGTAAGAATACCCTGTCATCTTCAAGTTTTAGATCATGAATCTGTTTAGTTCTTTCTAGTTCATCTACTTACTGCTTGATGGCAAAAGAGCTTCTCAATAATAGATCAAAACTCATAATATTGTCAATTCTCTCAGTGTCTCTAATCTTTCCCATGGAAGCCTTGCACTGGGTTTGATTTGTTTTGACTGTTCATCCATGAACAACCAATGACTATGACCAGTAGGTTAAACACTCTGCTCAATCCTGGACCATAAACCTAATTTTTCAGCCAGAGATGGGGATAGTATGCGTCCAACCACATGGTTAGAACGATAGAGAGTGGTAGAGAAGATTGTGGGGATATATAACCCCTAAGGAAATGTGAGGTGTTCTCAATAAAAGGGTAATGGATAATGGTAATGGATAATGGATAATGAGATTTCCACTGGAGTGACAAACTGGGAAATCACCAAATGATGAAATGTAAAGTAAATGAACATTACTCTTTGGATAAATATTGACATTTTATTTCCACAAGGCTAAACTGAAATAAAAAAAATTTTATATGCCTTGGGCAATCAATCACCAACATTCTAATTAATGCATGGCTGCTTGTGGCATCAGCTAGATAGTGCAATACCAGTGGCTGTAATTTCCCCCTAGTAATTTCTCAGTTCTCAGGCAAAATATCTGAGCACTGCTTGAGTTCATATGCTAGAATGGAGGACTTAATTTCTCTTCAGTATCTAGTATATAAAAAAGCACATAGGGTGTATATTGTGCTAGTTTTCGCTTAAAATTTACTATAAGCAGCTTTACAGAGACTTGCCTGTGGCACAAGAATGAGGTTAAGGACTTAAAAGTATCATCCAGCACTTGGGAGGTTGACATAGGAAAATCTTAGGTTTGAAAACAGCCTCAGCAATTAAGCTAGACTCTCAGCAACCAAGCAAGATGCTGTTTAGAAATAAAAAAAAAAAACTTTAAGAAGATCTGGAGGTGTAGCTCAGAGGTAGAATGTCTCTGTTCAATTCCCAATACCACTAAAATATATATACAATAAAGAAACTGATATTAACAGTATAAAAATACAAAATTCATTTTTTTTTTTCTTTAAAGGTTTTGAAAGCCTTTATACTGTAGTCTTCTCTGAGCAGCCAACACAAGTAGCTACCTCTACTTTGTACCTGGAAGGATCTGGCAGATCTCCTCTTTAAGCAGAAAGAGAAAATCAAAGTTCTTCCTCCAAGACAATCTCTTTTCTCCATACCCCCCAATTTTGCCCACAGGTAAAGATTTGAGATTTTGAGGTCTCTTCTTTTTCTACTTGTTGGCACCATGGGATGCCAACATCATGGGTCCCTGCCATTCCGACCTGACAGTGTTGCCCATTTTGACTTGCCAGTTAGGACTTGTTTGTGGACAAGTGCTACCTGTAAGCATTCACATAGGGGGAAATTCTTACTTTAAAAGGTATCCATTGCCCCACAAAAAAAGAATAGATGATGTGTTCCCAACAGTGAAATACTTTTTGGGAAGAATTGATAAGATATAGTTACAGACTGAGGAGTCAATTAAAGGAAGATAATGAATATTTGCTTCTCTGCTGATATTTATCTGCCTAAATCTGTAGAAGTTATAACTGTTTCCTTTGCTTAAACAATGGGAAAATAGCTATAATTTAGGAAAAGCAAAATCATCACAACAAAAAAGGGCACCTAAATGACTAAAGGCATAAACTAATCCAAAAGCAAACAAATTGATAGCTCCCCAACCACAAAGCACTTAATACTAAAGCCCTTTGACAGCTTTATTGGATTTTCCTACAAAGATCACAATAGTTACGCTTGCAATTAGCTTTTGAAATTAACTTGGAGTGCTCTACACTTAGAAGTCGGCTTAGTAAGCAAGTATCATGCTTTTCTTTGTTAACCCAACTCTCTGCCTTCGCCCTTGTTTGTATTTCTGCTTTCTTCTTGCTCTCTCTTTCAAAATTTTAAACACACTTTTTTTTTATCATATTGTGAGGTCTCAGAATCCAGGACTCTGTAGAAGATTCTATTGACTAGAGCTCAATAATGCAAGGAAGGCATCAATACAGGGATGTTGTGCTGAGGTTGCAAAGAATCCCCATATATAAATGCTTAAGCCTCTCTTTTGTTTGGTTTTGCTACTTTTCCAAGGCAAGATGCCTAGGCTCTTCTTTCACAAAAAAAAAAAAAAAAGAAAAAGAAAAAAGAAAAAGTGCAAGGAAAGCAGACTTGACCTTTGCAGACTGTCTTAAATTTTAGGCTCTGTTTGTCAGCCACTAGAGCCCTCACCAAAGCAGTGAACTGAAAAACAAAGAGAGTGAAACTGCAAATGCCCCTGAGAGGGAGCATTTATCCTATCACAATAGGCCTTTGTCTTCTCTCAATTTGGATTGGGTATCTGGTTTAGTGTCCAGATACACTAACCATGGACACCTGACTTTCTCAAGGGCAAACGGGGAGGAGGGGGGATGGAAAGGCACTTTGGAGTCCAAGCATGGTCAGGTGGAATTGCCACAGTGGGCTAGCGAGGACTGCTAGGGCTTCATTCAGAAAGCCTCCAGGTGACTTGGTATTCCTTTTAATCTCACCCAGAGCATTCTTTAATTTAAATGTATATAACAGTAGACATTTCAAAAAAGACCTATGAAAAGATGGCAAGGAAGGGCTTGGGGAAATGTTTTGATTCAAGATTTATAGTAAAGGAACTCAGAGTTGTTCTAATTTTCTTTCTCATTTACAGCCTTCTGAAACTACAAGATTGAAACAATTGAAACAATTAGCTGCCTGCTGTTTATCATTACACGAGCATCGTCCCGATCTTTCGTCCACGCCACGACTATTTTCTAGTGCGGTATATCCCGAACCACTGTACAGAAGGCCTGGAATCTGAAAACCCCTTAGAATAACATTTCAGGGCTTCGTTGCTGCTTGATCTGTTTCTTTTTAGCCTGTCCTAGAAACAGTGAGGCTCTGCCACATATTTAAGGTGGGGGTTGGGTGGGGGATAACATCTAAATTCCTCGTATATCTCAGAAATCTAAATTAAAACATTGAGGAAGCAGTTACTAGGTTGTTCCGACAAAGATAACAAGGCTGCGAGGATTGGATTTAGAAATGAACATTGCAGGGCTCTCTTGGTTGTATCCAATCTGGAATGTCACACCCAGACGTGCAAGCAGTTAGGACGGACTTAAATAGCCAGACCCCATAAAAGAAAGAGAAAAAGAAAAAGAGAAGAAAAAGTAGCTTGCACATTATTATAAGCTGAAGGGCTTGGTACCATTATTATAGAATACTATACCATTTTGTTCCAATTAAGGAACACAAATAAATCACATTAAAAAAATGGTTCAATAGGTTTGGAATCACTCTATATAGTCATAACAAAGCTACCACACTGTTTAAATCGCCCATGGAGAACCATCATTTGGTAATGACTAACAGAGAAGGGGGACTGAGGGCCTCTTTCCCAATGTTCTGAAAACCACGTGGAGACCCATTTTCTCCAGACCTCTTCCAACAGTTAGCAAGACCCTGCCTGTGCAGGGCACAGAGGGATGCCAGGGTCACAGGGAGCCTCATAGCAGATAATGGCAAGGCCAAGGCCGGGGAACCTTTTCCTCTGCTACTGGGGAGACCAGGGTCAAGATAAGTGAGTCTCAATCCTCATGTCCTTGTGGTTGCGGCCCATCTGCTATCTGATGTGGTGTCTGTATTCCACAATCTGGGTGTAGTGAGGGCCTCCCCAGAAGGCTGCCATCCAAGCCCCAGCCAGCAGATAGCAGGTTGGGTAGCACAGAGAGGCCTTGAATGCCAGGAGAGCCCTTGGCTTTGAAAAGAATAGTCAGAGTCCCCTCCACCTTGGAAGCCATCCAACTGGGGGCAGAGCCGATCCGACAGCTCCTGAAATTTCCATTACATCAATATCATAGTTGTTAGAACAAAGCCTGGAACACTCGTGTGTTTTGCAGAATTTATTTGCACTATTCATTCTTTATTAAGCAGGCTGCATGGAATGGGTGAATGTATTCCCAGGAAACAGTTCTCTGATAACTTTGGAGCCTTCCAGTCTGCAGAGTGTTACTCTAGTTTTCCTTAACAAAGAACTGAGTGTTGGTGCTTCAAATAAAAGTTATTTTTTGCTCTCCTATAATTGAGGGTGGGTGAATTTCCTACATATTTTTTCCTTTTCCTTTTTTTTTCTTTTTTTAAAGGTATTTTACTGTCTATTTTCTTCCTCAATTGTGACTGTATATCATTTCCGTAGGATTCCCCTGGTCCACTTTTCTCTCTACCTTCCCATGCTAAGGATTAAAAAAATCCCACAGATTTGTTTTACTACTGTGAGCAAAAAAAGCAGCAAGTTTGCATTTTGAACAGAGCAGAGATTAGGCATTGGCAACCTTGAAATAGCTCTTTCTCAACTTCCATTCCCATGAGGTTATCCACATAAAGTTGCTGTTAGCACAGGGTCACTGTGATGAAATGTATTTGTTGAGTCTCTTTGGTGCCAAAGCTTTGCCAACAATCTGATCTACCTGATAGTGGTACTATTTCAGAAATGTCCAGTCAGTAGAGCAAACACCAGGCCTGCGGATTTTCAAACGAAGCAGTGATAACTGAAACTATAGCTAGCAAAAACTTTACATTTTCTCTTTTGTTCTCCTCTTTAAAATCAGCATGCAAGAAAGGCGAGGTAATCAGAGTTTACAGAGTAGGAATTTAATTGTAGTAATATGCCCTTGTTGAATCTAAATTTCAATTATCACTAAGGTTAGGATGTTCCCATCACAATCCTTTAGCCCTTTATTGGAGACTCCTGTATCAGACACCCCTTTAAGAACATTTTAGTAAGACTATATAGTACATACAAAAGGTTTAAGAAGTAGAAATTATATTTAAAAGCTATAAAAAGAGAACAGCAGAACAATGTACCATGTGAAACCATGGGAAAACATAATCTTCAATAGTATGATGAGAATATTAGGAGGATGGTCATCATTCACTTGAAAATTCTCTGCTATATTAGGGGGGGAAAAAACAACATTGTTTTGTTTTGTTTTTAACCTTTCCATTCCCAACTAATACTTCTCTGAATCAAAGGCCTATGAATACAACTTAAATATACCAAAATAAAATTAGCATTTATTCAGATTGCTGAGCCCATAACCATTTCCAGCCTCTCTCAACCTCATTAGCTTAGAACCTCCTATTGTAGAAGTTTTTGAACTGATATGACATTGGGACGGTGGGCTGAAACACTAACTAGGGCATTTCTTGACCCCTTAGGTTGAAATCAGAGGGGACAGTGAATGTTTACATATTGATCATGAAGGGTAGGTGTGCAGGGGTAGGAGTAGGAACAGAGGACCTGATGGGACCAGGAAGAAGGAAATAAGGGACTAGGCCTTACCATGGGGCTATCTCTCCTCCCCTAAGTAGAGATTTGAATTTGAATATCAAAGATTCTTTAAATTCACAGTGGTCAACAGAAATGATGCCCCTTCTGGTTCAAATGTAAGAGCCGTCATGAAATAATTCATGGAAGCCTTCGGGGTCTGGAACAAGGAACTCTATTTATTTTGATAATGATATCTGCTTATAAGTATGATTTCTTAGCCAACAAATCCTCAGAATTCCTCCCAACTCAGGAACCCTGGGGCACTTTCACAGTGTCTTGGCCAGTCAGCTCATCTTCCACCCTACAGAAAACGAAAGAAAATCAGTGGGTAAATGGAAAGGATTGCTAAGAGCATAATAATGTTCATAATAATATTAGTAACAATAATAAGGGAAATGAGAGCAATGGGTACAAGGAATGAATGGGCCACAGGCCATGCAGATCACACAGGAACTGAGTACTCTGCTACCAGACAGTGCTGAAGAGGGAACTGATACTACAATAATAACAACATACATGGAGCACATTGATCTTCCAGCTGTTGCAGGTTTTATCTGGACTATTAATTCTATTTTTCAGACTGGAAAGTGAGGCTGAAAGAACAACTTGCTTATGTTCATACACGCAAGTTGAAAGTTTCAAATTTGGCACCTGAGTTAGGTGCATCTACTATTACTTTCTGCTGTGTCACCTGAGATGGTGACAGGGACCCACTGGTGCTGAAGAAAAAATAACTCTAATTAATGAAACAAAAATGTTTTCCTGGGAGCTTGTCAGGTCACCTCATTTCCTTTCATTTCAGTTTAATTTAGTTTGGGTACTGGGGATTGAACCCAGGGGCATTCTATACCACCAGACCTATTTACTTACTTACTTACTTACTTACTCATTTCCTTATAAACAGTCTTCCAGCCATATGTGGTGGCCCACACTTGTATCTCAGTACTCGAGAGGCTGAGACAGGAGGATTGCAAGTTCACAGCCAGCCTCAGCTACTTAGTTAAGTCCTCTAAAACATAGTGAGACCATGTTTTAAAATAGATAATAAAATAGGGCTGGAGGCTGGAGGATGTAGTTCTGAGGTAGAATGCCCCTAGGTTTAATCCCCAGTTCTGAAAAAAAAGAAAGAAAACAGAGAGAGAGAGAGAGAGAGAGAGAGAGAGAGAGAGAGAGAGAGAGAGAGAGGCAGAGAGAGAGAGACAGAGAGAGAGACAGAGAGAGAGAGAGAGAGAGAGAGAGAGACAGAGAGAGAGAGAGAGAGAGAGAGAGAGAGGGAGAGGGAGAGGGAGAGGGAGAGGGAGAGGGAGAGGGAGAGGGAGAGGGAGAGGGAGAGGGAGAGGGAGAGGGAGAGGGAGAGGGAGAGCGAGAGAGAGAGAGAAAGAGAAAGCAGTCTCCCAAAGTTCCTGAGGCTGGCCTCAAATCTGCAATCCTTCTATCTTGGCCTTCTGAGTGCTGGGATTAGAGGTGTGTGCTAATACACCTGACTTTACTTCATCTTATTTTCATCACAACTATGTGAATTAGGATCTCTATTTTAGAGATGGATTAGCTGGATTTCATAACTTTTCATTAATTAATTTATTGAACAAATAGGTACTGAACATTTGCAGTTTTGCTCAGCCAGGTGATGGATACAGAATGAAGAGCAAAACAGTAGATGTTATATCCTTCAGAGGCCTGTGTTTTGGTAGGCAAAGAAAAAAATGGTCAAATATTCACACTGGTGACTCTTCAATTACAAATGTAGAAGACTTTCTGAAGGAAAAACAACATTCCTGGAAGAGCAGGGAGCAGATGGGGTAAGAGTGACTGGATGGTCACAGGGGAGGCTCTGTGACGATGAGATCTCGAACTAGAATCTCAAACATGAAAGGAACCTCACTCGCTCGAGGAGTGCGTGTATGGGGGCATGTGTGTGTGCGTGCGTGCTCATGCACCCCACACCAGCTATGGTAGGAATGATGTACAGAGGCTTTCAGACAGAAGCAACAGCAGATGTGGAGCCCTACAGCTCTACTGTAGCTGGAAGATAGAAGTCACGGGCTGGGAGGTGAAGCCTGAAGTGAGGCCTTACAAATGTCATATGTTGAAAGCCTTTCTTTCTCCTCAATGTACTAGGACGTGAGGACTTATTTTACTTTTGTAAAGTAGGTCCCACAGACACCTTTCACCACAGAAAGACACAGCAAGAAGTTGCCACCCAGGAACAAGGAAACGGGTCCTCCGCAGGTGACAACTCTGCGAATGCCTTGATCTTGAACTCTACAGACTCTGTGAAGAATGAATTTCTTTTATTTATAAGCCATATAGTTTGGGGTGTTTTGTTACTGCAGCCCGAATTGACTAAAATACTGTTGAAGGTGTATTTTAAGCAGCTGGTGATGTGAAAATAGGAATCAATGAACTTATGGACTTCAAATATCTCTATTCAGTCATTCTTGCTTGTTTCTCCTTTTGCCTTCTTAGTAGTATTTCTTCAATGCTTACCATCTACTGCTGATCTCAATTGGACCCAACTAGACATAAATAAAAACAAAACAAAATTAAACATTAGTGGAAAGAACACTCAAATAATGGAACCAATCCCATTCTCAAATGCAATGTGGACCATAGTTAATTAGTAAAAATAACTATCTACTATTTATACATTTTCTCACATGCAAGTCCATTGTCAAGTTATGATTTAAAAGATGCAAAACAAATATTTCTCAATCATTTGGAAGCTATTGCATATGGAACAGAGGCAACTCTGTGTACAAGGTAAAGTCTGGCATAGGGATGAGAAACACAAGAACCTGCAAAGACAGGTCACCGGCAGCAATGAACACAATGGAAGGCACGGAGCCTATGACACAGACCAACACACATGTCCTTTTCACATCCACATATACATGTGCTATCGTTCTTTTCCATGAAAAACATATTCCTGAGATCATCTAGTTTTCACTTTTCCTAAAACATAGCTGCAGAGAATGATTTCTTTACTGTTAGGTAAATAATACTGCAAAGAACAGCATGAGCTTGAAGAACAGGCACATGCATTGCCTGCAATAGCCTTCCCACCACCAAGGAGGCTGCATTTAAAATGTTTATGTGTACAAAGCCACAATAAAAGCACTAGAGAAGACTTAGACTTGCAGTGACAATGGGCTCATTCTTCAACTCTTGTTGTCTGTCATAAATACCCTGGAAAACATAACCCCAGGTCCAATCACATTTTTCATTATGATCCATCTTCTACAATATTTTTTTTCTTCCAGAAAAAGGCATTGAGAATATGTGGAAAAGAAAACTCAAGAGGGCAGACTGAACACTCTTTGTATTCTGAGGCTTCTAACACAAACAGGTAATAATAAGTGATTGAATGCTTTAAAAGGCATACTATGGCAGTTTTGATTTGCAGCTCTCTGATTGATAATGATGTTGAGCATTTTTTCATACATTTATTGGCCATTTGAATTTCTTCTTTTATGAAGTGTTTATTTAGTTCACTTGCTCATTTTTTGATTGGGTTTTTTTTTTTTTTAGTGGAAATCATTAAAAACACAAACAACAAATGCTGGCAAGTATGTGGAGAGTGGAAAATCTAATCCATTGTTGGTGGGGTTGAAAATAAAGAAACCACTTGTAAAACAATATGGAGGATCCTCAGAAGAATGGAAGAATTTACCATGTGATTCAACAATACCACTTCTGTGTATCTATCCAAAAGGATGGAAACCAAAATACCAAACTAATGCATGCACATCTATGTTCATAGCCTCACAATTCACAATTGCCAAACTATGGAACCAGCCAAGATGTCTGTCAACAAATTAGTGGATTACAAAACTATGGGATATGTACAAAATAGAATTTTACTTGGCCATAAAGAAGAACAAAATTATGTCAATTACAAGTAAATGGATGGAACTGGAGCACATTATGCTAAGTGAGATTAGTCAGTCAAAAAAGTAAGAAACAGGATGCTCTCCCTAATATGTGGAAGTTAGGGAGAAAATGGGTCATGGAAGGAACTCTAGACGAGGAAGGAGAAACCATAAATGAGCAAATAACGTAATCTAACAGAGGGGGATGGGAGAGGGGAAGCAGGAAATCCCCTAATGTATATGATGTACATTCTCAAATATATCAAAGTCAATTATAAAGTCAATCACTTAGTCAAACTAAGAAGGAGGGAGTGGGTAAGGAATGGGGTGAGAATTGGGGAAGGGCTAAATGAGTGATGTGTGCATGTATGTCTATACCGTCTTGTATTCCATTAAGGTGTATGACTACAATCTACCAATAAAAAAATTAAAAAATATGGGCCAAAATTAGAGATAATGCCCACAGCAGAGAGCAGGGATACATATAATGTGATGTGTATACACAATGGAATATTATTCAGCCACAAAGGAGAATGAAATCCTGTCACTTACAGCAAAATAAATAAAATTGGAGGACATTATGTTAAGTAAAATCATTCAGACAAAGAAAGATGAGTCCTGAATTCTTTCTCTCATAAGTGCAAGCTAAAAAAGAAGTTAATCCAAATTCCAAATATAGAATACTAATTAATAAAGTTTGGAAAGAAAAATATTGTGTGGGCAGGGTAGATAAAATGAGATTGAATTTAATCAGTGCATACCTTAAGCATGTGCCAAAATATCATACCAAACTACATTAATGTATACAGCTAATACATACAAATGAAAATAAAAGCTAAAGGAACTTAAAATAAGCATTGCCCTTGTTGGGGAGTCTTGCAGCTATGTGGGACAGGACTTGAATACAAACTATATGTGACAGGCACTCTGCATTGAACTCAGAGATAGGGCCACACTGCCTCTTATGAATGAGTGTAGGAGGAATTTACCTTTTCAGGAATAGTAGAAGCTAACATCTAAACTAGAATCAGACATGTATGATAAATGTCTGAATTTTTGCCATCCTTATTATGGTGGTAGAGTCTAATATCTCGTATAAAGCCAATTACCTTCAGAGGGCTAAGGTGGGAGCCAGATCAAAGTCATATATCCCATAAGCTGGAAAGAATTTCTAAGATTAGAATTATAAGGCCAGAGACATACAAAGAATCAACAGATGCAGCAAGCAGAAACAATAAATCACATGTAAAAGTAGATACTAGAAAAATTTTCAATGTATGATAGTTTCACCTTAAAAAAAGAAAAAAATATCCTCTGGTAAGAAAGAAAGCAAAAAGAAATATTGAAATGTTATCTTTAAGTCATCAAAAGCTTGGTATCAGACAAATAAAACTGTTATGTGAGATTATCATTGTTAATTTTTGATAAATTGCTATAATACTAGATGTCAACTACTAAGCCAAGCATGGGAAGAAGGGATGGGGAGGAATGGGGTGGGGATCGGGTAGGGGCTAACTGGGCGATGTGTGCATGTATGTCTACAAAAGTTTTTTTTTTTATCCCATTATGATGTATGAATACAGTGCACCAATAAAATAAAATAAAATAAAATAAAAGAAGAAGAGAAAAAAATTTTTTTCATTTGTATAATAAATACTATGTCCTCAAAGAGTTGAAAGTTGGAGTGGTTTTTATGAAAATACAAAAACAGTTTATAAAAAACAAGACAGGTGTATATTCCAAAAACAACAAATAAACTTTTCATTAGATGAGTTTAGCTGGTGTCTCTATGGAAATAAAGCCAAAATTTTTAAGATTGAATACAAAACTAAAATACCACAGAAAGCATTACAGAAATATGAAGTTGGGTGAAACATAGAAGAAAGGCAAGATCAAGCAGTCCCAACTTATTATCTAATTCATAAAGAAACAGAACAGGTCAAAAACAATTTTCAAATAAATGGCAGCTCAGAAATTTCTAGAACTGAAAATAAGCCCTAATGTTTTTCACTGATGGGAAGTTGGGAGGATTAAACAACAAAAATAAGTTATTATTATTATCATTATCATTATTATTATCTGTATATAATATTATCATAATGAAAATGCATAACCTTAAGGATAAAAAAATCCTGAAAGCTGATGGAGAAGAAGACAGGCTACTTACAAAGAAATGACAATCATTTGATGATTCTCTGTAGCAATTGCAATCTAGGGCAATAGAGTACTGATTTCAAGGTTAAGTTAATAGAAATGTATTTTATGAGTCTTATTTTATGCAGTATATAGAAAACCATCATTCATGAAAAAACAGAAATTAAACATATTGTAGATATTTAAAAGGTTAACTATCTTCCTTGAAAAATGAATTAGGAGGAGAGAGAGATGGTAGATGTAAGTACAACTGCCCAAAAAAAGGGAGGGGGCAAATAAAATAATTCAAAAAATAGGAAATAGAAAGTAAAGGGAAAACCATAAATACAGAGTATAATATATGATTTATACAAGAAATAAACACTGGCAAGAAAAATAAGTATAAGTATTTTCCTACAATTCAAAGTCTAGTAATAAATATTTGGAAAACACATACACACACAAAAACACACACACACATACATATATAGCAAACAAATATAAAAAGTTGAGCATAAATTACAAGAAAGTACATGCATGCATATAATATATGTATACCTCTGTAAAAATCATATATGCATGCATATAATATAGTATACTTCTGTAAAAATAAGTCAAAAGAGAATTTAAACCAACGTAATTACTTTGAGTAGTGTGTTAGCATCTTCTTTAGTTTTTGCATCTGTAAGACAGAGAGGACAATGGCATTTACTGCAAAGTTTATAAAGTTTGAGTTAATAAGTGTAAATGCTTAAAACAGTACTGGACACATTAAAACCAAGTGATTATATGAAAATAATATTTTGTATGTGGTATTAGGGATTGAACCCAGGGGCATTCCACCATGGAGCTACACTCTCTGCCCTATTTTTTTTTACATTGAAACAGGGCCTCACTCAGTTGCAGAAGGCTTCATGAGGTTGCTGAGGGTAGATATGAACCTGCAATTCTGTGGTCTCAGCCTTCCAAGTTCTGGGATTACAGGTGTGTGCCACCATGCCAGGCTGAAAGAACAATTTTTATAAGTGCATAGTATTTAACTTTTTTTTTTTTTTTTGGTGATACTGGGGTTCCTGGAAGCCCTTCTACCTCCGGGCTACACTCCCAGACCTATTTTTACATTTTTTTTTGAAACAGGGTCTCCTAAGCCAGCGCACACGGCTGGCTTCGAACCTGCGCGATCATCCTGTCTCTGCCTCCCAAGCACAGGGATTACAAGCACGCGCCACCACACCCGGCTAGTATTTAACTTTTTAAATGTTGATAATTATTTTTAGCCAGTGTTCTGCTGATGGATAACTGAGTAGTTTCTAGTCTTTTGACATCACCAACAACGCTGCAGTGAATCATGTTGTTTTACTATGCAAATCACACAGGGATACCAGAAGACAAATTCTCAGAAGTGGGATTACTGTGTCAATGAATAGGTGCACTTGTGTTTTGGGTGACTATTGATGATTTTCCTACAATGGTGGTTATTTAATTTTGCAATTCCAACTTTACTGTATTTCATTTATTTCTGTTGGAAGTATAAATTGGCATAGGAACTTTCAATAAAATTCTGTGGTCATATAATAAAAATGAAAATATCTATAGCATATTAACATCTAATGTATAATGTAAAGAAAATCTCAAATATGAGCACAAGGATACATGCAGAATGATGTTCTCTGAAACATCATTTGGAATAAGGTTCACTGTATGGGAATAGAAAAATAAATTATATATTAATGTAGAATAATATTTTGCAGTTAAAATAAATAAATTACAGCTATTTATGTCAAGACTAGATAATTCCATGATATTGAATAAAAAGTGGAGGTTGCCACATTCTACAGAAAACATAATACTATTTATAAAATTTTTAAATATATAAGAAACACAAATTATGTGCTCATTACTAATTTTAAATGATAGAGATATTCTTATATCTGTGTATATGTGCATACATATATGTTTTAAAAAGACAAAAGTATATATCTAAACACTGTGGCAGTGTTTTCTCTCTAGACAGGATATGGAACTACTTTTAGTGGTAGAAGGAAACCAAGTCACAGTAAGCACTAAATAAAATGTATTATTAATAATCTTAGCCGGGCGTGGTGGCACACGCTTGTAATCCCCGCGCTTGGGAGGCGGAGACAGGAGGATCGCGCAGGTTCGAAGCCAGCCGCGCTGGTGTAAGAGACCCTGTTTCAAAAATATAAAATAGGTCTGGGAGTGTAGCCCGGAGTAGAAGGGCTTCCAGGAACCCCAGTACCACCAAAAATAAAATAAATAAAAATAATCTTATGTTTTTCTCGAACAAATAAAACAAAGCATCAATAGTTGTTAATTCTGGATGTGATAATATCATTTTTTTCTTTTTGGTATATTTATAAAATATTTACTGAATGAGACCTTGCAATCTAGTTGAAATAAATACAGACTTCTATATATCACTGCTGCTGTTCATTATTTTCTTCCCTTCCACCTTCCCTCCCTTCCTTACTTCCTTCTTCCCATTTTCTCTCTCTTTTCCCATGGTTAGTAAATGAAAATCTCAAAACACAAATTAAAATTTCCAATGTAGGACAAGCTAAAATTAAAAAATTCAAGCATTTTTATTTTTTTAAACTTTCCTTTCTTCATTCCATTTTAGAGTAAGATATCAATAAGGGAATGACCACCAATTTTAGACAAAAATAAGAGACACACATCTTAATTTAAAGTCAATCTTTTTTAACTACATTTATGTTTCTCCAAAAGAGGGCTAAACCAAAACTTCTTTTTGCAATGAAAATGATGAATAAACATTATGCTGGTCTTTGAACTACTCAATCTTCAGAATTTTGTTTCTAGAAACCACAGAAAAGGAAATACCCATGTAAAATTAATATAATTAGTACTCAGTGTGCAGGCTGAAGAGCCAGGCAGGAAACATAGACGCTACAGTTTGCATCCAGAATGTTCCCCAAAGGCCCTTGTGCTAAAAGCTTGGTGCTTAAGGCGACACAACTGGGAAGTGGTGGAGCCTTTAAGAGATGGGGTCTAGTGTGAGGTCTGTAGGTCTGTATTCCTCAACTTTTCATTGCTGTGACCAGAATACTCTGGAAGAACTACTTACACAAGAAAACGTCTACTTTGGATCACAGTTTCCTAGGTTCAAATCATGGTCAGCAGGCTCCAAGGCAGAGTCTCAAAACATGAGCAGAAAGGCATGGCGGAGAGAAGCTGCTCAGTTAATTGCAGCCAGGAAGCAGAGAGAGAGAGAGGAAGGGACCAGGAACAGATGGAGCCCCATGGTCCTGCACCCCAGTGACCTGCTTCTTCCAGCCATGCCTCACCTGTCTCTAGGTGCCATCCAGTAAATATACTCAAATTACTAATTCATTGCTGATGAGGTTAGAGCTCCATCATTCAATCATTTCACGTCTGACCACTATGGCATTGCTAACACATGAGGTTTGAGGGGACATTCCAGATCTAAATCATAACAGTCACTGGAGGTGTGCTCTTGAAGGAGTTTGCATGACCCCAACCTCATCCTTCTCCATGCTTCCTTTCCATGCACCCAGTGGACATTTGCTCTGCCACATGTTTACTCCTTGGCCCTGGCCAAAATCAACATGACAAACTAATTATAAACTGAAACCTCTAAAACCTTTCTTTACTATAAGTTGACTATCTCCAGTATTTTGTTATAGTGATGGAAAGCTGACTAACATCAGGGATCTGCTTTCAGCACTACATCAAATAAAGCAGGAACATCCCTTCATCCACACTGATGCCACATGTCCCACACTCTGCTTTTCCGAGGTGATGTGAGGGAGTATCTAAAATTACAGGTTGGCTCTTCTGTCCTGGGGAGCTACTCTCTCCCTTGTTCTCTTGAGAGTTTGCAACTGAAAGAAACAAGGAATGCTTTGCTTTTTTTTTGTTGTTTTGTTTTGTTTTTCCTGTTTTTGATCCAGAAGACCTAAGCAACCTTCAAGTTTTTCTCCTCTGAAAAGCCACAAGAAGAAAAATAGCTTCTAGTCAGAGCATCTTCATTCTGGCTTTCCCCTGGCTCCTGCCCCTGCAGAGCCAGACATCTCCAGGGCCCAGGGAAGGCACTGGCTATGCCCAGCCTAGGTCCCTGTCCTAGGCCAAGAGTAACCAGCTGCAGCTGCAGGGGCCCTTGGGAGAGGGCAGGGCCAATGCATACTCAGACATAGAAGCTGCTCAGCTGGGTGAGAGGGAGCCCCCACCTGGCACGGGGGGCTGACTTAGCTGCATGTGGTTTCTTACAGGATAGGTGCTTTCTCTGGCCTCCAGAGAGCAGTGGTAACAGAGGTGGCTACAAAGAATAAAGTACAAAATGACGAGTCTCTAGGGGAATGTCAGGACCATGTTTATTGCCTGGCTTCTTGTCTGAAAAGCATCATCCTGAGAGATGGCTGTTAGACACAAGATTTCAAGCTCAGTATGTGTATGATGAAACAGGAAATGAGACTTGGGACACAAAAGAAAATTCCGCTGGCCGCATGTGTGTGCCACTCCCACTCAACTCTCTTCCCAGCCACGTTCTTTCTCATGTGTGCCCTCTCAGAGGGTGGGGACAAAACTTCCTTCATCAGAGAACCCTTGTGACTCACCAAATTCATAGAGAAAACAGGGTTTGGGTTGAGTAAACAGTAATTGAGTGAAATTCCAACAAATGTTCCTGAATATATAGATGCCAAGGTCATCTAGAGGAAAGACATGCTGTCTTCCTCCCAAAATGGGACTGGTGTTGTTTTAAAGCAAATGGAAAATGGGTCTCTATAGATGTAACAGGTCCAAAGATAATGCCCAACAGGCATATGAAAAAAATTGATGAATTTCACCAATTGTCGGGAAAAAAGTCGGGTGTGGTGGGGCATACCTATAATCACAGTACTTGGAAGGCTGAGACGGGGGAATCACAATTTCCAGGCAAGACTTAGCAACTTAAGGACCCCTCAGCAAATTTTTGAGATGCTGTTTCAAAATAAAAAATCAAGAGCACTATACATATATATATCGCTATTCATAAACATATCAAAGTCAATCACTAAGCCAAATATGAGAAGGAGGGAGTGGGGAGGGAATGGGATGGGAATTGAGTAAGGGTTGAGTGGTGTGTGCATGTATGCCTCTACCATCTTGTACTCCATTAAGATGTATGACTATAATGGACCAATAAAAAAATTTTAAAAAAGAGCCAGATGTGTATCTCATACATAGAACAACCCTGGGTTTCATTTCTATTACCCCCCAAAAAAAATAAGTAAAACATTTTGAGATATCACTTTATACCCTTGACAATTACTATGATCAAAAACCCCAGAAAGAATAATTGTTGGCAAAAATGCGGAGAAATGGAAACCCTTGTGCACAATTGATGGAAAAGCAAAAAGGTGCACCCTTTATGAAAAATACAATGGAAGTTCTTTTAAAAAATAAAAACAGCCGGGCGTGGTGGCGCACGCTTGTAATCCCTGCGCTTGGGAGGCTGAGATAGGAGGATCGCACGAGTTTGAAGCCAGCCTCAGCTACTTAGTGAGGCTCTCAGCAACTTAGTGAGACCCTGTTTCCAAATAAAATATAATAAAAAAAGGTCTGGGAGTATAGCCTGGAGGTAGAAAGCCTCTGGGTTTCACCTCTAGTACTACAAAAATTAAATTAAATTAAATTAAATTAAATTAAATAAAAAATAAAAACAGTACTATCACATGATCCAACCATCCCACTTCTGGGTATTTATCCAAGATATTGAAAACAAGATCTCAGAGAGATATGAGCACTCACATGTGCACTGCACTTAACTCACCATAGCCAGGAGAGGGAAACAAATGTCCATCAGTAACTGTGCTATAAAATGGGACTATTCAGATTTACAAAGAAAGAAATCCTGTCATACGCTATAATGTTGATGAACCTGGAGGATATCATGCTAAGTGAAAAACACCAGTCAGAGAAGGACAGATACTGTGTGATTGCACTCAGATGCTGTGCCCCAAATAAGCAAACTTATAGAGACAAAAAGTAGAATGGCAGCTGCCAGATGTTGCAGGGAGCTGAAAATGGGAAATTGCTGTTCAAAGAGCATAAAATTTCTGGTTATGGAAGGTGAAAAACTTCTAGAGATCTGCTATTCATCACTGTGCCCATACTTAACAATACTGCATTATGAACTTAAAAATTTAAGAGGGTAGATGTTATGTTAAATGCCCTTAACACAAAGAAAAAGGTGGCTAGATCAGAAACTATAATAATATTTGCACAACTGTAAAAAATGTGAATTCGCTGGCTTCTGAGCTTATTATGAAAGACATCTTTTATTAAAAAAAACTGATGGTTATGAGTGAACACATTTCTGTTTGATACCTGATGAACTCTCTTTTGCTCTAGTATTTTGTATTTATTTATAAATTGATATAGCCATTATCTCAGAGTACCATATTTTGTTATGAAGGTAATATGATTTTTAATGTATTTAGCAACTGTTAATTGAGCATTAATATGTTCTGTGAAGAAGCACAGGATCAGGACACGTGGCTACTAAAAGGTAGTATCATGCTCTGTGGCTGGAGTAGGGAAGAGAGATATATGATGCCTGTTGAAGAGTGAGTGGAGACATTGTGAGGTGAAGCAGTGAGTCTCATGGAACTCCGAGGGGAGATCACTCCAGGCAGAAAATCTAACACCCAGAAAGACCCCAATGGGAACTCATTTGACATATTTGAAAACAGCAAGGAGATCAGTAGACTTGCAGTGAAATGGAAGAGGGAGGGCAGAGATCAGAGAATGGGTTTGAAAGGCAGGCAGGGATCACAAAAATCCTTAGAGGTCATGAAAAAGTATTTTTGTTTTGAATCAAGAATTGAAAGCCAATGGATGATTGTGAATAGGAAGATGTTTTCTGGTTTATATTTTAGCATAATAAATGAAGGCAGTAGTATACCATGCATTCACTATCCATTGTGTGTGTGTGTGTGTGTGTGTGTGTGTGTGTGTGTGTGTGTGTGTGAAACTGTGGATAGAACCCAGGGGCATTCTACCTCCAAGCTGAGATACTCCCCCAGCCCTATTTTTTATTCTTTATTTTGAAACAGGGTCTCACTAAATTGCATAGGACCTCACAAGTTGCTGAGGCTGACCATGAACCTGCACGATCCTCCTGTCTCAGCCTCCCAAGTACTGGGATTACAAGTGTGTGCCACCATGCTCAGCTTCATTGTCCATTCTTAATTCATTTATTCATTCCATAATTATGTACTGAGCACTTTCTACATACAAAGTTCTCACTTAGTGAAAGAGGCAAATCAAATGCTTTCTATGGGTCTATCTTCTTACCTATGAAATGACTCCCCTTTACAGTGCCTTCCAAAATTCAAATTTCTGTCTTTCAGAAGGGGCAGGATTCTGGCCTTGTTCATCTATAATGAAGAGTTGTTTGCCTGTGAACTGTATCAAAGAAGAGCAGGATCTTTAACCTTGTTCATATACATGCAGAAGTTGTTTGCCTATGAGTTATATCATAGCAACACAAATTTTGGATACCTGCTCACTGATGCAAGTTCTGAGGCTGTATTTGAGGACTGCAACACGAATGTTGAGATCCCAGCCTGCACAAATACACCAGGCAATGAGTTATAGGAGAATTTCAAGTGAAGATAAAAATTTAACTTCTACTAAAAGAGAAAAAAAAAACAAGATCAGAAATTCCATTGGATTCTGACTATGATCAAAGTAGAAGTAAATTCCTGATAGCCATAAAATTATGGGAGAATATTCAAATAAAAAGAGCTGTGAACCTCATATAAAATGGCATTGGTATTTGCACTCTTCTCCGCACATAACATGTATAGTAGTCAGGGTGGCTACATTTCATCTGATGAGGGATGTATACATTTCATCCCCTAAAATTCCAATGAACTATGGTAGACTGGATGGTACCGAGGTGCGGTTATACCCCAAGATCAGGGAGCAGAACACCCCCTAGAGAGAGGAGTTTAGCCTGTTAGTTTACCATATGCGATTGACTTCAATTGTACCATTCTGTAAGGAAAGGTATTTTGAAAAGAAAGAGGAAGAATAACAGAAGGAGAGGAGACAGTGGAGGAAGATGCAGAGCCAGTCATTGGAATCAGGAAGTCAGTAAGTACATGGGGTCTACGGAAAGGCTAAGGTCAGTTCTCAGAGGCACCACCAATTAACTTGGGGAAAGCGCTTTCCTTTTCTGGGTCCTCTTGCACAATAGGCCAATGACTTTCTTTCAAGTTTGACTTTCTTTCATAATTGTTATGAGCAATATGTAAATTTATGTACTTCAAGAAATTTGAACAGTGTTTAGATCATGGAAAATGCCCTTTAGATATAAGCTATCAACACATAACAATCAGCAAGAATGTTATAGAAGGATGGAGGATGCTCGCAAAGCCTATGGTCATGGTGGCCCAGATATTTAGGGCTCTAATTCCTTCACTCTGAAGAAACTATATGTTAGCACTCCTGTGAGTGTGGTTTAGCCCTCTACTTTCAGAGCTTGTGTGGTCAGCAGATTGTCTCCTGAGAGTCTAGTATAGGGGCACTTGTTTTTTTCAGGAACTTTTCTATAGTTCTGAGTACAATCCACATCTCACAGGCACAGACACTCAGTTTGTGTAATACTCTGATGATAATGTATCCTTTTCTCTTAAACAAAGTCACTTTAAATAAACTAATGAGATTAATAAAACATATTATTATCTAATATTAAAATTAAATAATTTAATTATCTAATAAAATAGAATGTCAACCTATCGATTGCATAGAAGTAACTGCCACAGAAAGAGGTATGCTTGTAATTTATTTGACTCCATATGCATATGACATATCTCACTGTAAGGACAAGATAAAGAGAGTGTCAAAACTGATTTACAACTCAAAGGACACTCTGAGTGTTTTTCATGTTCACAGTCTGTGAGGTCAGTTCATAGTCACATCCTGAGATCACTTTCCCAGGGAGGAAGGGAAGAATTAGAGAGAGGTTTGGGGTAAACTTGAAACCCAAAAAGAAAGGTAATTTGCATGGAATGTTTACAGGATCTGGCAAACCCATTCCACCACAGAGTTGGACTTGCCAAGGCTTGAGCCTCATTGGCCACAATACTGCCATCTGTCCCCATGTAAAGGGTAGCCTTGCCACGGGGCTAAAATTTTTGAGGTTTTTTTTTTTACTGTTTCATCTCTCCTCTCATTCTTCTAGTGGGTACTGTGTTTTCCAGTAATTCACACACTCTTTCTTTGCTGATCGATCTTTCTCATCACTTACTCTCTAATAATTCTCTTTTTTAATTGTAATTTTTATTTTTTGGTAATGGGGATTGAGAACAAGGATATTTTACCTCTAAACTACAACTCCAGCCCTATTTATTTATTTATTTATTTATTTATTTATTTATTTTTGTTTAGAAATAGGGTCTCCCCAGCTTGTTAAGGGTCTTGCTATGTTGCTGAAGCTGGCTTAGATCTGCAATTCTCTTGTCTTAACCTCTCAAGTACTGGGATTAAAAGCATGTACCACCACCACAACATCTGGTGACTTTTTTTTCTCATACTTTTATTGGTGCTTTATAGCCTCACGTCCTAATATAGTTGACGATGATCGTGACATGCATGCACACAGCACTTGGTAAGCTTTCCTGTCTCCCTCCCCACTCTCCTCTGCCCCACACAAGGCATTGGCATTGGCATTCTCACATATGCACATACTGTCAGTGGAAGGGATTCCTTCATTGATTCTCCATCCACTCGTCCACTTGCGCCCTCCATCCTTCCCTAGAATACCTCTCTCACGCCACTGGAGCTCCTCCTCCATTATCTAAAGTCTGTCTAGTATCTGATTACTCCCTAACTTTAGCATATGAGAAAAACCACATGACCCTTCCCTTTCTGTGACTGGCTAATCTCACTTAACATAATGTTCTACAGGTCCATCCCTTTTCCTGAAAATGACATAATTTTGCTTTTCTTTATTGCTGAGTAGAATTCCATTGTGTGTATATCCCATAATATTGCAATCCATTCATGTGTACTCCTATAAACATGGATATACGTGTATCACTATAATATTTTAATTTCAGTCCCTTTGGAAAGATACCCACGTGGGATATAGCTGGATTATATGATGGATTCATTCCAAGTTTTCTGAGGAATCTCCACACTGTTCTCTATTGTCACTATAATAATTTGTAATCTTACCGATAGTGTAGAAGAGCCCCAATTTTACCACATTCTTAGCAGCATATATTGTTGTTTGACTTCTTGATTATTGTCATTCTAATTGGGGTTAGATGAAATCTCAGTGTAGTTTTGATTTGTAGCTCCCTGATTGCTAATAACGCTGAACATTTTTTTTTCATTTGTTTATTGGTCATTTTTGTTATTAACTTTCTCTTTTGCAGAGTGGAAGGTAATTTGATTTCATTTTTCTACAAATGGATAACCAGTTTTCCCTGGTTAAAAGGCTGCATTTTTTCCAATGTATGTTTTGACACCTTCATCAAAAATCAATTGACTATAAGTGTATGAATAAGTTTCCGTATCTTCTACTCTGTTCCATTGGACTATGTGTCTGTTTTTATACCAATATCATGCTGTTTTATTACTGTGTCTCTGTAGTAGAATTTAAAGCCAGGAATTGTGATGCTTCCTGAATGGTTCTTATTGCTGAGAATGCTTTGGTTATTATGGATCTTTTGCTCTTCCATATGAAACTTAGGACTGAGTTTTCTAGCTCTGTGAAGAATGGCAATCATATTTTGATAAGGATTGCACTGACTATGCAAATTACTTTTGGTCGAATGACCATTTTGATAACATGTATTCTGTCCATTTAAGAGCATGAGAGATCTTTAAATCTTCTAAGATTTAAGAATACTTTATATATATATGAAATTTTAAGTACATATGTATATATGTGCCTAAAATTTTTAGAACATATCTTAACTTTTTAAATGTGTGTGTGTGTGTGTGTGTGTGTGTGTGTGTGTGTGTTACAGGGGATTACAGAGGCATTTTGTCTCTGAGCTATACCTCTAGCCCTTTCTATTTTTACTCTGAAATGGGGTCTCCCTGAGTTACTGAGGGTCTCTATGAGTTGCTGAGGCTGGCCTTAAACCTGAGAGCCACCTGTCTCTGCCTGGGATTACAGGTGTGGACCACCACACTTGGCTTATCTTAAATATTCTTACCACACAAATACGTGCATATACATAACTTCAAAAACAATAAAGTACCTAGGAATAAATCTAACCAAGGAGGAAAAAGACCTCTACAATGAAAATTATGAAACACTAAAGGAAGAAATTAAAGAAGATCTTAGAAGAAGTGATTTGCATAGTCAATGCAATCCTTATCAAAATATGATTGCCATTCTTCACAGAGCTAGAAAACTCAGTCCTAAGTTTCATATGGAAGAGCAAAAGATCCATAATAACCAAAGCAATTCTCAGCAATAAGAACCATTCAGGAAGCATCACAATTCCTGGCTTTAAATTCTACTACAGAACGCCGGGCGTGGTGGAGAAGGCTTGTAATCCCCACACTTGGGAGGCAGAGACAGGAGGATTGTGCAGGTTCAAAGCCAGCTGCATTGGCTTAAGAAACCCAGTTTCTAAATAAAAATATAAAACGTAGGTCTGGGAGTGTAGCCCGGAGGTAGAAGGGCTTTCAGGAACCCCAGTACCACCCAAAACAAAAAAATTCTACAACAGAGACACAGTAATAAAAACAGCATGATATTGTCACAAAAGCAGACACAAAGGCCAATAGAACAGAGTAGAAGATATGGAAACTTATTCATACACTTTTAGCCAATTGCTTTTTTATGAAAGCGCCAAAACAATGCAGCCTTTTCAACAGGGAAAACTGTGTGTGTGTGTGTGTGTGTGTGTGTGTGTGTGTGTGTGTGTGTGTGTGTGTACATTGGTCTTGGGGAATTGGGCCCAGAGACATTCTACCTCCAATACCTTCAACTACACCCCAGATCCTTTTTATTTATTTACTTATTTATTTATTTATTTATTTATTTAATGAGTGAGTGAGTGAGTGGGTTAGTGAGTGAGTTAGTTAGTTAGTTAGTTATTATGTGTGTGAAACTAGGTCTCACTAAGTTGCTGAGAGTCTCAATTTCTGAGACTGCCCTCAAACCTGAAATCCTTCTTTCTCAGTTTCCCAAGTACTAGAATTGCAGGCATGTGTTACCATGCCCAGCATAATATATTATTATTAATTATAGTTACCATGTTGTACAATAGATCTCCAGTATTTATCATATAATTACAAATATACCATCTGACCAACATCTCCCCACTTCCCTCACCCCAACTCTTATCACCTGGTAACCACCTTCTGCTGTCCCAATCATTTGTCCTTTTCACACTGAACATATAAATGACTTTTTGGCCATGTCAGCTCCATGAGTCAGGTAGAGAGTTAAGGAGAATGAGGATGAGGTAATATTTTTCTTTAAAGTATTTATATAATCTCTGAACCATTCAATGTTTCTTTTTTCTGATGGCAGTTTAAGTCCAATTAGTTCCAGGTTATTGCAAGAAGACCTGCAAATATGTTCAAGTACTAAAATAAAAACAGACCTATGCTGGGCGTGGTGGTGCACACTTGTAATATCAGTATTTGGGAGGCCGAGACCAGAGGACAGCAGGTCTACGGCCAGACTTGGATATTTAGTGAGGCCCTCTGCAACTTAGAGAGATGCTACTTCAAAAATAAGGAATAAAAAATAGTGTTGGGGATGTAACCTGGAGATAGAATGCCCCTGGGTTCAATCCTCAGTACCACAAAAGGAAAAAAAGGAAAAAATACCTATCTGTAGTCTTCCTACATCTTTTACCTCTTTCATTCTCTTTTCATACCCTCTTGACCTCCTCCTTATTCTTCCACTACAGCTTTTGGGACAGAGGTCACTGTTCTCCACAGGAGAGCATCTCTGGGCTACAGTCATCTCCTTTCTGAAGTCTTCCTCTATCACACAGGCAGCAATGATGCCCAGTAAGTCTCCAGTGGAAAAGAGCAGGTCAGGCCCCTAAGCCAGCCAGTGTCACCAACAGTTTTGCTTTAGACAATTATGTTAATTCACAAATAAATTCAGGCCTTATGCAATCAACCTTTGCATTTTATCAAGTTAGTAAATTCATTAATCATGCAAGGGTAGAGGAAGCCACAAAGATCCCCAGACATGCCAGTAAGGGTTCTGCTGATCCCAGAGAGAATGAGGGTCATGTCAGAGAACATGCAAAGTCATCACAAATACAATTCACGGTTGTATTTCCAGCTTAATTGCGCATGGTTAAAAGGAAAATAATAGAAATGAGGTTTTGTTTACATAAAACATAAAACTTTGTCCTGGGAACTTTTGTCCTCCTAATAATTCCCAGCAATGTGGACATTGAACAGTGACTATGTGGAGTTTAAGAAAAAGAGCAAAGGGAGCCAATTTAGAAGTTAAGAGAATGTCACAGTGCAGTGGTCGCCAAGGATGTCCTCTTTGTAATATCAGAAGTAGAGGAGCCTGACTGTGGAGGAGGAATCAGACGCACTTCTGCCTCCTCAGCCCCCTCCCTTCCAAGTCAGCCATGATGCTCTGTGCTCTCCAGGGAAATCCAGGCAAATACCTCCTTGTTCAGTCCCCACAGTACCAGGGGGCCCGGCTATCCTACTGAATCACAGGCTTTTATAAAAAAAAACTCCAATTTACAGCACTGCATAGTACCATTAAATCTGAAAAATTATGTGATAAATGATAAAATCACACCATGCTATCGAGACTGTGAAATCATCCAGCTGCTCTGTTCTTACTGAGTAAACACAAAGGCAAACCTATGGTTGTCTGTTCTTCTTCTCTTTTTTTCTATTTCTTTCCTACCTCCCTTTGTTACTTCCTCCCTCCCTTCCTTCCACCCTCCCTCATTCCCTCACTCTCTTTCTTTTTCTTCCTCTTTTCTTGGTGCTGGTGATTGAACCCAGGATCATTTTACTCCAAAATACATCCCCAACACTTTTAATAATTTATTTTAAAACAGGGCCTTGCTAAGTTGCTGAGTCTGGCCTTGAATCTGCCATCTTCCTGTCTCAGCCTCCACTCAAACTACCGTATTCAGAGCTTCCAACACCCTTGCTCACTTTGTCTTTTGGAGGGTTCTGGTTCCTACTTTCTTGAAACTTCTTTGGGCTTCTGAGAGCTTTGCCTTTTCTATTTTGCTGTCTCTCTTTTAACCCTTTGTCCACTTTGCTCTATCAGGAGTAACTGCCAATGTTTCTGTGCTCCAAGTAATGCAAATCCACATGACTGGTCGCTGGAGCACGGAAGTGATTTCTCCCTAGTGTCGGTAGACAGTCAGTGAAGTCTTTGTTCCATATCTCTGCCTGATGTGCAATTTACATGCCTGCACCTACATTGCAGAGGGAAGGTTTCAAAAATTAGGTGCTTAGTAAATAGGTGCTGTACAATGTTTGGATCATCAGAGATGACTTTATTTTTTCATTAAAAAAAAGCAACTACAAATAAATAATGAATGACCTCATAATTGCTATGAAGGTAAACTATTACTTGTAGGACTCGCCTAGGGCTCACCTCTGGTGCACAGTAGGTCCTCAGTAAATATTTCCTCCCTCCCCCTTAATGTCAATCACTGAACTTTGAAGCAGGACTTGGTTACCTGGCCTTTCTTATTTTCCTCTATATCTTCCTGCTATGTGTCCACATGCCTTAGGCCAAATCTTCTTTTCCTCTTAATGTGAATTTTGTACACCACGTCTTCTGCTCCTGCTATCCCTCAAGTATTTACTCAGTGTGCATTCAATGAATACTTTGTGTCGTTCAAGTGATGACTATACTCACTACTCCTTTTTTGTGTTTAACCATCATAGCAGATATCTGTAAGGGCTGCTAGCTTTGGGCTACCTGGGGATGCACCTGGTAGCAATCCCATGGAGGACATTATGCTAAGTGAGATTAGTCAGTCACAAAAAAATAAGAAATCAGATGCTTTCCCTAATATGTTAGAGTAGGGAGAAATGGGTCTTAGAAGGAACTCTAGATGGAAAAGGAAATCCTATAGAGGAGCAAACAAGACAATCTAAAGGAGGAGAAAGGAGGGGGGAAGAGGAAAATGTCTAAAACACACAATGTACTTAAACATATAGAAGTCAACCACTAAGCCAAGCAAGGGAAGGAGGGATGGAGAGGGAATGGGGTGGGAATTGGGTAGGGGTTAAATCAGTGATGTGTACATGTATGTACACACAAGGTTTTACCCCAATATGATGTATGAATATAATGCACCAATAAATTTTTTAAAAAAAAATTAAAAAAAAACAAGGAGAAAATAGGATGTAATAAAGACAGTAAAGTCTGGCTTTGGTCCATGTCTACTAGAATGACAATGTCTCCTGAAGACCTGGAGAAGGAACCATTCAAGAAGTGAGGAAGGGCTGGTTCCAGTTAGCCATCTCTATAAGTGTCATTTGGAAAGTTACTTAACCTCCCTGAGCCTTCTTCCTCATTGGAAAAAGACAGAAAATATCAACCCCAAACCACAGGCTGCTCATTTTACTTAAGATACCATTTATTGCTCTATTCTACCAGGAAGTAGAAGCTCATTAGGCTACCACCCACCTTTTTTTCTCTTCACTAATATTTGAAAGCTGATAAGACAAGTAGCTTATCAATAAAGTGATCATATAATTAATTGTGCAAACCAAAACATTTCTGAAATTGAAAGGGACCACTATCAACAATCACATCAGCTCAATAACACATGAACTGGAGTTGCCTCAGGAGGATAAGTCGCCCTATGCAAAGGCAACTAGGGAAATTTCTGGTCCCAGAAAATCAGAGGGCTTTGTTGTCAAAGGTTTCTGGAAGCTTCTAAAAGTCAATTGGGATAGGAAATGAAGTCCACAGCCTAAGAATAACAGACAGCCTTCCTTAGAGATAAGCCAAGACTGAGAAAGAGAAGAGTTTTATTTGGGCTTGAGAAATGATTGAGTTAGTATTAGGAAGAGAAACTGGAAACAGGAAGAAGAAACCAAAGGAATGAAAGAAATATCCAGGTCTCAAAAAAAAACCATGTAGCCTCAATTTGCCTCTCTGATCTTACATTCCCAACAGCTGCTTAAATGATCCTGATAACTCATTTTAAAGAGGGGGACACAAACATCTTAAGAAAACAATGGCAAACCCAGGATGGCAAGTTCCAGAAGTCCTGCTCATTCAGCAGTAGGTGGTAGAATGTTCTAGGATCCTCTAGGATTTGGCCCTGCAGATCCTTATTATAGGACAAGAAGACCAAGGAGAGCAAGGGCATTGCTCTTGAAATTATAAGGCGGCAGTCGAGCACCAGCAATGGCACCCAGGCATCCTGAGGTTCAGCAGTTTGATACTTATATACACCGTGTAACATGCAATCCAGTGCCCTTAACCACAAGAAGCCCTCATTACAATGCCCCCGCAGTGGGCCTATGGGCAGATGGAGGGGTTGGGGAAGAGAGAAGAAAGCAAGGTAGGTTCCACCTCTGTGCACACACATAGGACACTGGACCCAGCCAAGTGGGCCCTTAAGTAAGGAGGCATGTTCTGAAAAGTCCCGAGAGACAAGACTGACTGCGTGCAAACGTTTCCCCAAGACAAAAAGAAATGAAGCAAGGGAGAATAAAAGACTATAACGCATTGACTGGAGTTGTAACTTAAGGTTAGAGTATGTGCTTAGCATGAGTGAGGCCCTGGGCTCGCTCTGTCCTCAGCACAAAAACAATAGGAAGGAAGGAAGGAAGGAAGGAAGGAAGGAAGGAAGGAAGGAAGGAAGGAAGGAAGGAAGGTCAAAATAATAATAAAATAAAGGGAAAAATCTTCCCCAGCTGCACCCCCAGTCTATTTTTTATTTATTTTATTTTGAAACAAGGTCTCAGTAAGTTGCAGAGGGCCTTGCTAAGTAGTTGAGGCTAGTGCAGACTTGCCATCCTCCTGTCTCAGCCTCCCACGTACTAAGAATACAAGTGTGTGCTACCACGCCCAGCTGGAATACATATTTCTTAACAATATTCATTGCGCATATTCAGCTATGTTTCCAAACTTTACAGATATCCTGTAAATCCAATGTCACTTTTTTTTTTTTACAAGAGCAAAAATTATGGAACGCTTCACGAATTTGCGTGTCATCCTTGCACAGGGGCCATGCTAATCTTCTCTGTATTGTTCCAATTTTTAGTATATGTGCTGCCAAAGCGAGCACCCAATGTCACTTTTTTGTGTGTTTTTATTTTTGACAGTGGAATTAGAACCCAGAAATACCTCTGAGCTACACCCCATCCCAGTTTTCTTAATTTTATTTTGAAATAGGCTCTCACTAGGTTATTGAAAGTCTCACTACTTGCTGAGGCTTTCCTTGAACCTGTGATCCTCCTATCTCAGCCTCCTGATTATTGGAATTATAGGCATGTGCCAACAAACCAGCTGCCTGAAGCCACTTTTATTATGTTTATTCTATCTTCTTACTTTTATTAGACCTCAATCTTGGGATTTGTAGTTTTATCAAATGCTATTTTTCTAGAAAGAAACTCCTATATAGGAACTTATATCATAATTTTAAAAATAAACAATAACTAGGCATGGTGGCACTCACTTGTAATCCCAGTACTTGGGAGGCTGAAACAGAGGATCCGGGTTCGAGGCTAGCCTCAGCTACTTAGTGAGGTCCTCTGCAACTTAGTGAGACCTGTTTAAAAATAAAGAATAAAAAATAAGTCTGGGGTGTAGCTCGGAGGTAGAATGCCCCTGGGATCTATCCCCAGCACCACAAAAAAATAAAAAATTTAAAATTAAACATTAATTTTAGTGTTGAGTCCTTTATTCTGTTTTGTTGTTGTTATATCCACACACAATGTTCTTTCTATTAAATTCTCTTCACTGGTTTCTTCCCTTGTATTTATTTTTCACTGCCAATGACTGTATCCTTGCCAAGCAGTGTGACAGCAATCTCATATATGTTCTCTTTAGTGTATACTGAAATACACTATGATTTCCAATTGAGAAAAGTCTTGGAAATGTTCTCCAGATTCACAGATGTGGTAAGCTACACTCGTCCATATTCCTAATTACCAGATAGTTCTTCCTGATAATTTTGTCCCTCCACCTCATCCTCTCCACCAGGGCTGGCCCTGCTCGAGCTGGAAGCACTATGGCTGCTGACACAATTGCAGGGACTGTCACCAGTCCCAGCTTCTCATAGACCTTCCTTCTAGCCACCATAACCACAGTGACATCGGGACAAACTTGTAGCAGTCACTCACATCAGATCCCCCAGCCTCTTTACAAGACATAATATACTTTAGCCCTGGCTCACCACTTTGCAAGCATTTCTCCTCACGGTTACATGGTTACTCTTCTACAATAAGGAGTACTACAAGTGTGTCATTCTTCCTCCTGTATTGTATGTGTTTCTTTTCTTTTCTTTCTCTTCTTTTCTTTCCTCCTCCTCCTCCTCCTCCTCCTCCTCCTCCTCCTCCTCCTCCTTCCTCTTCTTCTTCTTCTTCTTCTTCTTCTTCTTCTTCTTCTTCTTCTTCTTCTTCTTCTTTCTCTCTCTCTCTCTCTCTCTCTCTCTCTCTCTCTCTCTCTCTCTCTCTCTCTCTCTCCGCCCCCCCCCGTGCCTCTCTGTGTGTAGTACTGGGAATTGAACCCAGGAGCCTTCTACTCTTGAGCAACACCCCCAGCCCTTTTTAAATTTTGAAATAGAGCCTTGCCAAGTTGTTGAGGCTGGCCATGAACATACAATTTTTTTTATCTCAGTCTTCCAAGTACTGGGATTACAGGTGTTTGCCACAGAGCCTTGGCTTGCTGTTTCCTTTTTCTGATACCTTCCCCCTATTACCTCTGACCCCACTGCTCTTAAAGCTAGCTTAAGACTCAGTTCAGTTTCTTCTCTTCCTTAATCTTTTCAATCTAGAGAGAAGGAGGTGTATGAGGAAAAACAAAGAGAAGATACCTGTGTAAATTACTTCCTCTTTCCTTGAGGGGATAAAACAGAACAGAATGCACAATAATTTATAGAAAAACATGATTATATTGGCTAATTACCTGTCACTTACAACAGATAACCAGTCCCATAAAAACAAGGCAGCAGTTACTGGTAGTCAGCTCTAAAAGCCCCTAGTGTAGTTTTTTGCCTCCCACCTCATATTATATGGTATTAGTATTTATCAGAGGGACCAAAAGAATACAACAGAAGAAACTGTATGTGACATAGCAGCTTCTTCTCCTTCTTTTTCTCCTTCTTTTTCTTCCTTTCCTTCTCCTCCTCCTCCTTCTCCTTCTTCTCCTCCTTCATCTTCTTCCTCCTTCTCCTCCTCATCCCCTTCCTCCTTTTCTATCTCTCTCTTCCCCCCTCACTATCTCTCTCCCTCCCACTCTAAGATCACTTGCTCTAGAAGAAGCCAGACATTGTATCTGAAAAACACTCATGCAGCTCTCTATAGAGATCCACATGCCAAGGAGCTGAGGTCTCCTGCCAGCAGCCACGTGAGTGAGCCATGGAATGGGAGTGGTCCTCCAGCCCACCAATCTTCAGCTGACTGCATCCTCTACTGATATCCTAATTGCAGCCCCACGAGAGACTCTGGTCTGATCCGAGGTCCAGACTGAACTACTCCTGTTATCTTGACCCTCAGATGCTATGTGAATAACAAATGCTTGTTGTTGTTTTGCATCACTAAGTTTGAATGTAAATTATTAGACACCTTTGGCTATAGAATATTGCATCCCAGATCTGAGCAAGATGCCTTTCACACAATTCACACCCAGGGGACTCATGTCAGACACCTAGGAAAGAGCCTTAGGTCTGTAATACTTTGGGAAGCACTGACCTAAATGTATAGACAACTGTCGTTCTCTCTTGAAATCATTTTATTACATTTGTGTAGAGGCATATCCATAGATACCATTTTATTTTATTTTACTTTTTAACAATTTTCATGGATACCATTTTAGAAAGAGGAAATTGGAAAGGAGAAAACAACATTTTGTAAATGTAAATGTAATCATCACAGGCCAAATGGAGTGGTGGCCAAGTTTGCAGATTTTGGCTACCTGGGCTCAAATATCACTTACTTATTATGTGAAAATGAGTGAAGTTTTATACCTCTGTTGCCTTGGCTATAAATTGGAGGTAAACAGTGAGGGCTGATGCTTTTACTTGGTGTGTGTGTGTGTGTGTGTGTGTGTGTGTGTGTGTGTGTTGGTACTGGGGATTGAACCCAGGAACATTCTACCTTGGAGCTACACCTCCAGCCCAATTTTTTATTCTTTATTTTGAAACAGGGTCTCACTGAGTTGTGGAGGGCCTCACTAAGTAGCTGAAGCTGGCCATGAACCTGTGATCCTCCTGTCTCAGCCTCCCAAGTACTTAGGATTACAAGCATGCTCCACCACACCCAACTTGATGCCTTTTCTTTCACTCCCTTCTCTGAGGAGTCTGTGTCATCAAGGGTGAGGCAGCATACCTGAGGCCAAGCTCATTCAGGGCAGTCCTGCTCTAGAACTCTTAGGGTTATCTACCATAATTTACTGTCTTTTAGTAATTACATCATGTGGTGAGCATTGTAAAAGCTAATTCATGTAAAAATTTAAAGTGTCTGGAACATAATAATCATCTAACCAATATCAGTTTGCTTTATCCCTAGCCCTGATTGTCCTTTGGTTCTTAGGAGTCTTCTAGGATTGAGTTATTGTCTATAGTCTAAAACCGTTTGTAAAAGATAAAGCTTAAGTAAAATTGGGGCACACGTACGTAGAAACAAGGTTCTATCTCCCTCTCAATACTTCCTTTCTACTTCAAACATTCAAGTACTCTGTCTTTGGATGTACCTCTAAGGCCCTGCTACTTAAGATTCTTTCTACCAAAGCATGTCCTTCCTACCACCTCACCCAGAAAGGCAGTCAGGATTGGCTCCCAGAAAAAGAAGGCTGAGAATTAAGGGCCAGTGGCTGGCCTATTTCAGTCTGCATTCACACTGCTGTGACCCATATTATCTGATGATCCTAACTTAGAGGAAGGAAGATTTATGTGGAGGCTTTGGAAGTTTCTGTCCATGTTAGGCTGGGTCACATGCTCAAGACATGATGGTGGGAAGCAGAGAAAGCAAGAAGAGGGCTGCGGACTCTATATATTTCTAATGATCTGCCTTCTCCAATCTCCCCCCCCACACACACATATATATATATACATGAGCACACTCCCAAGTATTTGTCTTCTCTAGATACACCCCTCCTACCTTACCACCAAACAAATCCATTAATCCATCAATGGATTTATCCACTGATAAGATTAGAACCCCCACGATTTATTATTATTATTATTATTATTATTAATTATTATCATTATTATTATTTGGTGGTATTGGGGTTCCTGGAAGCCCTTCTACCTCCGGGCTATACTCCCAGACCTAGTTTTATACTTTTTTTATTTTTGGAAACAGGGTCTTTTAAGCCAGAGGGGCTGGCTTCGAACCACCGTGATCCTCCTGTCTCCGCCTCCCAAGCGCGGGGATTACAAGCTTGCACCACCATGTCCAGTGAGAACCCTCATGATTTAATTATTTCACCTCTGAATATTTTTGCATTGCCAAAACATGAGATTTTCCAGGGGATGTTCTGTACCCAAAGCATAGTACTAACCAGTGCCACCATTTTGACTCTGACTCCATTAACCTTTATAACTCATTTTCTTCTGAGTCACTTTCTTCTGCAGTTACCTTGCATTCCAGGACCAATAGGCCTGATGGATAAGTGTTTTTATGACCAGGAGAGCCTCACAGGACAGATCACTCCATGATGAGATTTCTCCCTTAAGTGAGAGTAACTATCCCATAATAGCAGCAAAACTTCCCCCATAACCGGAACCACACATCCCAGATGGGAGAGAAATCTCCCACTCAAGAGATGAGGACCCTCCAGAGCATCACAGAACCATCCTGAGATAATGTTCAACCAGACCATGGCCTATATGGTGACCTTCTAGTCCAGCTATGCAGACCCCACAACTATACAAGCCTTCAACCCTTGTCTTGGTTCCCCTTTTTTCTTGAAACATCAAAGTTTCTGTCAGTCTCTTGAAGTCAGATACTTGGTCACTGTACTTCTATATCTGTTCTTCCCAGCATGACCACTATTTCTTTATTATTTATTTATTTATTTATTTATTTATTTATTTTTGAGGGTCTAGGGATGGAACCCAGAGGCATTTGACCTCGAAGCTACATCCCCTGCCCTATTTTTTTTTTATTCTTTATGTTGAAACAGGGTCTCACTAAGTTGCGGAGGGCCTCACTAGTTGAGTAGTTGAGGCTATCCACAAACCGCGATCCTCTGGTCTCAGTCTCCCAAATGCTGGGTTTACAAGCATGCGCCACTACACCCAGCTGTATGACCACTATTTAAATAACTTCCTTTCCTGCCTTTCTCCACAGCTTGTCTATTTGATTAGCACACTGGGATGCATGGCTGAGCCTGGCCTCTTGGGACCACCAGGTCTAAGGCCTTTGCCCAAGGTCTCCAGTAAGAGGATGAGCTGAAAGAAGTGATTTTATGAAAATTAAGACTAGAAAGCAGAAGATAGGGTCATCTAAGCTAGAGACAGAAACAGGAAATAGTAATGTTTTATACAAGTACAGTTTGGCTTTCGTTAAGTTACCCAAGACAAGACATGCAGCCATCTGTTGATAACCGACCAAGCAAAAAATGTTTCAACATAACTTCAGAAACTTTTTCAATATTTTTACCCCCGACATTTGTTTTTCACTGATTTTATTCCTTCTGATTTATTGTAATGTTATGGTGAGAAGTTCTAGATTTGACATACTGAAAACTAGATGTGCATTCTAAATGTTCACATTATGTTGCTTGTTATAGATAAAATCACTAAGTACCTTCTGCTTCAATTGGGATAGTTCCTGGACTGGCAGAAAGGGGAGAGATGGAAGAGGGATGTCTGGATCAACAAAAAGACTCTGGCATTAGCCAAGGCTGCAGCAGGGCATCCCTGCTTGGATTTCATTACTGGGGACATCTCTTCTAGCTCTGCCACTCATGTAATTGTTGATTTAGAATTATGAAAACAAGATGGGGAGCGGAAGGGGTTACCCATGATTACAGAAGGGCCCAAATGATGGCAGCAATTTCCACTCAGAGGTTCTGGAATTACTCCATGGTGCAATCCCAGAGATGAGAGACAAATACAGAAGTGAGGTGGTTTAACTGTCCCTTCACCCACTATAGTTTCTTAAAGATGTGGATCCACACCTTAGGAAGGAAAGATGGTTCCATAATTTCCAGCTTTTGACTTGCTTTAGAACTGCTTACTTCTTTTTTTTTTTCCTTTGTGTCTCAAAATTCACAAACTCCACAGAAACCCAGGAAAGGACTCTTAAAAGAGTAAATATGTTTACATTTGTGGACCTTTGAGGGGAGAGGGAGAAAGCAATAACACCCTGCTCAGCTTCTACTACACTCACATATGCTTCTAAATTCTTTAATGTGATTCCCGTGTGTGATTATTTCACAATATCCCCATCTGGGTGTTAAAAGGGCACTGAATGATTGTATTGTGAGGGGCAAAAAATCTCTAGTTTGAAAATTCTAAAATATATTGACTTATTTATTTTTGATTGATCATATAACTGTGAAGAAGCTAAAACTTCTTTAAATTATTTCAAGACTTTTCCACAATTTTAGCTTGATTACCAAGTATTTGAACCCAGACAATGGTTATTGATCAGTACAAATTTTAGTGATAAACTCTAGCCCTTATCTGACTGCCTCACAGTGAAGGTTACTAAGATCCACCTTGATAATCCTTAGTGGAGCTGATAGGCAGTTCATTAACAATTAAAATAGAAATAAAGAATAAAATAGGTAGATAAAATAAATCAAAGTGGGAAGGTAAGAAAATTTTTAGCATAATTTCCAGGTAGTATGCTCTAATAATATTAGACACCCCACTTCTTATAATTACTCTCCATCCACTGGACTATTTATTAAACAACAAACAATAAATAAACTTATTGTTACATAAACATAACTTCATTAAACTAGATCTAAGCAATAATAAGTTGGCTCATTAGATTATGATATATAATATCCACATACCAATATGCCTGTTAAAAAAAATCAAGGAGACTATGGCCAGGAACAAGAGAGGGGAACTGGGAATGAGTTGCTCCCACTGGGCATTGGGCATCCATGTGGCTGCACCCTCAGCAACAGAGCATCAGAACATGCTGAGGTCAGAGTTGAACATCAGAATATGCAGAGGTCAGACAGCCAAAGATGCTCTTAGTGCAATTCATGGATTGAATGAAAGAGTAAATAAGATTAAAGGTTTCCAGACTATACTAGACAGAGCCCCTTCACTTAAGGCCACCAAAAACAGAGTAATACAGGGGACATGAGCTGCTCCAGAACCCCCAAGTACTTCCATACAATAAGGACTCCTTTACATACTGTCAAAATTACATTCCAATATAAGGCATAACTGGACAAAGATCCCATATCTAAATAAAGCATTTTGAAGAAGATAAGTGTTTCCCAAACTGTACACTTTCACAGGAGCTGAGAAAGCCAGGAAAGGGTGGGAAATTTGTGGTTTGGGGCCTATTACTTCAGCAGAGTGACTTCACTTTTTTCTATTTTCTATTTTGGGGCTCTGAGTAAATTTTATTTGTATAAACTTTTGCACAGTTAAAAATATTTAAACCATTGGCCTAGATCACTTCCAAAATTGGGTTCAATTCTTAAATTTCTGTGATCTTATACTACATGACCTACTCTAATATCATTTCCTAACTTCCCTTTTGAAATTTCTCTTTTTAATTTTCTATTTCTGAGTTTAGAACAAATTCTTTGAGGTAAAATTCCATTCAAGAAATTGCCGAATTGAATTTAGGGCCCAAAAATGACATCCTAGGAACATTTTAGCACATAGAAGCAAAGTGAAACTACTAATTTTTGTAGGTTTTTTAAAATTTACAAATTATCTTAATTTATATCTGATCCCCAAAACAACCCAATAAAAAGCCAAGATAGAAAAATTTATTTATTACTCAAACAAACTGAAGCACATAGATGTATATTTTATACAGTTCATGAATGAGTCTCAAAACTAGGTTTTTAGATATTTGGTGCATTAAATTTTCTGTAACTGTGCAACTTTAAGTACACAATCTTGTAGTAATAGCTGAAAATTCCAGAATTTTTTTTTCATGCACTTCTCTTTGGAAGAGAGTGAGATTTAACTATTTGCTTAGAAAATAATGTCTTCTATATATATGCATATGCTACAATGAAAACCACTACTCTATATAATTGACACCAATTTAAAAAGAAAATAATATTTTTCAGAGAATATTCTTTATTTTGAGAGTCAGATTTTTTTTTTTTTTTTTTGCCTTATGAGGATCTGTATTTTCATAAGAATGCATCACAAATTTTAGAAGTTCTGGTGTTCTGGAGGATTTTTTTTCTCTCAGAATTTCAGGTTTGAGACTTGAAATTATATCTTGTGCTCAGTTTCTAACAATATTCTATTAACCACAACGGTATCAGTAAAACAAAACAAAGGAAAGCTTTTTAGAGCTTTTAAAAGAAAGTCATAAACATTTGTATAAGGTGAAACTGCCATTGATGCCTTGGGAATTTTTTTTAAATCTACCATTCTAAATGGATGGAAGTAAAACAAGGGAGTCCTTTTTTAATAAAACCAGGTATATTGCCTAGGGCTCACCCCTGGGGAAACTGGAGCCAAGTAATAAGTAATCAGAGTTTACTTTCCACTTGTTATCAAGAAGCAATTTATTATAAATACCAACTCATTTTGAGAAAGATATTATAAGAGCAAACTTTAATCTACTTTCAGATGTCTTAGAAATGACATTTTCTTCATATTATCAGAGAAGTCTAAAGGAAATATTGTATGAAGATCAAATAGGTGGCTGTAATATTTGATGACTAAAGAGGAGATATTTGACCCTTTCCTTCCTAATTCCAAAAGAATTTACCAAAGAACTTTTACAATGAAGGAAAAGTAAAATCATCGTCATCATCATCATCATCATCATCATCATCATCATCATCCTTGCCTTAGTTTCATAGATTAGGAAAAGTTTTCTTACAAATGATGGAAAATTCCAAGAATTTCTACCAGATGTCTTACAGATGGGAATGAGTTTCAAAATGACACCAGGGATGATATGAAACACCTCCCCAGAAAATCAAAACAACAATGTGGCTTATAAAAAGTCAACAGAGGAGAAAATGGACCCTAGGAACATTTCCCAGTCTAAAGGCCTAGGGATGGTATTGGGATAAAATGCTGACATGTATGTTTAGAATATACTACATATGTGTAGCTAGTAAGGGTCTAGTAACTGTAGTAGTAATTTAAGATTTTTGCTTGAATTTTTAGGCATCAGTCTTTTTGTACTATATTAATTGGATTCAATAATTACCCCAATTCAGATCTTTCTTTAGGACAAGAGGGTATACTTCAACATGTCTTTCTACATTATTTCTGTTCTGTTTAATATGGTATTTTTTCCATGGGCTCTCTGTCACCTGCCCTTTTAAGTAGACAGATTTTCTTGGAGTATTGTTCTTTTCCTCAGCATGCTGCTTTGGAATCTGGCCTTCCACATCATTACCTGCACTTTAATTCTATAGACGCTCCAAGTGGATTCCCAATTCACCCATTAAGGCCTTAAACCTTCAGAATGGTTTTCCTAAAATAAGTCCAAATCTCTTGCAAGACATAATTTCCACAATGCCAAGGAAAGTTACTGGCTTCCTTCCCTTTTCATCCCTTACCAAAGTACTATGGCCAAAACCCTTCTGTTCTTCCGACCCAGGCAGTTGGTGGAGGCCTAGGTCCTGTTGATTAACAGTGTAGTGTGTGTGTGTGTGTGTGTGTGTGTGTGTGTGTGTGTGTGTGTGTTTCCTAGTTCTGTCCAGTTAGACGGGGGTGGGGGGCAATACCTTGATAATGATGAGTATACCTCACACCCAGACTATGGTTTAGAAATGCCGTTCTTCACTAAAATGGCTCCTTGGAGAAATGACTGATTCAAAACTGGAGTAGGAAAACACAAGGTAAGTCTGGAACTTTTTACTGGGCCAGAAACTACAGATCCATATCAGAAGGCTACAGGTGCCACTTAAAGAAAACTCACACTCAAATTTAGGGGGCAATTTGAGCATTAAAAAAAGTAGTAATAGCTGGGTGTGGTGGCGCATGCTTGTAATCCCTGCGCTTGGGAGGCGGAGACAGGAGGATTGCGCAGGTTCAAAGCCAGCCACACTGGCTTAAGATACCCTGTTTCTAAATTTAAAAAAAAGTATAAAATAGGTCTGGGAGTGTAGCCCAGAGGTAGAAGGGCTTCTAGGAATCCCAGTACCACCAAAAAAAAGTAGTTATAATAAATTATTAATCACTGAATAAAATGGGAAACTATCAGGTCATATGTATGTTAAAATAAGTGAAAATTTTGATGAAAAATAGGAAAATATATGTATATTTGAATACGAATATATGGATCATAATAACGTGGATATTTCAAAACTATATATACATATATAGTTTTAAACATCTCTCTCTATATGTATGTATATATATATATATATATATATATATATATATATATATATAATTTGTGTGTGTATGTCTGTGTGTGTGTTTCAAAATATCTCCTTACAAAATACTTCTTAAACACAAATGGAAGAAGAAGTGGAGAAGACTGGAAATTGACACTTTAATCAAATGAACAAAATGAAAATAATCAGTAGTGGGGAAAATCAAAACTGTTAATTACCTGATAGGAGACAATGAGTTATCTGTGATGTTTTTGCCACTTCATTACACCAAAACACATACTTTATGAGAATAGTGAATAGTGTGTGTGTGTGTGTGTGTGTGTGTGTGTGTGAGTGTGTGTGTGTGTGGTATGTGTGTGTGTGTATGTGTGTGTGTGTGTGTGAGAGAGAGAGAGAGAGAGAGAGAGAGAGAGAGAGAGAGAGAACCAACAATATATAGTCTGTACTATATTCAATAGTGATCTATTAGTAAAAAAAAATTAAAAAAAACCTCTGGGAGTTTGAAAGTAAAACTGAGTTGAACAAAACTCAGTAGCATTTAAAATACAAACAAAACCAAAGCATGAATAAATTGCAAAACAATGTTACTATATAAAGTAGATTTCAACTGGGGACAAATAACAATAAAAGCAAAAACACTAAATGTACAGTTTTCTACAAACCATGTGGACATACACATTCATAGCACCTCGCATGAGGAAAATACATCAACAACTATAAGGAAAAGCTGTTACTATTACTATCGAGTAGAATCACTTCTGATAACATTTGGGACTGAAGTACTGGTTCTGTCACATTGCAAAACTATGACCTCCTCTCATTTGCTGAGAGAAAGCCATGGAGCAGAGAGAGACAGATGAGTAGAGACAGATTGAAAAGGAGTCAGGAAGACAGAGGTGGTGCCTCAGTAATGACCCACTTAACCATGAGAAACCAGGAGTGATACCAAAGAGACTTATATGGCTTTTAGAATGAGCAATGACCACAATGCCACCCAGGAGTCCTGGCAATTCAACCCTTTGTCCTCCTCACACACATGAACATATTAGCTCCTGCACCTAATAATATGGATAAACAAAGGCTTGGTTCTGTATACCATTAGGTTATCAACTGGAGATAGTAGCAAGGAAAATGAATTACCAAAGGCCCAAATTAACAGAAGCAATATAAAAATTCTTTCTGCTTAGGTTGGCCCTTGTTTTGCTGCCCCTAATGGGGGTGATTGCACAAATCCATCCTAAGCCTGCATGAGGGACTGGTATTTCCAAGGTTGTTTTTATGTCTCTGTTCAGTTGCCTCCCAAACAAGGGAGGACTTTGCTTCAAGAACATGCTTCACATGTTTTGAGAAATACCAATTAAAAGGCTGCTTTCTCATTTTGTTGCCAAACAAATTGAGACATAATGAGAAAGACTGCATTTGCTCCCGATGCCTGAGATTGAACAGGCCTCAGCTACGGTCTGTGGCTGGGACAGTGACTTAGGCCAGTGTGACACATGGAAGGAGAGAGAGGAGAAGGGCAACTGTCCTCCAGTAGTGAAGGATAACCATTTCATTACCATTCTTACTAGTGTTTCAAAAGGTATTTCATTCAATTCAGTATCCCTTTCCTGATTTAAAAGCAAAAGAAAGCACCTCCCCAACAAAATTAAAATGAAGTGTTTTAATGAATACTTCCTAAAATGACAAATCATACTTTTCTTAAATGAGCCCAGGAGAAGATATTATATGAAATAATAAAAAATAAATACTTGCACTAAAATTAAGAATATAAAACTATGTCTTTTATTAACACTTCTGCTTTCTTATTTTTAAAAGCCTAAGTGAATTTAATGATGGGAAAAATAAGAAGTAAAAAATGGAGTAAATATAGAAAAAATACTGACATACATTTTTCTTCATTCATGTATTTTTCTAAACTATAAAAATGAATAAGAGAATCTATTATAGCATCTCTTTACAAATGAGCACGTGAAAATTAATAGCTTTCTTATATACCAGCAGCAATAATAGGTTTATATGTGTGAATGTGTATTTGTCTATACAGAACTGTGTACAAAAGACCCTCTTGGCAATTGTAAAAATAAAGTATAAAATATCTAGAGATTTTTCAAGAAATGTGACTGACCTGTGGCACATTTACAGAAGTTTAATAAGGAATATAAAAATATATTTGAAGAACTAGAAATACATACCACACTCCTTGAAGGGAAACTTAGTATTGTAAAGATGTTAATTGTTCCCAAGTTACTTTAATAAAATTGAAGTGCAAATCCCAAGAGATATTTGGGAGAAGGGTGTGTCTTGACAAAAAATTCTGAAATTGAACTGGAAAGATTAAGTATATTAACATCACCAAGAAGTATAAAAATAAGCAGGGTTGAATATTGATAAAGTAGTGCATCATTTCCTCTGTGAAATATAATAAAACATACGATGATGATGCAAATATCATAATCCTGCAACGTTAATTCTAGAAACAATAAGCAGGAAACAACTAAAAATATTTATAGCTGAGCATGGTGGTGCACACTTCTAATCCCAGCATTCGGGAGGCTGAGACCGGAAGATCTAGGTTCTCCAACAGCCTCAGCTACTTAGTGAGGCCCTTTGCAACTCAGTGAGACCCTGTTTCAAAATAAAGAATAAAAAGTTGGGGCTGGAGGTGTAGCTCAGAGGTAGAATGCCCCTGGGTTCCATCCCCAGGACTGCAAAATAAATCAATAAATAAAATAATAAAATTAAATAAAATATTTAGAACCTGAAAATTGTGTGTTTGTGTGTTTCACGCATGTGTGAAGGGAATGTAAAGTGGGACAGACATTTTGGAAAACAGTTTGGTAGTTTCTTATCATCCAACTGAGCATGATACGTGCCTGTAGTCCCAGTATTTGGTAGGCTGAGACAGAAGGATCACATGTTGGAGGACAGCCTCAGCAACGTAGCAAGACTCTGTTTTAAAACAAACAAACAAAAACTATTTTGTAAATGACTGGGAGGTAGAATGCCCCTGGGTTTAATCTCCAAGACCACCAAAACAAAACAAATAATCTAAACATAAGCTTTCTATAAAATCCAATATCTGAGATCCTTGGAATTTAACCAAATCAGTTAAAAACGTTTACATGATGATGACCTATAAAAGATGTTCATAATTTATGACAATGTTTTCATAATTGTCAACTTAGAAGCAACCAAGATATCCTTCAGTGAGTGAAAAATATATATGTACATATATATACAATGTATATATATGTAAGTATATATGTAATACACACACACACACACACACACACACACACACACACACACACTGTGGTACATCCAGACAATATAATATTATTCAGTGTTAAAAATAATTAGCAATCAAACCAGGAAAAAATAAAGAATTTTAAATGTATATTTTATTATGAAAGAAGTTAATCTAAATAGGCGACATACTGCATGATTCTAACTACGTGACATTCTGAGAAAGAAAACTATGGAGACAATGTAGAGATAAGCAGTTGTCATGGGCCACAAGACAGGCAGGAATGAACATGAATAAATGGAGCAATCAGGAGATATCAGGAGATTTCATAGGACAGTGGAACACTTCTGAATAGCACTGACTGTAATGATGGGTATGTGTCTTTACACATTTGTCCAGATCTTTACAAGGTATAACATCGACAGTGAACTGTGTACGTCAGTGACAGTGATGCGTCAGTGCAGATTCCTTTTGTTGTACCAACTGTGCCACTTGGTGGAGGATTTTATTTTGATAGTGGGGGAGGCAGTGTGTGCATGGGGCAGGGGCTGTACAAGATATCCCTGTAGCTTTCATTCATTCTTGTTGGGAACCTAAAATTGTTCTAAAATCAAAGTTAATTAAAGTGATAAAAGATTGGCCTGGGGATGTAGCTTTGTGGTAGAGCACTTGCCCAACATGAGTAAGGCTCTAGGTTCAACTGCAAGAGGGGAAAAAAAATATATATATATATAGATAGATATAGATAGATAGATATATAGATATAGATATACATTTCTACTTAGTCTATTTGTCTTTCTATAACTTTGCGCCTCAACTTTTTTTTTCACTAGATTATCTGAAGTTCCTCTTGCTCAGTTCTCAAAAATCTTTTCCATCAAACTTGTGAGATTTGAGCTGGGCATGGTGGCGCAAACTTGTAATTTCAATACTCAGGAGGCTGAGACAGGAGGATCACATGTTTATGGTCAGCCTCAGCAATTTGTGAGGACCTCTGTAACTTAGTGAGACTCTGTTTCAAAATAAGCAATAAAATAAGACTGGGGGTATAGCTTGGAGGTAGAATGCCCCAGGTTTCAATCGCCAGAACAACAAAAACAAGACACAAAACAAAGAAACAAACAAACAAAAAAAAAAACTTGTGAGATTTGCTTTCAGCGTGAAGTAAGCTGAGCTTTGAAGGAAATTTCCTTAGGACCAGGACACTTTGTCCACATTTACTCTTTCAGCCACCATGGTAGCAGCAATTGTCCTGTTTCTCTTAGTGAATATCATCAGCACTGTGTATGCAAAGCATCAGCATGTACTCTTCAAATACTGAGGTAGAAGGGATGGCTGAATACATTTTATTAAATAATCACTATAGGACCATTTGGTTGTGTAAAAGTTTCTGGACTTTAGAGAATTGGATAAATTATTGCCTGGTTTACAATAACAGTGAGATTTAAAATCTGGGGAGATGTTTTTCAATAAACAACTCCTGGCATATTCATTTTGTATTGCTGCACAACAAATTACCATAACCTTAGCAGCTTATAGCAACACACGTTTCTTACATTGAAGATTTTATGTAAGGAATTTGAGGACACATTAGCTGGGTGCTCTGTCAAAGTCTCACAAAGTTTCAAACAAGTCTCATTGGGTTTTGTTCTCATTCAGAGGCCCAACAGGAGAAGAATCCTCTTTCAAGCTCACTCAAGTTAGCAGAATCCATTTGCTCGCAGTCTATTGGACTGAAAACCCAGCTCCTTGCTATTGAGCACTGGAGGACCCTCCCAGAAAACAAGCCACCTGCAGTTCCCTGCCATGAGGACCTTCCAGGTCTGGCTGCTGGCTTCATCAAGTCAGCAAACATCGGGAAGGGTTTGCACTACAGAGTCTTACACAGCATAAAGTAACACTGTTGTTGGAGTGACTGCTTGGTACCTTTGTCATATTGTTTGTTAGAGCAGGTCACATGTCCAACCACACTTAATGGAAGAGAAATAAAAAAGCTTGGAATTCCAGGAGGATAGCAGATCATGGGAGGCACTTTAGGGCCTGTCTACCACCTACTCAGTTTTAGGATTATTATCATATATCCAGTGCCTAAATAAACTCAAAATTCATTAGCAGATCTTTGCCAAATTAACTACATAAATGTCTCCATACTATACCATTCACCAAAACCATCAAACAAGAAACTATTTAAAAAGTTAAACACAAGAATTATTAAAGAACTGATAAACATCTACTAAAATATTTATATCGTTTTAAGGTATGGAAGGCTGTTAAAAATGAACACTGAGTTGGGTGTGGTAGTACTTGAGAGGTGAGATAGGAGGATCACAGGTCCAATGCAAACCTCAGCACCTTATTGAGACTCTGTTTCAAAATTAAAAAATAAAATAGGGCTGAGGGTATATCTCAAAGGCAGAATGCCCCTAGGTTCAATCCCCAGTACCACAAAAATAAATAAATAAATAAATAAATAAATAAGAATACTAAGCAAGCCAGGTGCACACCCATAATTCCAGATTCAAGTATAGCCTCAGCAACACAATGAGACTCTCAACAACCTAGTAAGACCCCGTTTCAAAGCAAAAACTAAAAATGGGCTGGGGATGTACCTTGAATGTAGAGTACCCCTGGGCTCAATCCCTAGTACTACACACCAGCTCCCTCCTCCTGCAAAAAACAAACAAACAAAAGTTAGGAATTAAGATACATAATTGAAGGACACGAATAAATGCATTCTTGGAAGGATTTAAATAAAAATGAAATATCTCTAAATATCACATTGCATTCTACATGGCAAAATATTTATATCTTAAAAATAAATAGTTGTTTCCGGGAAGATGGCGACCGGGAAAAGCAGCATTTATGAGTCCTGCTAAAACTCGATCTCTGTTGCCACAAAATCAGTGCTTTTCATAGCCAGAAAACACCATCAGCAGAGAAATAAAAACTGTAAATACAAGGGACAGAGGGAAAAAGACTAGAAGAACAACCAGAGACCAGAAATCAAGCCCACAATGCAGCAGCGGAGCCACGCCAGCACCATCTTCCCTCACAGCACCAGGCTCCAGAGAGGAAAGGTAAACAAGGAGCTGAAGTGAGCAGCTGCGGATCATTTCGGTGTAATTCAGCAGTTCTTTCAGCGCAAAGAATGGCTAAAACTCCCAGTGGCCAAGCTCATCACATCTTCCAGGGACTCAGAATGGAGCTCAAAACCAGAGAAGAAATACGCCAGCCTCATGGCCCAGGGCGTGGCAGTGGCACAATATTGCCAGCAGCAAAAACAAAAGGCCAAGTGACATTCAGAGGCAAACCAATTATAATCACTTCAGACTTCCCAAACCAAGTCACGAAAGCCAGAAGGGTTTGGAATAACATATTCCAAACTCTGAAAGAAAACCTCCAGCCAAAAAGTTCCTACCCAGCAAAACTATCTATCAAATTATATGGGAAATAAGTAGCTTCCATGGCAATCAGAAACTCAAGGAATTTATGTTTTCAAAACCAGTGCTAGAGAAAATACTCAGAGATTAACTACAAAGAAGAAATAGGTAATACACACCAGAGCCAGAGAAACAAGATTTTCCATCCAGCAGACAACTAACCAAAGAATATATTCATGTTTATAGGTTAAAAATCTTTGGAGATTCATTAGTTATTTCAGTCTTTTACCTATTTCTAAATTGTGTTTCTAAATTGTATTGTATATTTTTATCATTGCTAATTTTTAGGATCTCTATTTGGAATATTAATATACCTTCAGATATAGCACTTGGAAATATTTTTCCCATTCTATCAGTAACTTTTAACTCTGTTTACATTGTCTTTGGATGTACATTTTTTTTTTATTTTATAGGAAGTTTGTTTATTCTTTTGTTGCCTGTGCCTTTGAAATCATATCCAAGAAATCATTGCCAATTTCAGTGTTGTGAAGTGTTATGACCCAGGTTTTCTTCTAAAAGTTTATAGTCTCAAGATTTACATTTAGGTCTTTTATCTATTTTGAGTTAATATTTGTATATGGTGTTAGGGAAGGGTCCAATTGTATTCTTTTTCATGTAATTATTATTTTTCAACAATTTTTAGTGAAGATTATTATTTTCTTCACCAAATGTTCTTGGAAACTTTGTCAAAAATAACTTGACTATATATGGAATAATTTATTTCTAAGCCTTTTATTTTACTTCACTGGTTTATATATCTGCCTTTATAGTAGTACTACACTGTTTCAATTATTGTAGCTCTATAAGGTTTGAAATCAGAAAATGTACATCTTCTAGCTTTGTTCTCTTTCGAGATTGATTGTTTTTGGGTATTTAGAGCTCATATTTCATGTTAGGATAGATTTTTTCTGAAAAAAGAAATAAATGTACAATAGTTTTACCTTAAAAACAAAAAAGAAAAAAATATCCTCTGGTAAGAAAGAAAGCAAAAAGAAATACTGAAATATTATCTCTAAGTGATCAAAAGTTTGATATCAGACAAATGAATCTGTTATGTGAGATTATCATTGTTAATTTTGGATAAATTGCTATGATATATCAACCACTAAGCCAAGCATGGGAAAGAGGGATGGGGAGGGAATGGTGTGGGGATTGGGTAGGGGCTAACTGGACGATGTGTGCATGTATGTCTACACGAGTTTTTATCCCAATATGATGTATGAATACAGTGCACCAATAAAAAAATTAAAATAAATAAATAAATAAATAAATAGTTGGGTATGGTGGCACACTTTGTAATCCAAGTACTTGGGAGGCTGAGACAGGAAGATCACAGGTTCACAGCCAGCCTCAGCTACTTAGTGAGGCCCTCCATAACCTAATGAGAGCCTGTTTCAAAAATAAAGAATAATAAATAGGGCTAGAGATTTAGGTCGGAGGTAGACTGCCCCTGGGTTCAATCCCCAGAACCACAGAAAAATAAATAAATAAACAAATAAATGAATAAATAATACCTATAAGTCAATGAGAAATAAGCACAACAATGCAAACACAAGCCATATACAAAAAAAAATTACACAAAAAGAAATATCAGTGCAGAATAAGCAAGACTTATAGTAAAAAGACAGCAAATGTCAAGACCAGGAGCACCCTCAGTCCCCTGGTGACTATGGGGCTGGAGTCATCTTCACATATCTCCTGCCCACCCCTCATGGAAGTCCTCTCTAAAGGAAGAGTTCTGCAACTCCCAAAAGGGTCCCTGGAGATGGCCTGCATTCTCCCTTGAATGTGTGTTTCCTACTTTGTTAAATAAACTTTTTTCAATGTCTCTGAAAAAAAGTCACTACTGTCAATGAAGTTTAAATTAAATAAAGGAGAATTTTTTTTTACTGTTATGATGTGCTAAGATGGTAGAGACAAATAATGATCCATTTTAGCTAGGAGCTGGAGGAGCCCCTCATATGTAATTTCTGTCAAAGAAAAGGTCACCAGTTGTTCAATTCTGGGGGTCATTTTATCCATTTAAAAAATAGTTACTGTTGTCAGCTTTCTGCCAGACTAGCTCACACAGGAAAATTTATCAATGTCTATTAAGAAATTTTAGTCTTTTTTATTATTTTTAAAACAGGATCTCACTGAGTTGCAAAGGGCCTCACTAAGTAGCTGAGGCTGTCTGCGAACCACAGTCCTTTGGTCTCTGCCTCCTGAATGCTGGGATTACAAGCATGCGCCACCACCCCCGGCCAAGAAATTTTATATTGTGCAAATCTTTATCCCAAAATTTTACTACTAGGAGCTTTTTCCTTAAGTTTAAATTCGCTACCAGCAATAAAATGTGTTCATAGCAATTATTTTATAATTGGTTAAATAAATTAGAGTAGGCCTATGGAATTTCAAGCTATAATTTAGAGATGGGATAGCAATACGCTTAATGATTTAGAAATATCTTTTCAGTATGTTAACTGAACTCAGAGGACAGAACAATACAGTCATCCCTCAGTATCCATGGGGAATTGGTTGAAGGACCCAAATTCTGTGGCTACTTTAGTCCCTTATATAAAATGATATAAAATTTGCAAATAGCCTAGGCCTATCCTCTTGTCTACCTCAATCATATCTAGATCACTTAGAATCCCTAGTGCAATGTAATGCCAGGTAAATAATTGTTATACTGTATTGCGTAGAGAACAATGACATGGACAAAGAGTCTATACGTAATCACTATGGATGCAATTCTTTTTTCGGAGCAGTCTTGATCCCTAGCTAGTTAAGTTTGCAGATGCAGTACCTAGGAATACAGAGGGTCGGCTGTATTTATAATATTTACACTTTGTTTAAAGACAAAGACACTATAATGTTAAAAGTTGTTATTTCTTGATGATATAGTTATTGATGTCTTTTTCTCCCAATATTTTGCTTTCTCTGTATCATCTAACTTTTCTAAACAAGTATTACTTATAACAAAACTCCATAATCTAAACATTTAAAACAAACTGTGCATGTAGTGACATCAATAATTGTGTTTTTATTTTTCAAGTAGATTTATAAATCACTATCACTTTTGCTTACCTCTGGATTTAGTTATATGGCTGGTCTACAACAGATTGGTAAATTTTCAAAGTAGTTTATGGTAAGATTTAATTATTTATATCAAGTGATAAAAGTCTAATTATAAAAGCTGCCTAAATTAAAATTAGACTTAGCATTTATATGTTTAACTGATCAAATCTATTTGGGGCTTGTATCTCCTGTGATGAGATTTAAATGTAAGTTTCCCACATTGCCAATTTACTGATTAACCAATTAGAAGTTTTTAAAATCCACTATCTATAGCAAATAAGGGGGTGATTGGAAATGCTGATTAAATGACATCTTCAGAAATAATTATTCTTTATTATGATATATCCTTTCTGGCAATATCATGGAGAACTTCGGAAGTGCATATCTAAAGCTCACCACCGTCTAACAGTCCGATGCCCAACTCTTGTTGGATTGTCAGACAATAGCGCAACACTGAGAACATTTTGAACTTGCTCAATTAGCCTTTGGAGAGTTTTCTGGACTGCAGACACCATTTACAGGGTTTTCTTTTGTAAGTCTTGGTTTAGTTAATTTTCAAACCACAAGGAAGAAGGAATTTTTAGTAATAATGCAATATAAACGGCATTACTTCTGTTCTCTATTTCAATACGGTAGGAACTAGGCGTGGGTCAGGCCAGCCCCGTCCTTGGATCCCTCAAATATCTTGAACTGCTGCTCAAATGTGTTGGGTTTGGCACAACCTGCAAGACCCTGGGCCAGGCACTGTTTCCTCTTTGATTTTTAAGCCCCTGTGTATTTCAAGGGAAACTTAATCCATATGTTTCTGATTCATTTACACTTAACTCATCAAAATGTTGTCTTGAAGGAGCTATTTGATATCCAACAAATCTTTGGAGCCCTTTTCTAGAGGACTTTGAAAATTTTTATTTTGATCCCCATAGAAAAGAAAGTTACTCTTTTAATGTGCGCATGTGCGTGTATATTTCAACAAGCAAATTTTTCACCCCCTCCCCAAGCAGGAGTTTGATCTAAAACTAACAAATAAGATGTCAGCCCAGATTTTTAGCTTGGTCTAATGTCCTATGTACTAATTAGAGCCTCTGGGGTGTGGGGGGAGCGGAGGATTCTCACTCTGATCTAAACTAGTCCCAAGCCCATGAAAATGTTCACCATCTGTTAGCAATATAGGACCTAGATGCGGCTGACAGTCATTTGCCCCGAGTCTTTGGTTCCAATCCACAATGAACTATTTAGGATTATTTTGTTGTTACTATGCTTTTTTTTAACCTCTGATGTTTTGGGTTAAAATTTTATGCCCTAACCTTAGAGAAAAATGAAGAAATGTGACTGCCAAGGTCTGATAGTTGTCTTGCCAATATCCTGGATTAAGGCTGCTTAACTAGCTTAATTTATACCCTCAGAATCGACCAGATTGTTGGTTTTAAATTCTCTTTCACTAAACTCTTTCACTGTTCATGGAAGTGGTTCATTTTTCCTTTCTCCAAAAATACACAGTATGACAAGTTGAGAGGGTATTTTCTGCCATTCAAATCAGTGAAAGGGAAGCTGATGTCAGAAAGGAGAAAGCACTTATGTTACTATCTCCTAAGCGACAAGCACGTTACATATTTATTCATTCAATCTTCAACATGATTTTATTAAGAAGCCATTAAACCCCGATGTGGTAGAGACTGATAGACAGAAAGAAAGAGGCCAGATGGACCGAATGAAAGGCCTCAGTGTTCCATGGCCTGGAGAGGTGGGTGGAGCTGTGGATGTTTATGGTGTGAAGGGGCATGATAAAGGGAGGTGTCCCCTGCCAATGACAGCTAGCAGTGATGGAGCACTGCCGCATGTCAGATACATGCCAAGTAGTCTACATGACCATCACACTGGATCTTCACAAAAAATATATCTCCCCCCACCCCACAGTTTAAAGATTACGAGGCTGGCAAAGCCACCCTCTGTGGACAGGCCATGTGCACCCAGAGCCTGCGTTCCCAACCACCATAGTAAATATGACCACTATTCTCCTGTCATTTACTAAGCATCCTGTATTAAGCCGACCAGTGTATGAATCCATTTTTACTTAAGAAACTTATTTTTCATAATCCTCGTGACCACCTGTAAATTAGGTATGGTAATCTCTCATTTTTAAATTAAAAGGCTGAGACTCAAAGGTCAAAAAAGCTGTTGAAGGTCATGTGGCCTGTGGGTGGCAGAGCCAAGATTTTAACCTGTCTGGATGGGAGTCTGGGACTCTTCATTCATGATGTCATGCGATCTTTTGTATCCTGTACTCAAATCACCTTCAAATATATTTGCTTTACTCTCTGAAGGCATGAATTAAAGACAGAATGGGTTGAGAAATATCTCTCCCTTTTGCTAGCCGGTTTCGCAATTCACAAAATAAAAGATGAGAAGTTGCAAAAAATTTCATCTTTTGTTTTCATTTAACTCATTTTCCAAGGCCTCAAGATGGACTCACACAGCCCTTTTCAGGGCCGGCCTTTGCCTGCGTTAGTCATCCGCCGGTACCTGGCCACCCTGCTTGGACTGGGAGGTGTCCTTTACAGTTCATTTCATTTTACATTCCTATCACCTGAACACAGCACTTTTCACAGTTCCTTGCAAAATGCGCAAGGGTGAGTCTTGAGACCTCATGGTGGTTATTAAATAGCACAGGCAGAATTCGGCCTTGTCAGTATGGGGTATATAAAGGCAAGTCTGTAGGGACAAAATGGTAAGCCTAGATACCTGAGCAAGGGTGATGACAAGCTCTGGGGAAGAGCCAAACATTTCATCTTATCCAATCTTGAGTAATACTGGAGTGCCTTGACATATTCCTGGCACAGCCCAGGGAGCCTTCCCCCCTACCTTGACATGCTTATGTGCAAATAAATGCAAGCATTGCCCAAGTATAATAATCACAGAGAGTTCTGTGTAATGAGGAAAATTGCCTGTAAATATCTGACAGCTGATTTAGGCTTCATTTGAAGTGGTATGAAAATCAACATGTTCTATGAACTTACCCTTGCGTCAGAGTCTCCAGGAGGAAAAGCTATTCCCTAGTTAGAATCAAGGCACTTTGAGAAGCTCTGTTAACCACTTCAGAGCCCAGCTATGAATGAGATAATTAGCTGGACACATGGCCTTCTGGTGCCTACCACCAATGTGCACTGATCAGACACTGGTCATTTTCCCTGTTACTCTGGGCCACAAAGAGTCAGAAAGAAAAAAAAAAAAAAAAAAAAAAACGGGTGGGGTGGAAGTTTAAATACAACACATCTCACTTTAGAAACTAGTCACATGCAGGCTTTTCCTTCTTTCCACAGGCCTTCTAGCTTAGGCCTGGGAGCAACAAGGGACCTGCTTTAAATAGCGATAATTAGCAATAATTGCTGCTATATCTTCACTTTATTGTCTCATTTGAGTTTCTGACATTAAGCCCTTCCCATACCAGTTTCAGAAGTCTAGAGAAAATCACTCTTCTCTGTGCCTCATCCTCTCTCCCCACCTTCTCATAGACTGACAGCCTTCCTTCTTTCCTCTTATCTTTAAAAGAAACATTTTGTCTTTCTGTGGGGCCAAGTTCTCCACTGATGCACTAGTTATTTTCAACCTTCCAACACCTCGAGGACTTTACTTTATGACATAATCCTTTAGCGAAGGACTTACCTTCATCCCTCACTTCCTTTCATTGAAAAACAAGACTCGTGAATCTAATTTCCTTTTGCTCTTCTTACTCTTGTCTTTTCTTTCCATCATGCTTCCTGAGCTGCTCAGGTCACTAAATGCTTTCTCTGCTACCTCACTCCTCAGTCTCCTCTACTCAGTCAAGTTAGCATTTCATCTCTGTGCACGTCTGTCCATCCCTGAGACATGTCATCCTTCTATGAACCACTTCCTTTAGAAAGGTCTGACCCTGTGATTTCTGCCACACCTCCTCTCCCTGTTTTCCTCCTATCTTATAGCCACCCCTTTTCTAGTCCTGCTTCTGGGCCCTCAATTATGGCTGCACCTCGGAGTCACCTGGGTGCTTATAAAATACGCAGCTTCCTGGTATCTCCCTGAGACTCTTACTGGATATATTTGGAATTAAACATTGTATATACAATCAGATGTGTATTTGGAAAGAATAAACACACCCACACAATTTTGGAGGTTTGCCCAGTGCCATGCCTTTTAAGCAAGCACCCCAGTAGATGTTGATGCTGGTGACCTGAGGGCCACACTTGGACAGACTCTGCTTCAACACTGATGCCCCTCAGACTTAATCTGTGGCCCATGGTCTCCTGAGGAACTCTCTCAAGGAATCATGCTCAATGATTATCACTGCTCCCTACCTGACATCTCCTCACTATTCCTAACTCAGATCTCTCTGTGTCTATCAATTTCTATATATTTCTCTCCTTCTCCCTCTTCCTTTCCTGCTCTTCCTTTCCAACCTTAAATTTATAACCTCAGCTTTGTCTTAATCATCCCAAGACTCATTGATTCCATTTCTATAATAGCTCTTCATTCAATTCCTTCTGCTACCGCATCAGTATCTCGTTTCTGTACAAGTAAATGTTTACAGCAACCTCTCAACTATTTTTCTACCTTTGTTGTTATCCCCTCAGTCTATCCTTTACATTTTCATCAAAATGACCTTCCTACATGGATATCTGATCACATCACCATCCTTATTAAAATAAGCTCCTGCAGACCAATGTCATAATTCCATAGGCTTCAAGCATCCTTTGTGATGTGGCCCTTCCTCCAACCTCGTCCTAGACACCAAATCTTTGAACCTGCAACTCATTTAGAGTGCTCATGTGTTTCCCTGCTGTCTCGCATGCTGTTCCGTTAAGGTGGGATGGCAGTTTTCATTATTTTTTTCCAGTCTCTCCTATTAATAATAAGTAACATTTAATTAATTATTAGTGGTGCAAATCATTGTGTAACATTTAACCTTAAATAACATATTTAAATTAAGTATTATTTTCCGGATTTTACTGAAAAGAAACAGCACAGAAAAGTTAATTTGCCTAAGATCACGCAATTAGTAATTGTGGGATTATAATTCAAACTCTAGCAGATGAACTCCAGAAATCCATCTAAAGAGCTCAGTCCTGAGCTGGGCATGGTGACACACACTTGTAATCTCAGCATTTGGGAGGCTGAGACAGAAGGATGGATCACAATTCGCAGCCAGCCTCAGCTACTTAGTGAGGCCCTTCGCAACTCAGTGAGTGAGCCCCTGTTTCAAAATAAAGAATAAAAAATATGGCTGGGGGTGTAGCTCAGAGGTAGAATGCCCCTGGCTTCCATCTTCAGTACTGCAAAAATAAAAATAAAGAGAACCCAGTCCTATTGCCTTTCCCACCCTGAACAGTATTATCTTCCTCTGTGCCTCTCTGCAATGAGACCTCCGTTCTTTGGGTTCTGTCACTGAGTTTATCTCACTCTGCTGTTAGCTTATTGATAAATTAATCTTCTCCCAACTATGACTCTGATTTTCTTGGGAGGAAGGACTATGTCTTTTTTTTTTTTTTTGCACTGGCAATTAAACCAAAAGAGACTCTGCCTTTGAGCTATACCCCTAGACCTATTTTATTTATTTTGAAACAAGGTCTCTCTAAGGAATGGAGGGCTTGCTAAGTTGCTAAGCCTGTAGCCAATCATCCCCAAACCCATTGATTCTATGAACCTGTGATCCTCCTGTCTCAGCCTCCCACGCACTTGGATTATAGGCATTTGCCACCATGCCTGACTTAACTATGTCATTTCTTTTGATATCCCCAGAACAAAGCTCAGTTTATGATACAAAAGAGAGGATTAATTAAAAAAGTCTATGACCAAACAAACAATATGAAGAGAGACAAACAGGAGGACAAAAACAGAGAAGAGATGTAGAGGCAGACACACACAGAACTTTGAGTAGGACTCTCTGCCTTATTCATCTTTATAAACTCACAGCGGTTTTCCATGATGCTGTGTACAAAATTGTCTCAAAAAGATATATTGAAGTGAATTCAAATGTATGAGTTCTTACAATGAGATGATGCTGATAATTCGATTATGAATCAATGAACCAAGAAGTCAGCTTTTATCTAAGGAGAGAGACCGAGAAAAGGGGAAATGGAGTAAAAGAGGCATTTGGTAGAAGCCCTATGCCTCAATTTATCTTTGTATACTAACAGTATTTCATACAATATCATACACCACATTTCCTCAAACTACTAGAAATAACAATTAAAAATTGTACTCACATTTGAATATGTACTATTTTAATTATGCATAAGTATCCTCTTCAGTTAAAATTCTTTCATTAATTAAAATATGACATTTTGGGTACCTGCTTAAAATCACAGACTTAAACATGTAAGAATCAAGTCTTAAAGTTTTGAAGAGATAAAATCCTTGTCTTCTTCTTCCAAAAGCATGTTGTTCTTTTATGTACGATTTTAATTATGCATAAGTATCCTCTTCAGTGAAAATTCTTTCATTAACTAAAATATGACATTTGAAGTACCTGCTTAAAATCACTGACTTAAACATGCAAGAATCAAGTCTTAAAGTTTTGAAGATATAAAATCCTTGTTTTCTTCTACCTAAAGCATGTTGTTCTTTATGCCAGTCCTATTCTTCATTTTTTCCTCTTTCTATTTTTCTTTTTTGGACATATATCTCACCAATTGATGAAAGCATTTAATTCCTCCATAAATATAAACAGCTCTTCTGTGTTAAGTGTTAGGAATACACTGTTAAATGAACTAGGCTTGATTCTCACCACATTCACCATCCTATGATCTACTGGGGGATGATCCTAAAGTAAACAATTAATAAATAAATACCTAAAGACACCTCATTTAAAACCAAAAACGTGGATGATGGAGAGTCAGAGCCGCTGCCTAGACTGTGATCTGTGCTATTCATTTGTATTCATAAGCATGTGTTACCTTAAATTATTATTTAAACTCTTTCATGTGCACCTGTTTCTCTCGACCTGATTACACACATCTTTAAAACAGCCTGGAGCCTTAGCTTCCCTGTAATTGGTAGGATAAATGCATGAATATGACTTTATGGTGAAAGTGGTCTTTCAGTTATTTCTGGAAAAACAGGTATATTTGGCTAGAAATTGAGGCTAAAGACTCTCTGTGCTAAGAAAACAAGGAAAGACAAATATTTTCAATTATGTTTTGATAACATGGCAAAGACAATGCTAGGTGTTTGCCAAACTGCCTCACTTCCCTTCAGATGTCACCAGTGGGCTTCATTTCCCAGCCCACCTCACCTTTACTGGGGCCAATGTTAGCTGATTGTGTTCAGCAGAATATTGGCAACAGTGAGAAAACACTTCCAAGCCCCTCAGAGGACATTCCTTATCCTGGCTTCGATCAGCATTGGCCAGCCAGGAGCAGAGAATCCAGTGAAAGGTTCTAGGTGCCCCTGGGATTACAGTGTCAAGCAATGAGAGCTCCTTGAGAAGCCGTGTGAGCCCTACTTTGTAGACACACAATTGGATTATATTAGGAGCAAAAATATAATCATTTTATTGGGTGGAGCACTGAGATCTGGAGTTGTTGATTCAATAGAGAGTTAATCTATCCTGACTGACATGAGGGGCCTTGGGGGATATGCACTCTCTTGGGGTATTTCTTTGATGGAAATGCTGTGCAAAAAAATTTTTTAAAAGATTTCATTTAAATACTAGTTTTAATACTACCAGCTTTCCTGCCAGGAGTCTGACAAACTAATTTTAATGTGGACAGCTAAAGATAGCCATAAACATCAGAAGGGCAGAGATCTTATCCACAAGGACAACTATGACTAGTTGAGTATCTGTCATACAGTTAGCACTCATAATTACCTCTGGAGAAAATGAGTGTGAATTATTACTTTTGATGGAAGTTACAGGGTCAAGTGCCATTCAAGGTTACCCCAAATCATCAGCCATAATTGTAGGGTCAGCAGTAAAGGTCACCCAGCAGAGAGGCCATAGTTTATTCTGTAGCCAAGCCACCATGCTTGTTGCCAAAATTTACTCTTAGTAAGGCTAACTCCGTCACAGTCTCCACTCTGAAACTTTTTTTTCAAAGGAGAAAAGGGTCAAGTATATCCCCGAAATCATTATGAATGAGCTTAAGGATGAATTCTGACAATAGGATTAAACTGCTATCTGGTTGAGATTGGGTTGAGCTCCACAGCCTAAAAACTTGACAAAAGAAGTATAAACATAAACGTGCTGTTTTCTTAGCACTAGTCTTCCAGGGCTGGTGCAGTGCCATCATAGTATTGCCAGGAACCTCAGTTTTCTCCATTACTCTGAAGCCCTCCCAAATTCTCAGCATGCATTTTTCATCCTCATGCTTTCTCTAGATCTGTTCTTGCATGATAAGTGCTTGATACCCAGTTGCATGTCTGCACTCCAGGCAAGATCAAGAAAATAATGAATAGGTGGCCTCTTTCAAGAAAGCAATAACTTTCATAGGAACCCCAATAAGACTTTATCTTATATATCACTAGCTAAATATATGTTAAGTGGAAACTCTAGGAAAGTTGTATTTTATCTGAGCCCATTACCTACCCCCAAAAGAGTTTTTGTTATTAAAAAAAGACAATAGAATTTATTGAGTACAAAGTCCATGACACTCATCATTCATTTTAAGGGTATAATAACAAGATTAAATGGACCCTGTCTTCAAGGACCTTGCACCTACTGAAGGAAAAGTGATACATTAATTAATATAGAACCAAGTACTAAAGTATATGTCCCAGAGAAATAATATGGGCCTGTGAATGTGGATAATAAAGCAACCTCATCTAGAGTAAAAAATTAAGAATTGGTTCCATGGAAGGACAAATGAGTTGAAATCTAAAAAAAAAAATAGTAAAGTTTTAGTATATAACAAAGTATTTATGTCATACATCTATGAGAAGAACTTTCCCAAAAGAGAGCTTGTGGGGGAAAAACAAAGCTCACATGGAAGAGAAAGAATGGAAAATTATAGAAACTACATTTGTATATATGACTTCATATCAGAGAAGGCTAGCTATCAATGACAGTAGTATAAGAAAAGAAGCTTCAAAGCCTTATAGAAACTACCTAAGGATTTGAAGCAAGAGGATGAGATATGATATTTCCACTGGGAAAAGAGTACTTTGCTGCAGATGAGGGGTCAATGGGATAATGGGATACGCTGAAAATGAGGTCATGGCAGAGGAAATGCTTGTGCTCTCCTCAAAATCCATTTGTTGAAACGTGATTTCAAATGTTATAGTATTTGCAGGTAGAGTTTTTAGGGGGTAATTAGGTCAAAGGTGGAAAGCCCCTATAATGGGATTAGTACCCTTAAGGATAGACCTCAGAGAGCTCCCTTGCCCTTTTCACCATGTAGGACTAGGATGGCCATCTACAAATCAGGAAGTGGGACCTTATCAAACACTGAATTTACTAGTATCTTGATATTAGACTTTCCAGCCTGCAGAATTGTGAGAAAATATTTTCTTTTCTTTATAAGCCACTCTATGACTTTTTATTATTGCCTGAATGGACTATGATAGAGAGGCACTGATAATGATAATATGGGTCCAGATGAGCAGAAGTGGTGACCTGGACTAGGGGACTAGCAGTGATTAGAGAGTAAAATCACATAGAGATTTACAAGATATCAGCAGGCCAAAGGAGAGTTAGCAAATCTTTGAGAAATTAGAATGCAAAGTTAGAAACTGGAAGCAAAAAGAAAACAATAGAGGGTCTAGCTACATCCCCTTAGTATAAGGAGTTGTAAAAAGAGATAATACAAAATGAGAGAGAGAGAGAGAGAGAGAGAGAGAGAGAGAGAGAGAAGAAAATTGTCAAAGCAATAAGAAAAATACTAGAAATAAACATGTTTTCTACAATTAAAGAACTAGAAAGTAACAAGAAAAAATAAATGAAAATAGCAAAACATAAAGATCTGAGAAATAAAGCACCAGGAATTTAGAAAGAATCTTAAAGGCTTCTAGAGATGGGCAAGAGGCAGCAAAGTGGGAGAAAGGAGGAAAGAAAAAACAGGTCACACACAAAGGATTCGGAAGCAAATTGAAGCCAGGCTTGCCAGGACCACAGCAGAAGCTGAAAAGCACTGGATCTGTGCCTTAGAAAATTTAAAGCTACTTTGTAGGACAACTTGACATTTTAAACTAGACATAGGAATTGTTGTGAGATAATATTTTAAAAAATAAGTAAACTGAAGAAATTATACTGGAATTTATATAGAATTTTATGGAAAAATTATGTATCAAAATTTATCAGAATTAGGAATATGGATGCCACAGATGTCCTTAACAAAAGCTATCTAACCAGGCTTGGGATAGAAGTCAGCTTAGATGAGTTAAGGAGTGAGTGGGAAGTGACAAACTATAGCCCACAATATAGCCAAAGAAGAATTAATTAAGCAAGTAATTAGAAAGAAAAAATTCTGAGCATTATTATACTTGGTATAGAAATAATCCAATTGAGAGAGCAGTGGGATTTATGGAGGTTATTTATAGCATTCAGATAGAGTATATTGACCTTTCACGAGACAAGAGAAGCCTCAAAGAGCTGATCTATGGGAAGCATGATCCCCAAGTTCAGCTAGGTTCAGAGGTGGGACATGGCTGAGAGAGGCTGGGCCCTGGGGATGTGGCCTTTGAGAGTCATTTGTCCCTGGCCCCTTCTCTCACTCTCTGCTCTGACAACCATGAGTTGAGCTCAGCTTTCCTCTCCTATGCCCTGTTGTTATGTCTCTGCTCTGGAGCCAGCCAGTCCTGGACTAAGCCCCTGAAACCTTGATTTCAAATAAACCTTTCCTCTTTTAAGTGTTCTTATCTGGTATTCTTGTTCCAGCAATAAAAAAAAAAAAGATAACCGAAATACAATCCAATTTAGAGAAGATGGATAAAACAGAGACTAGAGAAGGCTTTGATAGGTTTTAATTTGGGTCACATGGTAAAGGACATCTATCAGAGCTATTTGAAATATTCACATAGAAAGGAGAGAACAAAAGGTCTGAGAAGCCTTGGATTCAGAAAGCGTATGACTGTATCCCCACCAGATTTTCTTCACTCTTGAACTTGGTCTGTCACCATGAAGTTGTACTTCTCCCATATCGACCTTTCATGAACTGGGTTTAAAGCCAGAACCTTCTCTCAATAGAGGTAAATGGTGATTAAAATATCTAAGTGGTCCTTTCCCTGTTTGGATTCATAAAATACAATTTGAGAACATACAACAGATTGAAAGATAATAAATTTTTCTCAGGGCAAGAATCATGTCTTGCTTTTTTGTATCTGTAGCAACTAACATTCTGAAATCTAGTAAATGCTCAATATTTTTTGTAGAATAAAGAGGCAAATGAATAATTAAATAGTGGGGTTTTTTTTTCTTTTTGGCACAGTTCCAGGATCAGTCTTTCTTTGAATAACTAGAAATTTAAAAAAATATTGCTAAGAGCAATAGTAAATGTAAGGAAGAGAAACACTTTAAAGAATTTAGAACAGAGATGTCCAGTATGAGGACTTTGCAAAGAGAACATTTTTGTCCACACTAAAGATGTATTAGACACATTGACCATATTGTTGAATGTCCCAGAGACATGACTGCTTATGTTTAATCCAGTTCATTTGGTTTCCAGTCAGACAATATTTATTATAGTGACTAATGATTTACCAAGCAGAGTCAACTCTGTGTTTTTAGGCAACAGAAAAGATTAGTGGTACAAATATTTAAAGAGAAAATTTATTTTTTAAAGTTCACTTCTATTTTGATTTAGAATAAATTACTGATTCTTCTGTTTATTTGCTCCCATGTTAAAGTTGGCTTGCATTTCATCACCCACTGAAAGTTTATTGGGTGTCAAGAAGAAGCAACACTAGATGTAGAGATACCTTTTGAAACATATTGAAGGATTCTAAAATCGTGTCCTTGTTTAGATCATTTCAAATGTCCCAAGAATTCGGTTTACATTTTTTCTTATAATTTAATTTTCTACAACAAATTGTGTCAAACATCTGAACTGAAATAAGTCAGAGTTTAGTTTCCTTGGTCACAAAAGAAAATTCTGACTAACATAAAGAAAGTGATATGTGGGAAATGGCAGGGCAGGAAGAGAATCTACTAGGTAGACCAGAACAATGCTCACCTCTCTTCAAGATCTACCACACAGATGTGAGAAAATGCCCAGAGGTGATCATAGAAGGTACATGAAGAATGAGCAGAAACATGGCCTCGCACACTGGCTGTTTGCCTGATACAGGAGTGCTAGCTAGACCTAATGTTAAATTCTCCTAGGATATCTCAGTTGGGACTGTTGTGATGGAGCAGGAATGCTGAAGTCCTGGAGCCAATTGCTGACATCAGGACAAAACTAATGTTGGGAGAAGATGACGTCAGTGGGTGGAGCTGTCATGGATGGATCAACATATTGGACCATGACTGTCCAATTACTGACTTTGGGGACTAGCCCATGGAATGCAAGATGGGTGGTCACAATAAAACCAAACTAAAGACACTCCAGGACATGAGGAGGAAGGAGAAACCTGGTAGGCCTGAAACCCACACTGTCACAACAGCCCCCTGGCATCACTCCTCTTAGAAAACCATGTCTTCAAGAGCAACCCTGGTTCCAGTTTGCCATATTTATCACATCTCCTCTTCATGCTTGGTGAGGCTAAGGCTCCAGACGGGACTCTCCTCCAGGCCTCTGAACTTTCGTGTTCTTTTGCTTTATTTCTTGCCAGCGTAGGAGTGAAGATGTGTTGAAGATGACTGTCTCGCTATGGAAAAGTGACTCTCAGAAGAGGAATTCAGCATTCTCGGCCAAACCAAGAGGGCCATTAATTTATACCATAAAACGAACAGCCAAAGAATGCAAGAAGTGGCATTGCTCTGTTCAGAAGATTCTTGTGAGAGAGAGTAAACAACAACCTTGGTTGCTGCTGGGACTGGCTGGTTTTCAGAATCCGACCAAGTTTTAGAATGGAAACAATCAAGCAGTGATGTCAATGCCCCCATGGGGTCCAAACATCTCCTCTAACCTTCTTTCCATCCATCACTTGGCTCTTTCTATGCCATGAAGTCTAGTCAGATCTCTGAGGAAACAAACAAGAGCATTCAAAGCCATTTTCACCCCAATCAACAAAGACTGGATTAAGTATTTAGGGTGGAGGTATATGTGGGTATGCTTCATCTCTACTGTGCTGCAAATGCCCACATTTTGGTGGAGTCTTTTCATAAATAATCCTTACTTTGTGTCCCATGGTCACACAAAGGTCCTCCAGAGCTGCCAATATGCTCATAAAGCTTAAAGGCCCATAAACATGTGGTTTACTTCCCAGAGTTCTCTACCCTGTACTTATTATCACTGACAATGGAGCCTGTGTTACAGAAGCCTAAGGTCGTGGCTAACACTCGTATGTTGTTAAAAAGAAGATGGAAAAATATTCCTTGACCTTTAAATAGAAAGTTATGCACACAAACATAAAAAGATGGTAAGAATAGAAATATTCTTTAAAGTGGTTATGTCCTAGAAACTAATAATTGTAAAGAGCCACCAAACAGGGCAACTTCTTGCAACTGAATTTACTTAATGTTCAAAGATTGCCACTGGTTAACTTCTCCCTTAATTGTTGTGCTCTTCAGGGTGATTTGTTGTTGTTGTTCTTGTTGTTGACACATGCATGCAGCTGGTTGAAGCAAAAACAATGTACACACATAAGCATATGTATACCTCTATATTTCATACAAACTTGACTTGTTGCAGGGACACCTCAGGTACCTGGTGGCACAGGATTTTATCTATCTGGAGTCCATTTCATTATCAATTTAGATGATATGTAATATTGTTATCCTTATTATTAACCTCTTTATCTGATTTTTCTCTTGTCTTTACATTCTAAAGACAATTATCACAAGAATAAGACAACATAGACTGACAAACATCTGAATCATATTGTGTGCCATTTCAGAAGCCACAGAAAGAGATTTCAGTTCATTGTGAGGAAGCAAAAAGTTTAATTCAGGGAACTTGACTCAAGAATAAAAAAAAAAATGCCTTAATATATAATGAGCATTTCACCCCAAAAAACATTCAAAAAGAAGTCTGGAGGACCATCTCTTATGGATGCTATTAAGGGACGTCTGGGTGTTGGATCATCCACGAAGAGACCATTTTAAGGTATATAGAACCCAACAGAGAGATTGGATAGCAGGCCTCATCTTCAAATATTTGCCTTACTGGGCTAGTGCAGGGCCCAGGAATATGCATTGGCCCTTTGATAAAAGTAAAAATAAAACAAAATGAAGAAAATATAAAAATATAAGAAAGTGAAAAATCACCTGAAATGTCACAAAACACCAACATTCAGTGGCCACCTTTTCATACATTACTATAAAAATATTTGACATGTAAATAGCTTGAAATAAAGTAAATTCTCCCTAGGAAAAGCTTTTACTATCATTGACAAAAATATTTGTGGAGTTATTTTTCTAGTTATTTCTCCCCACTCTTGGTATGATCAGTGTTAGCAACCTGATAGTCTTATCATTTCCCATGTTAATGTAATGATATACAAAAGTGAAAATATTATAAACACATGTATAAATAATGGTCTTGTCTTTATTTTTCAAAATCAAAATGTATTATGCATGGTTTCCAACATCTTGCTTTTTTTCTACTTAATGTACAAAAAGCTGCCAAACCAACTGGTATTGATCTCATTCATTCTATTTAATGTCTTGAACATGTCCTATGATATGAATATCCCTGTAATTATTTATTTATTCTCTTATTTTTGAGCTTTTTCTCTATAGTTTTCTGGCATGACTCATAGTGTTGTAATTAACACCTTTGTGCTAGCTAATATTTTAAATATAAGCTTAAGTCTTTATGAAGTAAATTCCCAAGCCTAAGATTATTGGGTCATGAATATGTGTGCTTTTAATCTTAACAGACATTTCCAGATTGTTTTTCTATCCACCAGCAATATGAGTGAACTCCTTTCTCCACATCCCAGCCAGTTGGTTCCCATTCTTTTTTGTGTTTGACAGTTTGGTGTAGTCTCTGTTTTATTATTACTTTGATTTCCATTTTTCTGATCTGCAATGAAGTTGAGCATCTTTTCATGTTTATTGGCCTTTGGATCCGCTATTTGTAAAGAGTTTATTCATAGCTTTTGCCCACTTTTCTTTTGAGCTGTTTCTAAGAGGTTTTTGTACATAGTAGGAATACATCCTTTATCTGCCATATGTGTTGAAAATATTTTTCTGAGTTTATAGTTTATATTTAAATTTTGTTTATGGTTTCTTTTGCACCATTTAAATATTTATTTATATATAACTATGTTTATCTTTTCATTCGTCGACCCTTGGTTTGCTCTTTTAGTTATGACTCAACTGTGAAGCCTGCCACGAGGCTGGAGGACCGCTAGATTAGAAGATGTGAAACTTCTCCTGACACTCTTGATTTTATGATTGTGAAGTATGAAGCACTATAAAAACTCCTCTCATCTTTCAAACTGAAATGCTGCCAGATTTTAAGGCAGATAACAGAGGAATCAAATGAAAAGGTAGGTAGCTTGTGAACAAGCAGAATATCTATAAAATTTTAGTACCACTTCAAGAAACCTAGTTATGTGCCATATTGCCAGAATTCTATAGGGGAGAGCCATCAAGAAAAACAAATAGCCACCACAGGAGAATGGCTCAGTCTCCACATTCTTGGAAGACACTCAGAAGCAGTAATTCCTTTTTTCTGACACCTTCTTTAGGCTTATGAGGGCTATGCTGTCAACCAAAGAAATTTTTTTAACTTTTCTGTTTGGTTCATAATGCCCAAGACCCATAATAAAGGGTGTTTACAGCAAAGAAAAAGTCTAATGTGAATAAAAAACAGCAAATGGAATCCTAGCTCTGGATATTATTTTTTCTTAAAGAAGCCTAGAAGGTATTACTTGCCAGATTTTCATCTCTGGTGAAAAACGTGCAGGGCTTAATTGATTCCTGCAGAATCTCTTAAGTCGATGAAAGGGATATGTCTCAGAGAAATTTACTTGCTGGCTGTTTTACATGCATGTGCACGCACACACAGAGACACATCACCGCCCTGAGACTTCACAGCCAGACTCCTGAGCTCGCTGACCTACCAAACCTAATGTGAGTCATCAGTTTTCCAGATCCTGTCCCTCAGGCCACCTCCTTAACTACCTTCCTAACTCATCCTTAAAGTGATCTGTTTACTTTAACAAGTGTAGCAAAATCTAAAAGCAAGACCCTCTGCTAAAGTTATTTGGTGGTTTGCTTTGGGAACCTGATTTCTCTCTTATTTATAAAAAGGAAGTGCAAATTTGGCTAAGGGGACTTACATGGGGTAAAAGCATCCTAAGCACTGAATTAATGCCTACTTCTAGTGTATGAACTTCTACTTAGGGTTGTGTCTGTGTATTTAAACCTATGTTCCATACTCATGAAGAATAATTGCTTACAGTGCTTCCAATACTTGCTTAAGTACCGGAATCTGGTGTTCCAACTTCAGAGATTCTGGATATAGAGGGATTCTTACCCAACCTGGAATAGTCCAAATTTCTCCCTTCTCTGATCTTCTAAAGAGGCAGTTAAGTATTGTCTTAGGAGCCAGGCATGGTGGCTCATGTGTGTATTCCCAGCATTCAGGAGGCTGAGACAAGAAGATCGCAGTTCTTGGACAGCATCAACTACTTAGTGAGGCCCTTCACAACTCAGCGAGACCCTGTTTCAAAAAAACAAAAAGACTAAAAAATAGGACTGGGGGTATAGCTCGTAGGTACCATGCTCCTGAGTTTCATCTCCAGCACTACAATAAGAAAGAAAGAAAGAAAGAAAGAAAGAAAGAAAGAAAGAAAGAAAGAAAGAAAGAAAGAAAGAAAGAAAGAAAGAAGGAAGGAAGGAAGGAAGGAAGGAAGGAAGGAAGGAAGGAAAAAAGGAAAAAGAAAAAGAGTATTGCCTTAAGGATTCACAACTTCATTCAGATCAAGACTGGTAGAGTACCAGTGTTTCCAGTCTCTGCTGAGTCTTCAGCCCTTTTCAGCAGCCTCATTCATGGTCAGCTTCCTCCTTCATCCCAATGTCACCCTTTCCAATTGCCACACACTGTTTTCAAATACCCAACTTGCTTCTCTGAATGTCCCCTTAGCATAGTGACCATCACAGATTATAAGCAAATCTATAGTGCTACTGAATACGTTTCTTGCTTCCCTATACCCAGTCAAAACTCTTTCCTATTCCCAGGCTCTGAGTCTCTCTTCTCTCCTACTGCAACCTGTTGCGTATTTTAATATGTTTCCCTCTCTATGTCTTGAATCTATCCAGTCCTCTATCAGTCCTTCTTTGTCATTTGAAAAATACAGTCTATTTTCTCAGTAAGTGTACAAAGTTCACTTTTAAAGATGTGCAAACATATGTCCCCCTTTCCTTGAAAGAATAGATTATCTTGCTGTATCCCTTTTGTTCCCCCAGTTAGAGCCCTCACTCTCTGTTTTGGTCAGCATCCTTCCTTTGCAACTATAATCTAAAAGATTGACCATGTAACCTAGAGAAAAGATTTGGTTTCTTATGGTTTCAGGTTCGTGAAAAGATTTCCCATTATGTATACAGGATACCTTTCTCCCTCCTCGAGATCTCTTGACTATTTTTTTATACTACTAAATGGGCTTTTTTCATTAATGGCCATAAATTGTAGTATAGAATTATAATAGAATTTTATTGTTGGTCTTGAATCATGGATTCTCCCTTGGTGAGTTAATTCAACATGCAATATTAAATATGTTGCCTATATTTATTTTCTTTCTAAATGCATGAAATTTAGGAGACACATAATACTTAGAAGTATTCTGTCCTTAAAAATATTCAACATTCTTCATCCCCCCTTCACCCCTGTCACTAAACCTATACTTTCCTAACTCTCTTTGTTTTCCACTTCAGTAATTGAAGACATAGTTTGCTCAAGGTTTCAGTCAGCATTTTCACTGCTATAATCCAAATACTTGATTACCACAACTTAGAAGAATAAAGATTTATTTTCCTCACACTTCTGAAGATTTTAGGGTTCGGTCCATGTTAGGCTGGGAGACGTCTGCAGAATTCAGGGCATGGCGATGGGAGGAAAAGAGGGAGAGATCAAATACTCTGTTCTCACATTATAGAAGCCAAAGCAAGAGAGTGAGAACAAGGGAAGGAGGGGCCATGTCTAATTCCAAAGCCACAACCTCAGGGACCCATCCTCAGCATCCAAGTCCCACCTCTAACATGACTGCCTTGTTTCCATGAGGTCTACAAGAACATTTTAAATCAAAACATAACACTCAGTTATTCTGAGACATTCTGGACTACTCCTGCTTCCTCACCCACTACCTTTAGTCTCCATGTGCTCACTAACTTCAAATCTGCTTCACTGGTGCTGCCTTGGTTATCTATCAATAACTTGTAAAAGTCCCATGAATGACCTCCATACCTTCATGATCAACTCCATCCAATCATGTCCAGTGCCTTTGATAAGAAGGTGAATCTATACTAGAAATCTGATCACATGAGCTTGCACCTGAAATCTGTTCAGGAAGTCCCTGTCACAGGATGTCCTCATACACTTCTCATAGACTTGAGAAGATGTTGCCATTACCTGCCACTGTGTGGCCTATATACCCTGGGTTTCAGACATAAAGAACTGCCATATGTTAACAATAGTGTGCAGTCTTTCCCCTTTATGAATTTGAATATGATATTTGTCTTTGGTACTGGGGATTGAGCCCAGAGGCATTCTACCTCCAAGATACACCCCAGTAGCTGAGGCTGGCCTCAAATCTGTGATCCTGCTGTCTTAACCTCCCAAGTGCTGGAATTACAGGCCTGCACCTGAGGTTCAGTTTGAATATGGTATAAAAATATGATCTAAAATATCTTTAACTTTTTGGTCAAAAGGTTGAATAAAAACAATATATATTTGTGCAAATATATATTTATGCAGAATAGTTTCATTTTTCCTCTGAAGGCTTTGTTGTTTGTGTTTAAATAGATAGAAATAAGTTTCCTAAACCTCTGGAATCCAAAACCTATGGTCCTACTTAGAGATAACTGACATTGTCATCAAAGCAGCTTTTTAAAGAAGGTTGAAGGAGTTGTATGAGATGGTGAGTTATAGTGAGTCATTCAAAGTAGTCTTTTAAATATTGATCATCTAGCTGGCTCATACCTTGTCTCCTATCCCCGGTGTCATCCTAACCCCACCTTTGGTTTCTATTTTCCTTTATCCCTTTCTCTCTCTCTCCATACTAGCTATGATCACTGCCCAGGCCCAGTCTTAGAAGTATTGGAGGATGTACTAACTTTGTAAGTAAATTTAGCTGTCTCACATTTTCCAAATAAATTTTAGAGATTTTTTCCTGTATTGTCATAAAGAAATGCCCTTTAAAAATAAACTTTGCTCACTTGCACAATACCCCTATCTTTAGCAAATGACTGTGTATCTTCTCTGCCTCTGCTGAATTTTTCATCTTCTTTTGCCCACTCAGCCACACCCACCACATAGCTCTTTACCCATCCACCCAAAATGTGAGAGGTTCCCAGCTCCTGACAGTGAGATCAGTGAATTGCAAGGCTCTATTGTCCTCCATGAACCCTGGTCTTAGGAAACATCCTGGTAACAATTTGAAAAGCTTGTATTTCCCACTTGAGTCCCCAAGAAGCTGAGCTCAAGGTACAATTTGAGCTCAAGGCTGAAGTACAACTCAGAGGAGGAGAAATTTATTGGGTGTCACGGTCACAGAGGTTTCAGTCAGAGGTTTCAGTCCATAAGGACGGCTCTGAAACAAATATGGTAGTGGCAGTGGACGAGTACACTGGAGAAAGAGGCCGCTCTTATATCATGGAGGCTGGAAGCAGAGACAGCAAAGGGAGGGGAAGAGGAAAACATATGTAGTCCCTAAGGCCATGCCCCCAATATCCTACCTCCTCCAACAGTACCCTAGGGGCCTACCTTTAACACACAATAAATCCATTCAAATTATTTATATATCAATAGGGTTATCCACTGATGAGATTAGAAGCCTCAGAATTCAATTATTTCACTTCTAAACAGTTTTATCATCACCAAAAAAAGAGCCTTTCTGGGGATAGTGTATGGCTAAACCATAACAATCTCTGTAACACATATGCCCTTATTATAAATAATGTCAGAGCCACTAAATATGGTACACTGCTGATATGCTAGGCAGGGCTAAGCATATTTTGTATACTACAGGATTTAATACTTTAGCTTTATTTCAAGGAAAATAAAACTTGTAATATCCAAGTAAAAAAGAAGTTAGAGCTGATTGCTAAAATCCTCTGGTGGGGATTTTATAATCTATAGTATAAGAGCCAAATACTTGCCTCTTAGTCCCCTTCCCAGGTATCCTACATCCTGACCCTAGGGAGTCATGGCACAAACGTGATTGTTTTGTACCTCTGGGCTTCAGTACATACCTCTACCTTTTCCTGGAATGTTCTGCCAGTTTCTATTTATCCTTCAAGACAAAGCAGTAGTCCTTCATTTTGAAGCATGGATTGACTCCCTGGTGAACTTAGGTCCTTCTTCCCACTGAACTTTACTTTATTCCTGGCCATGTTACATTATTAACCACACTGTACAGTACTCATGTAACTTATCTTCTTTAAAATCTTCCTAGCCAGGCCACATGTTCATTAAGTCCAGGAATGTGTCTCTTTACCTAGTAGGCAAGTTTCCAATAAATATTTATTGGAAGAATGAACAAACAAGTGAATAAACAGATGTTCTTTGAGGGCAGAGGGAAGTCTTCCTCCCTTCCTGCACACAGTTCCCCTTGTTTATGTGTCACTGAGTGGATGTTCCATTGTGCCTCTGCCCTGAACAAATCTTGGGTGTCATGACCACCTTAAACAAGCTTGCTGTGGACACATCGGGCTGTGGCAGCTTGCTCTAGTCCCATAGGCAAAATATAGCAGGACTGATTTATGTCCTGTTAAAGGAAAGCTGCCAAAGGCCAAAGATGCAGGCAGCATGAACACAGCTGAGGATCCCAGATTCAACCAGGGTTCTCTTGGACACACTAACGTCCCATGCCTCCAAATGAAGAGTGGGAGTACCTCTTACCTTAAGTACTGCAGAAAATACTTCTAGATGAGAAATCCCCAACTCTTAATTTCCTGGAGAAAGTGGATCTGAACAATGTAAGAGAAGATTTTTTTCTGAAAAGATACTGTATGCCTTCTAGAAACAATGGAAAGACAGAAAGATGAAATTTAAAATTGGACGCTCTGAAAGCAAAGTATAGGTTAGGCGCTGTGACTGGAGGCCAAGTTAGGACTCCAAGCCAACAGAAGTCCCCACTACCACTTACTTCAAACATGGAAGGTTTCAGCTTGACCATTCCCAGCCCTTACACCTGAACTCAGGCGCCACCTGTGTTCCTGGAAATTGCATGCCATCGCTAACATGCCCCTTCATCGCATCAGGAGCTCCAAATCCAAAACTCTGCAGGCGTCTGATGTGGAAACCACATCCTAACTGCAGGGTGGGATGCAACAGGTTGTCTCTGCCTTTGAGCTTCTACAGTGGGGAGGGTAATCAGTTTCATAAACAGGGAATCTCTCAGGCATAAGACAGAGGAACAAACTGATGACAACCGTCTCCTCTACACACCAAAATTGCCTTCAAATATTAATAGCTACATCAAGTATGTAGGGTTATATCAGAAGGACATTTTTAATCACCCCACATAATAAAAATCAGAAAATCAGACTATTAAAAAAACTCAAAACCTATTTTATTGGGCTCACAGTTCTATGGAGCACAATGCCATGATTAGATGGCATTGACTTACTCATTATACTTATTCTCATCTATTAAAACCTTATAATCTAAAAACAGAAATTAAATATTGACCCAAATAGGATATAGGTCATAAATGCCCTTTGAGCCACTCATCTCAGAAAAGGCACCATCTTCTCGGACAGGATTGTCCTGGAAGACATCAGCATCAATCAAAGAATTGAGCTGCATGGCCGGTCCTGCTTCACTCTTACCTAACTCAGCCTCCTTTGTCCACACCATCATTGTGCTCAGCGCACCCTGCCTTGTCTTTCCTACTCATATGAATTCTTATCCACTTTTAAAGCCAAGTTTCATAAAAAAAAAAATATTTGTGTGTGTATACGTCTGTGTGTGAGTTAGAAAACAGACACAGAAAGAGCTTTATGCAAAATAAAGTGACTTTGGTTGCAAGGGGAAAATTCAGTTCTCTGTGGTGTCTGTACTTGTTGGCATATAATGACAACCTGAACCACTATACAAACTATAATTCCACATCTTCAATGCCTTTTTGGATCTATTAAATTGGATATTCTTGAACTCATGATGCCATATTCATCTTCCCTGCCCTAAAACTTCCTGTTAACAGAAGCTCTGGTCCTTGCACTTAAAAGCTTTAAATCAGCCTTGACTCCTCTGCCTGTTGAATCCCTGTGGCCATATGTGACCATGTTCTGCCATTATGCTTTCTTCATCAGGAACCATGCCCTTCATTCCTCCTTTCTTCTCCTCTCCACAGCACCTTCACAGCACACACCGAGCTGCTTGTCCTCAACTCTGGCGGCCTGCTTGACACTATCCTTCTGCAGATATTCATTGCAAAACTTTGCTTTTCTGCCCAAGGAAATCCATTAGTATGCTATCTCCTACTTAATTAAGGTGAGTCCTTTTGCTGCATTTCTTGAGACTTTCTACTGTAAGAGCACAGGAACTCTTCAATGTCATGCCAGAGAACTTTCCAGATGCAGACTTTGATAGACTTATGCTGATTTCACTATGTTCTTGTTTATTTTCCTTTTATCCTTGAAAAATACAAAAAATTAATATTGGTGTATTTCTACTCATCTAGGGCATCCTCAGTCTCTGAGGCTTTCTACGGAGCGCCCTTCCTCTATTTAAAACAGCTTCCCATCTCTGGGTCCTCTGAACTATGTCCTTCCTTCAAGGCCCTGCATCACTGCTCATTGATAACCTCCTTCTCTAAAGATGTTATGTCACTGATAATTCATACTATAAAATTAAACATTTAATTTTTTTCTATTTTATCAATGTTGTTATTGGTTCAAATATGTTCATCTCGTCTCCTTACCTACATTTATGCTGCCTGAGTTTAGAGATTATGCCTTCTTTTTGAATATTTCCTCAAATGCCCAACTTTGTACTGGCTGAGAATATTATGGGTTATCAATCAATAGCATTTATTAATTAATGGCAAATTCTATATAAGGTTCATTTTTGCTCATGGGAGTCTTAGCTCTAAGATACCAAACAGTTTACCTTTCTACTGATCACAACGTGGCTGCAGGATTAATAAATAAATTCCTTATATAGGTTTGCCTTTTGTGTTTAATATTTTGAAAAGTCACATTTCAGATCAGAGCAGCTTTCTGATCTCAGCAACCTCCAGCACTGGTTCCTGCGGTTCAGAAGTGCCAATTGGCTCTCCACCAATTCCATCAACTTGGCAATTACTCAAAATATCTTCAGTCATGAACTCATTCCTGATACACAGGCAGTCACATCACAGGATGTTTAAAGTACCCAGATGCCCCCAGCATTCCGAGTATCTGTTCTGCAATGTTTCTCAGAGGCTTCATCTTGTAACTGCTCTGGCCCTCTCCCTGGAGCAGACCTGTCAACAAATATGGACTTGATTCAGCCAGCCAGATTTCACGCCGCCATGCCACTCACACACTCCACTTAGTCCTCTCTTGGAAGTCATCTGCCTCAGAGAAAATGCACAACTTCCCTCAACTACTCCTTTTGAATTTTTTAGGAAGGAGATGATATTTCTTGACTCAGTGTGACTCCATTGGCCTCTGCCTTCTTCACAGAAGAAAACCAGGGAGCTGGAAACCATAGAACAAAAGATTGTGGCTTGAGTTTACCTCTTCCTCTAAATGACAACAGAGCAGATAGGATGAGAGCAAGTGATATGAGTGGAATGAATAAGCAATCCCTTTTCTTGTCAAAGTAAATTTCTATGTTTCTTTTCACAGAATTACAGCATGTCAGAAAAAACCTGTGTAAAATCTCAAAAATCACATTTCATGTATTCATTTCTATGGAATTGCAAAAGCTGGCCCTAAGTTTATACTTTTATGTTCAGTTTTTATCATTGGAAGTATTTCACAGTTTAGTTTTCACAGATAAATCTGGGCACTCCAAATAATTGATGCTTGAATTTAAGTTGCTTGAATATCTGGATATTGTGGTACACACCTTTAATCTCAGTACTTGAGAGGTAGAGACAGGAAGATTGCAGGTTTAAGGCCCACATACAATAAGTTAGTGAGACCCTGTTTCAAAATAAAAAAGTATAATAGGTCTGGGGATGTAGCCAGAGGTAAAATGTCACTGGGTTCATACCCCAATGCAGTACATAATACATACTACATACATACTGTTTAAATAGTGTCTAGTATACTGTGAACAGTCCTGTGATGATTATTGAGAGAAAAAAAAAACTGACTTTATACTCCAGTGACTGAAAAATATTAGGCATACGGGGAAGCCATGCTTCCACTGGACTCATCACTGGTCAGATCTGTAATTCTAATCCATAAATCTTAGAAACAGTCACAAATGAGGGAGAACAGCAAGATGGCGGAATTCTTAAACCACTGGGTGAAGCCAGAAAAAGAAACATTTGAGGGCGGAGATGGAAAACAGCCAAAAGTAACTTCCTGCCAAAATGACTTTAAATCTTCCATAGGAAGAGACCCTAGACATTCCTTTTGTTGGTCCAAATGGTAGAGGTAAGGCCAAGGGAGGAGGCTAGAGGAAGCTATTTAACTACTGTAAGTAATATTTTAAAAAGACTTTTTAAAATAAAATTTACAGCTAGCAAATATTGAAGTGGACTATGTGAGCCAGAGAGATTCCCCTCACCAGCAGCACTGCAGAACTTCTCCTATGTGGTGGGTCGGGTGGACAGGTTAACTTCAGTCAAATTCTTCAGAGGGAGGCTTCTGCAGGGCTGGGAGTATCTGACAGAAGATGCTTCTTATCAAGCCAAGTAGCCTTTATAAAAGCTGCCTCAACTTTGAAATTCTGGGAGTTACAGGCTCTGTGGGTGATCCTCTTCTTCAAAGAAAAGTTTAATTGCAGTAAACCAGCACAGAAAATGAAGGAGAGTCATTTTAGCCAAGATGTAGCTGAGCTGGGTTGGCCAAAAAAAAGTAAACAAATGTTTCCATGTGTCAGCAGTGCAAGTGTTTTCCTTACATATTGGAATAATGGTGATTTCATTTCCTAGCCAATTATATTTTCATGGAATTGCAGAGAAGTACACTGGTTCTGCTTCTACCTAAGAGTCCTGTTCTGATTACCAGGTAAATGAGAGACTCCTATATACAAACAGTCTTCTAGATAGGTGAAATGCACTAAAATTTTCTTTTACATCACATTTCTTTTACATTGGTATATCTTCATCACCAAGTAATGTAAAACAGACATTCCAGGTTTCCTCCTGCTGTACATGTTCCCAGTAATACAAATGAGGTAACTTTTTTTTTTTTTGGTACTTGTGCTTGAACCCAGAGGCATTCTACTTCTGAGCTATACTCCCAGACCCTTTTAGTTTTTTATTTTGTAACAGGGTCTTGCAAGGTCTGGCTAAGTTACTAAGGCTAGCTGAGAACCTATGATCTTCCTTTCTCAGCCTTCCAAGTACTGAGACTCAGACATGTGCCATGATGCTCAACTTAGGTGACATTTTAGCAACTTGTACTTTTAGGCATGGTCACTGTGCCATATATTGAATAACTAGGGTCCAAGCAGTCAGAGTTCAAACAAGGCCACATAATTCCGAGTAGCAGAGTTGAACTCCAAACCATCATTCATTGCTCTCTCACTTCAACCTCCTCCACCACCATTTGCCTTTCAGGGCAGCTCAGCACAGAGTGAGGACATTTGCAGAATCCTGTGGGGCTGCTCACCTGCTGCTGAGATTAGACCTATTTTCCATGGCATGAAATCATTTTCAGAGATGCCAAGAACCTTCCCCAAAAAGCTGGTCAGTGGTTGAGGTATATATGCAACTCACACATTTTGGAGATGAGGGTGAAGCCTTCCATCCCTTGAGGAGGAAGGCTACCCTGGCTCTTTGTATTTAGTTAGTAGAGTAACCACATAATTGATTGTGCAAACCAATCTACTTCTGACAGTGAACGAGCATTACTAATAGTGGTACCAGAACAGCAGGTGTCACACGTAGATGTTTAGATACAGCCGCTGCACCCACTGGCTTCAACCTTGTTCTCACACTGACAGGATCATCTTTTTTTCGGAGTTTTGCTTAGATATAAGCACAGAAGAGCTACTTATTAGACTAGCAAACACCTTTTGTTATCTTTGTTTTGTTTAGATTGCTTTTTCTCTGTCTCTGGGCAGTTTCCTTCAAAGCGTTCTTTTCGATAGTAATCATTTGCATTTCCCCCAGAGTTTAATAGATGTTGATTTATTATTTTATGTATTATGATTCTCTTTCCTTCTTTAGTGTAAATTTTTTTTATGTTTTAGGAGAATTGGTGTGCTAGAGATTTGTGCGATGAAAAACTTGCTCCAACTCTTGGGCCTTGACTTTCTTAGAGGAGGTAATTCTCACCTCATTCTGACGTCAGCATCAGATTCCAAGGTCGCCTGGGCATGTCGCAGGATGGGGAGGTGGTGAATGTGGAAATTGAGCATGGCAAGAAGATACTGTGAGGGAGAGTGCTATTGCTGGGATATGCACTGGAGGGGAGGGCCAGAGTAAAGGCAATGGCTACGGGGAAGCGGACACCTTGCCACCTCCTGACCCCATACCCTCTTATCCTTCTAAACCTACAGCTACTTAAACACAAGTGAATTAAAATGAAATAAAGTGAAACACTAATCTTCCCAGGAACACTGGCCACATTTCAAGGTCTCTGTAGCCACATTTGGCTAGAAGATACTATATTAAAAGGCAGTTCCGTCATTGCCAAAAATTTTACTGGACACTGCTACTGAAACCCTAATTTGGTTCGGTAGCTATTCTCTCTTCAAAAGAGCTAGAAGAGAAGATTTTAAGTAGTCTTACCAAAATAAAAGTAATAACTATGCTAATCAGCCTGATTTAATCATTCCGTGATGTAAACATGTATCAAAATATGAGTATGGTAGTAGGTGCCTGTGACCCCAGTACTTGGGAGGCTGAGGAAGGAGGATCACAGGTCTGCAGCCAATTTCAGATACTTAGAACCTCAGCAACTTAATGAGAACCTATTTGAAAATAAGAAATAAAAAGGGATTGGAGGTTTGGCTTGGAGTTAGGGAGACTGTCCCTGGGTTCAATCCCCAGGTCCTATTAAATAAACAAACAAACAATGTCCCATAAATATGCACAGTTATTATTTACTAATTAAAAATAAAATCCTAGAAAATAGTCCCTCTCTTCAGTGCCCCCATTCTTGGGTGTAAGCTGACCACAGTGTTTCCCGAGGGGTGGCCGTTGGCAGGAGTCCCATTCCTTCTTGCAGGGACTAGTTTAAGAACTCAAGCTGAAGGCATTCAATGCCCACTATTCTACTGCTTTATGCTTATTTGTCTAGAGATGCTTAGGGACCCATATTAACCCAGTCAGACTGAAGGACAGGACTCATTCCTGATTGGAAGAAGTATTTTCCTCCCTCTCCTGATGGATAGGAAAATGAAGGACTTGTTCCTGTTCCTTCTGCCAACCACCTTGCGATTAGAGGGAAGCTAGCCCTGGCACGGAGCTGAGCTGGGGAGAGGGGCAAAGAGGCCAGAGCAGGAAGCAGGAGCCCCCATAGCACCACACCCTGGAGCGAGGGCAGCATTACTTCTGAGTTTCTTCTGAAATGAAATGATAAAGATGTTCCTTGTTAAGTGTTGGGGCCCACTCGGCAGGACCGAAGTGGCACCCAGGCTTGTTGCCAGCGTGGACTCAAGATGGCGCCTGGGCTTGCAGCCAAGTCACGAGGCTCACGAGGCTGGCGGTGCCCTGAGCCTGCGCAGTGAGCCCTATCAGGCGCCTTACGGATAATTAGTGATGCAACGCCTCGTGCTACCACCTGCCCGCCCAGGAGAAGGTTAAAAAGCGCGCATGCCCTAGCGGGAGGAGCTAAGGAAGGGGAGAAGGAGAAGGAGAAGAGGGTTGGTGGACAGGAAGAGCAGTTTCTTGGCGGACTGCTCTGGGCTCCGAGCTGGGACGGACATGTTCACAAAGCCACCACTGTGACCGGTGTGTGCTGCAGCAGAGACGTAGAGTGCCACGGAAGAGGGTTGGTGGAGTGATGAGGGAGGAGATAGAAGACTGATGTTGTTTTTACCTGAGAGGGCGTTGAGAGAGCATTAAAGAGGAATGGTAACTGTACAAGAACCTGGGGTAATAAAACTGCTTGAGGAAGATCGGGTAAGAGTCGTCACTGCGCGCGACAAGTGGTTGGCCCGTACGGGGACCTTCGCTTTGATCAGAACCTCGGCAGTCCAGGGCAGCCGGCTGGTAAGTACTCTTTGACTCCAAAAAGGGAGAAGGAGGCTCCGTTTACGGAGGGTTATTTTCCCCGATCAAAGGGGGCTCCATTAAGGAGGATATTTTTTAGTGTTTTCCCCGATCAAAGGGGGCTCCATTAAGGAGGATATTTTTTAGTGTAAGCAAGTTATTTCCCCGATCAAAGGGGGCTCCATTAAGGAGGATATTTAGTAAATAAGGCTCGCGGATAAGCGAGGCTCGCGGAAAAGCGAGGGACAGCGCTGTATTTTCCCCGATCAAAGGGGGCTCCATTAAGGAGGATATTTTTTAGTGTAAGCAAGTTATTTCCCCGATCAAAGGGGGCTCCATTAAGGAGGTAAATAAGGCTCGCGGATAAGCGAGGCTCGCGGAAAAGCGAGGGACAGCGCTGTATTTTCCCCGATCAAAGGGGGCTCCATTAAGGAGGATATTTTCCCCGATCAAAGGGGGCTCCATTAAGGAGGATATTTTTTAGTGTAAGCAAGTTAGAGAATCGGGCTGGTCCTGATTCGACTCCCTCTCCTAATCCGCCACCATAGATGGAAGACACCTGAGGTTAGTTGGAAAAGGCGCCTAATGTGTAAAGGATAGGTCAGAAGATTAGTTCCTAACGTAAGAGTTGTAAACTGCTGCTCAGTACCGTAGAGATGAGTTGTTTTCTTTAAGATCTTTGGGGAATTATTTCTACTTTCCCTCTTCCTTTACCTTGGTTAATGATAGTTTAGGTTGTTTTGTTGATACCTGTTTTCTGACTTTCTGCTATGCTTCTATGCACCCTTGGAGACTTTGGAATTTCTGCTCTTATTGCTGTAATTGTGGCCTCTGTGGCCGTGGCAGTTATTGCAGCCACTATGAATGCTCTATCCTCACATGTGGCTGCTGGCATGGCTCAGCAAGCTCAATTATCTGGACTATATGTATAACGTATGTGCAGTATCAGAATTTCTCCCATGCAGGCAATTTGTTTCGTCAATTAAGCAAGACGCTTCTAGGAACTTGGAGCCGTGAATTTGAACACACCATGATTGAGCTATGAGCATCCATCGCTGCAATTAATTCTACCCGCGTGGAAGTCGCCACAGTACAACAATGAATGGACTTAATACACGGAACATTGGGTTTTTTAAAAGATTGGGGTGGCATGGCGTTCTGGGCATTCTTGCTGGTGGTAGCATGATGTTTCATGGTTGGATATATCAGGCGAACTCGACAACGCGCACTGCAACAACAGCGCATATTGGTGCAAGCTCTGGCAGCCCTAGAAGCTGGCTCATCTCCCCATGTATGGCTCAGTATGCTGGATCGGTAGTCAGTGACGGGTAAGATCGTCCCCGGGACCTTTCAACCTAAGACAGGGAAACAATCATGCTATTGTTCTCCCAATGACGGGTAAGAATGGTCCTTGAGGGTCGGCAACCTAAGACAGGCACGATCCCGAGCCTTATTTTAATAAAACAAAAAGGGAGATATGTTGGGGCCCACTCGGCAGGACCGAGGTGGCACCCAGGCTTGTTGCCAGCGTGGACTCAAGATGGCGCCTGGGCTTGCAGCCAAGTCACGAGGCTCACGAGGCTGGCGGTGCCCTGAGCCTGCGCAGTGAGCCCTATCAGGCGCCTTACGGATAATTAGTGATGCAACGCCTCGTGCTACCACCTGCCCGCCCAGGAGAAGGTTAAAAAGCGCGCATGCCCTAGCGGGAGGAGCTAAGGAAGGGGAGAAGGAGAAGGAGAAGAGGGTTGGTGGACAGGAAGAGCAGTTTCTTGGCGGACTGCTCTGGGCTCCGAGCTGGGACGGACATGTTCACAAAGCCACCACTGTGACCGGTGTGTGCTGCAGCAGAGACGTAGAGTGCCACGGAAGAGGGTTGGTGGAGTGATGAGGGAGGAGATAGAAGACTGATGTTGTTTTTACCTGAGAGGGCGTTGAGAGAGCATTAAAGAGGAATGGTAACTGTACAAGAACCTGGGGTAATAAAACTGCTTGAGGAAGATCGGGTAAGAGTCGTCACTGCGCGCGACAGTTAAGCACTCAAAACCAGATTGTTTGGACTTGCAACTCAAAGCCCTTTAACTAATCCATCTGAATTCTTGTCCTGTCTCTGCCCCTCAAACCGTCCTATGACCTTGGATGTCTCCTGTAACCTCACTGGGCCTTAATTTCTTAATGTGTAAAACAGCAAATAGAGATATGAGAGATGTCTAAGGAGATTGCTAAAATCCTGAAGACTCCTGGAGGCTCTAGTCAGTGATAGAGGTTGTGACAGCAATGTGCTCACCAGAAGTCCTTGGTGGCCCCTCTGAGGCACTTGGTGGTGGTAGAGTTCTGGACAGAGGTATGTGTAACCCTGCTATGGAGTTCCAGGGGCTCTCAGGAGGGTGATGCTCTCTCGTTGAGCACATGGATGTTGAATGTATCTTGCTCTAGGGAGTTCAGGTTCAATACTGGTAAGTCATGGTTTCCTGCCATTTTCCTGAGATCCAGGCATGATATTAGCACACTTTATTTATTTATTTATTTATTTATTTATTTATTTATTTATTTTTACATTTTTTTTACATTTTTTTAAATTTTTAATTGGTGCACTGTATTCATACATCATAGTGGGATACATACTTTTGTAGACATACATGCACACATTGCCCAGTCAGCCCCCACCCGATCCCCACCCCATTCTCTCCCTATCCCTCCCTCCCATGCTTGGCTTAGTGGTTGATATCTAGTATTATAGCAATTTATCCAAAATTAAAAATGATAATCTCACATAACAGTTTCATTTGTCTGATACCAAGCTTTTGATGACTTAAAGATAACATTTCAATATTTCTTTTTGCTTTCTTTCTTACCAAAGAATCTATTTTTTCTATTTTTTAGGTGAAATTATCATATATTTATATATTTATTTTTCAGAAAAAAAATCTATCCTAATATGGAATATGGACTCTAGGTACCCACAACGATCTTGAAAAAGAACAAAGCTAGAAGATGTATATTTTCTGATTTCAAACCATATAAAGCTACAATAATTGAAACAGTGTAGTACTATTCTAAAGGCAGATATAAAACCATTGGAGTTAAATAAAAGCCTAGAGCTAAATTCTTCCCTATATTGTCAAGTTATTTTTGACAAGGTTTCCACGAACATTTGGTGGTGGGAATAATAATCTTTTAACTAAATATTGTTGAAAAATAATAATTACATGGAAAAGAATAAAATTGGACCCTTACCTAATCCCATATACAAATATTAACTCAAAATAGATAAAAGACCTAAATATAAATCTTAAGACTATAAACTTTTAGGAGAAAATCTGGGTCATAAAACCTCACAACATTGAAATTGGCAGTGATTTCTTGGTTATGATTTCAATGGCACAGGCAACAGAAGAGTATACAAACTTCCTAAAACATAAAAAAACATATTGTATATCCAAAGACAATGTAAACAGAGTTAACAGTTACTAATTGAATGGGATAAAATATTTCCAAATGCTATATCTGAAGGTATATTAATATTCCAACTAGAAATCCTAAAAATTAACAACAATAAAGGCAAACAATACCCTTTAGAGATAGGTAAAAGACTAACATAAATAATGAATCTCCACAGATAACCAATCTTAGTTGTCTGTTGGATGGAAACTCTTGTTTCTCTAGTTCTGATGTGTGTTACCTATTTCTTCTTTGTAGTTAATCTCTTTGAGTATTTTCTCTAGTGCTGGTTTTGAAGACATAAATTCCTTCAGTTTCTGTTTGTCATGGAAGCTTCTTATTTCTCCATCTAATTTGATAGAAAGTTTTGCTGGGTAGGAAATTTTTGGCTGGAAGTTGTTTTCTTTCAGAGTTTGGAATATGTTACTCCAAGCCCTTCTGGCTCTCATAACTTGGTTTGGGAAGTCTGGAGTGATTCTAATTGGTTTGCCTCTGAATGTCACTTGGCCCTTTGCTTTTGTTGCCTTTAAGATTCTCTGATTGGCTTCCACATTGGTCATTTTGACAATTATGTGGCGTGGGGATCCTCTTCTCCGATCCTGTCTAAAGGGAGTTCTATACGTTTCCTGGACCTGCGTATCGACCTCTTACTCTATGTCTGGAAATTTTTCTGCTATTACTTCCTTGAAGAGATTGTTGATCCCTTTGGTTTCACTTTCTTTTCCCTCCTCTATTCCAATTATTCTTAGGTTAGCTCTCTTAAAATGGGCCCATATTTCTTCAATATCAGATTCCTGCTGTCGGATATTTTTTTCTAGATTAGAAACTATGCATTCATTTTTGGAATGATCATCTTCTAAGAGCGAGATTCTGTCCTCCATGTGGTCTAATCGGTTGTTTGTGCTTTGAATTGAGGCCTTTACTTCATTAATTGCATCCTTTATCTCTTTTTGGCTCTCTCTGAGTTCTTTTCGAAGCACCTCTATTATTTCTACAGTTATTTTCCTGATTTGATCTTCTAGAAATCTCTGATTTTCTGTTTTATCGGGTTCTGATGTTATGGGGTTGTGAGCATTCATTGCTCCAGTATTATTCCTCTTTCCCATGATTTCGGAAGTTTGTGCCTTCTCTGGGTTCTTCCCTTGGGTCACTATGACTTCACTTAAGGTGCTCTGGATCTCGAGTCAGTAGTATCTCAGACCCCACTACTCCTTTACTGGGTTGTATCACAGAGTCTCCGACCCAGAGAGTAGATAGAGGCTGCTTTAGACTGCGGGGGGTGCCAGGTTGCACGTTCTCCTATGGTGTGATATCACTGCCACCGCCCCTCTCCCACTGGGTCAAGTCCCAGTGAGTACAGTACTGGGATTTCTCTGCCGTGGCCCACAATTTGACTCACTGTTCTTGAGTACGCAGATGTAGCTCTACTGAATTCGGTGAATTTGGTGCTGTTGCCGCCGGTGGCAATATGGCGCCGCTGCTACGCCCTCGGCTATGGGGCTGGTGTTTTTTTTTCTTGGTTTTGATTTCCACTCTGAATCCCTGCAGCGTGTGCTGAGCTCTGCCACTGGAAGCTTTAGATGCCCTCTGCGCCGAGAAATCCTGCCTGGCTGTTCCGCAGCGGCTCCCCTCGGCTTGCTGTGGCCGTCCCGTGAATTCGCCGGTGCCCCCGGCAGTATGGCGCTGCTGCCGCGTCCTCGGGCGTGAAGCTGCGTCCTCGGGCGTGAGGATCTCCTCTGTGGCTCTGTTCTCAGTCCGCTTTCTCTCTGGAGCCTGGTGATTTTTTTGTTTTTCTGGTGATGTTGTTTTCTGGCTTTGAAAGGCGCTGATTTTGTGGTAATGGAGATTTGTTGTTAGCAGGGCTCTTAAGCCCCGCTTTCCTCGGTCGCCATCTTCCCGGAAGTTCTTCAATTTCTTTTAATTCATCAAAATACAAAGAAGAAAATTAGAGGATACCAGAATGAAAAAGGTCAGGAATAACCAAGACCAACATTGGAGTCTATTTGCTCCCATTTCTGTTTGCATGCAAAATTTCACATTATTTATTTATTTATTTATTTATTTATTTATTTATTTATTTATTTATTGCTGGTCTGAGGATGGAACCTAGGGGCATTCAACCTCCCGAGCTACACCCCCTGCCCCTATTATTTTATTCTTTATTTTGAAATAGGGTCTCAGTAAGTTGTGGAGGGCCTCACTAAATAGCTAAGGTTGTCTGCGAACAGCAATCCTCCAGTCTCAGCCTCCTGAATGCAGGGATTACAAGGGTTCGCCACCACACCTGGCACACATTTTTTTTTTTCCGGGGGGCGGGAGCACTAGGGATTAAACCCAGAGGCATTTTACCTCTGAGCTACACCCCTAGCCCTATTTTATTTATTTATTTTTATTTTGAAACAAGGTCTCAATAAGTTGCTTAGACTGGCCTCCAACCTGCAATTGTCCTGTCTCAGCATCCTGTGCACTGCCACACCAGCATATCAGCACATTTCCATGTAATGATTTTAATATGCCCTTCCCAGTGTCCTCCCTCCCTTCAAAGCAATTAAAATTCACATCTGACTTATATAAAGTTGAATCCCCTTGATTTTCCTCCCTGAGAAGCAGACTTTACTACAATCAGGCACTTTAAAGACAAGCTGTCTTTCTACCTTTCCATTCTACTCCCCAAGTGTTCGTCCTCTGAACTACCTATTTTCATTATTATACACTTCCCCATCAAAATTAATGCCTGGAAATCATTCTTAATTCCTCTCCTTAATGCTCATCTCTACATTCAATTGGCAATCAGTATTGTCAAGGCAACTACCTACCTCTTGGATCCATTGTCTCTATTACATTCTCTTAAAAGACCTCATTGCACAGTACAGAGATCCCTCAGACTGTCACTCACCTTCTAGTACCTATAACTGATTTCATTATCCCTAGCTTGAGCTCTCCAGTAACTCCTGTGGTCTGAATGATCATTCTAATCCTGTAGCCTTACCTAGGAGGCTCCTGAGCTCACAGCTGCTGCATAGGTGGTCTGCCCTCTGCAGCCTGGCCTGGAAATGCTGCAGGGCCTGTGGCCTCGCACTGCCCTGCTCAGCATCTGCTACTCACTCTCCTGCAGTTCTCTTTCTGTCTCATCCAGGAAGCCATCAACTGCCTCCGACTTTCCCACTATGCCCATCATACTCTCGCTAGGATACCACTTCATCTTATAATCAGTTCTGTTAATCTCTCTACTAGAACAGGAGCTCCTGGAAGGTGAAAGTCATGTTTTAGAATCTAGACTTGACCACTCTATTTAACACTGCACCTTATACCCTATGCTTTCCCTCCTTTAAAAAAAAAAAAAAAAAAAAAAAAAAAAAAACCTTAGCATCTTCTTACATCCTAGATAATCTTATTGTGCATCATGTTTGGGGTTTTTGGTCTATCCACTTCCCACAGAGACTTTGTCTATTTCATTCACTGATTTATCCCAAGTGCCTAGACTAATATCTGTAATACAGTCAGTGCTCAATAAACATCCCTTGAGTAAATGAACATATCTCTGTATCCTTGAAACCTGGATATTTCCCAGAAAATATTAAGTGTACAAACATATATTTTATACTAGGCAATTTTGTAGCATTTATACTAGATAACATCTACCAGGCTCTCACCATGTATTAAATGATTTACACACATCATCTCATTAAATCCTCAGAACATCCCATGAAGTAGGTTACTACCGTCAGTTACCAGAAACTTGAGGCTTTGAGGAATTAAACAACTTGCCCATGGTAAATAAGCAGTAGAGCTCAGATTCCAATATGGGGTCTGATTCCAACTCCCACAAATCGTAAAAAGTATACTGTTCCACCTCAAATAATCAGTCACAGTCATGTGTATATTTTTCTTGCCGTTATATATACTTCTAGGCTAGTGTATTTTTAACCTCAAATAGAAAGCCGCAGGAGCAGCCAGCCTATGGGCATAAAGGACAGTGATAGGACAATTTGTGTTACACTTGTGTGCTGGGTATGTTTTGTAGTTAAGTATTTTGGAAGTGAGTAGAGATGATGCTGTGGATTGTTTGCTAATTGGTTTGGAAAGAGCAAAGCTTTGAGGCCCACACTCCTTCTCCCAGTTAGACATCACCCTGAAAATGGTGTTCCACACAGACACTGAGCGACACATTCCTCATTCTCTTCAGAAGTATGTGGAGGAGACCTGAGAAAGAAAACTCACCTTTGGTCCCACTGCTCTTCCCCTATCTCGCCAAGAACAGTGTGCCCTCCAGCATCTCAAGATACATCAGCAGTTCACAGTCACCTGTAACTCCAGCAGCTACCCCACACACAGGGAACAACCAGGATGTATGGGGAAAGGGAGTCCACCCCAGAAAATGCTAGATGAGCAAATTCCACTTGCTACCAGCTGCAATATATATATATATATGTGTGTGTGTGTGTGTGTGTGTGTGTGTGTGTGTGTGTGTGTGTGTATGTGTGTAATGGGATGGAACCCAGAGGCATTGTACCTCTGAGCTCCACCCAGCCCTATTTTTTATTCTTTATTCTGAAACAGGATCTCACTGAGTTGCAAAGGGCCTCACTAAGTAGTTTAGGCTGTCCAAGAACTGCAGTCCTCCAGTCTCAGCCTCCCAAAAGCTGGGATTACAAGCATACATCACCACGCCTGGCTTATCTGCTATATTTTAGTGTATGGTTTGATTCTTCCTTGGTTTGTTAGATCACTGCAGAAACTGGGATAGCAAAACCAAAATCATGCATCTAATAATACATTTTGCAATTCTATTCATCTTTTAATTTACAAACTGATTTTACATAACAGTGACTAAATAGCTTCAATAGAAAATATGATTCATTGCATACCATATTCATAACATCACACTGCATTTTCTACTAACATATTTGAGGTTCTAATAAATCTTAGTCAATTTCCTTCAAAACTTTCACCTTTAAGAGGTGCTCTATCATTTGAAGGATATAACACTGTTTATTTAACCATTCTCTTTCTATTGGACTTTAATTTTTTTAATTTTTCTATCACAAATCATTTTTCAGTGAGTATCTTTTTTGGAGGGATGAATACTAGGGATTGAACACAGGAGCATTCTACCTCCAAGCTACACCCTTCCTTCTCTCCTTCCTTCCTTCCTTCTTTCCTTCCTTCCCTTTGAAACTGGTTGCTGAGAATCTTGCTAAGTTTCTGAGATTGGCCTTGAACCTGCAATCTTCCTTTCTCAGCTTCTCAAGTACTAGAATTACAGGCATGCACCCTATGCCTGGTTGCAATAATACCTTTAATTTTACCTCTTTTATTTTTTAGATTTCCAGAAAGGAAATTATTTGATCTAAGGACAATATTTTCAGATATATTACCAAAATGTTTTCCATACAATTTACACCAATCTCGATTCCCACCAACTGGGTATGGGAATGACAACTGCAAAACCTTCCTTCTTATGAGCACTAATCAATGTCATTTTTCAAAAATTCTAGTAGAGCCGGGCATGGTGGCACATGCTTGTAATCCCAGTACCTGAGAGACTAAGGCAGGAGGATCTCAGGTTTGCAGCCATCCTCAGCAACTTAGTAAGGCCCTCTACAACTCAATGAGACCCTATTTCAAAATGAAAAATAAAAAATAATGCTGGGGGTATATATCAATCAGAGGTATAATATCCCCGGTTTCAATCTCTAGTAATGCAAAAATAAATAAGTAAAAATTCTAGTTAGAGCTGGGTATGTAGCTCAGTAACCCAATACTTGCCTATCATGCACGAGGCCCTCAGTTTGACCCCCAGCACAGCAAAATGAATAAGTAAAAAATAAATAAATAAAATTCTAGATAACTCTATGGGGGGAAATCTCATTGTAGTTTATTTTCTTTTTTACATTAGTAATTGGCTCAAAGTTAGTGTTTATTAGCAAAACTTTTGTCTTTTTTGTTTGGAATATTGTTCACATCCTTTATTCAATGTTAACAGAGCTTATATAAACAATTTATTAAAAATCTTAGAATATGAGCTCTAGCCATACTTGCTGCCAATATTTTCTCAGCTTAAATTGAAAACTTAACTGCAATTATAGGTATATTTGCCATAAAAATATTTTGATTTTCTATTGTTAAGCATATTGGTCTTTTACATTTTTTAAAGCATTTAGAATTTTTTCTGCTTCCAAGATCATATAACCTGGTGAGTTTTAATGAATCATTTTGGGGTAGTTTCCAAATTATTGATCATCTAAAAATCAGACTCATATTATTCCATAGTTATGTTTTAAATTTATCTACTTTGTGAGCAGTAGAAATGCATCTACGACATCTCTGGGGTCCATCATGGCACTGTGCTTGTTTGGGAGCAGAACTAGAGCATGGCAGGTCGTGAGGGGCCAAGCTCATCACCAGTGAGGTCACCTCTCAAGCTGCTGCAGAGCCTGCCCACATGCCCGCTTCCCCCCAGCACCCCACCTTTAAAGACCTGGGTGTGAAGTGCCCTCAGGGCTCTGGCTTCCATCCCCACCAGAACGCTTAAGCCCTTTTTAATAGCACAAATGCCAGTATCACAAACCGCTGAGATCTGCACTCTCGTGATTGGTCGTATCATGGTCAGTGTTATCAGAAAGAAAAGGTCTAATTAGATGGCAGGGCCTGTGTAGAGAGACTTCTGCTTATCAGCTGTTAAATTCTGCACAGGGTGTGTCAGAGCCTCCAAGTTGGAGTGACCTCCCCATGGGAAGCAGATCCCTGAAGGACATGCCAGGTCCTAGAGCAGGGGACGTCACCCATCACCAGCCAAGCTGCAGGTCACTTACAGCAGGCTTTCAAAAGAAGTTACTGGATAAGATGTTCTGTAAATTCTTACTCTGAATGTGATTACAGACACATACACATCCAAACAAAGTGGAGGAGATGAAGGAATAAACAGAGAAAAAATATGTATTGAAATTAGTGTCATGTCTATTTGGTTAAAGAATAGAAAACCAGCTGTTTATTTTAAACTTCCACAAACTCCCAGACCCTCTCAAGTAGGGATCAATGGAGCTGTGACTTCCTATCAGGGGTAATTTAAGAGCCTAAGCATAAGGCCATCTTTGTACCTTACCATCCATGGTTTTAAGACCATGAGAATTTCCCTGCAACCACACAGAGTCTTGGACAAGATGATAACTGATATTTCTAGGAGGCACATAGAACAAACACACATTGAAATTCCTGACTCTAGCAGAGCATGGTGGTGCACACTTGTAATCCCTGTACTTGGGAGGCAGAGACAGGAGGATCACAGGTTTGCATCCAACCTCAGCTACTTAGTGAGACCCTTCACAACTTAGTATGATCCTGTTTCAAAATAAAGAATAATAATAATAAAAATAGGGCTGGGGTATAGATATATAGAATATCCCTGGGTTCAACCCCTCATTCTGAGAGAAAAAAAAAAAAGTTTTCTAACTCTCTAGTGTGTGTTCCTTGGCAAGCATTTAATACCCCATGCCAGAAACTTCCTTATCTACCTATGATAGGATGATAAAAAACCCATGTTTAATCTTATGAAAATGAACTTAGGTAAATTAGGTATCTATCTATTAGGTAACAGGTTAAATTGGTATATTAAATGAATTTCTGGCACTTAATATTAGTTTCTCTAATATTACCTTTTAAAAGAACTGCTCCTCTGCTCTGAGGGTTTGGGTCCTACCTTGTAGGCATGGCTGACTAGTGGAGAGGTAAGGAGACATTTGTGATCTTGTCCAGGATACCTCTAAAGGGCAGGAGTTGGACCCTGGGGTAGCATCCAGCTAACTTCACATTCTCATCAAGGACACAGCTGAAACTAGAAGTCAGACTTTGGGCTTTTTGTAATCTAGGTCTGGAGCCCTCTCTGCAGCAAACCCCTTTATGATCTCTTCAACAGATGGATAAAAGTATTCTCTCAAGAGCTGAAGTAAGTGATTGCTCCTTTTGAATTTAAGAGGAAAATTTTGTTCCTAGAAATGTTCCCAAAGGAGGTCCCTAATTTTACAAAGAATAAATCCAGGAGCCTTAAAATCCTAACTGGACACTTACTCCTGAAGTAAATCCGGAGTCCCCAAAGGCTTCCTCCTATTCGTAGGCTCAGAGCTTTGTAGAGAGCCAGGCCAGGAATAAAGGAAAGGAAGAGATAAAAAGGCTGGAAGAGCATAGGGAGGCAGAGATGAAAGGAAAAAGAAAAGAGAAGGAGGGAGAGAGAGGAGGGGAAGAGAAGGAGAGAAGTGGGAAAGGGGAGAGTAAGAAGAGAAAGACAGGGAGGCAGGAGAGGGGATTTTTTTTTTTCTGAAAGGAGAATCATTACCCCAAGAATAGGAGGCTAGCAGCCATTTACTATAATTCTATCACAAAGCCCCTGAACTTCCCACAAAGCCAAAATTTGCCTCAGGGCCTTAGCGCCTCAGTTTCAAAAGAAGTATGTCAGAAAATAAAAAGTAGTGTAGCTTGATATTAGGGGCAAAGAGTTCTTGCACAAGAAACGTAAACTCAGGAAGTTCAAAACCAAATTCTTTCCCCCATGAAAACCTGAAATTCTTACTACATTGCTCATCTGAGAGATCATTTTAGCATATCCATCACTCTTCCCTGATTACCTTCTTTGGTTTGTTTATATTCCTTTAATGTAGCTCAGTTTTTTACAATATTCCTTCCTCTCTCTACTGGGGAAGACAGGCTGGCTGGGAGCAGCCTGGGGGGATGATCTGGGAGAGTGCTGGGCTCCTAGAAATGCCTGGTAAGTAGCTGTGATGTGTTTACTTTTGAAGCCATGTGCCCCGCCCCAAGTGAATCCCCTGCAAATGAAACCTTTCTATATTTTCTCCCATCCTGTTCAAACAGCTTGTGCCCCAGAAATGAAACCTTCACATAGTCTCTGCCTTCCTATGTGCTCTGTGCTTTGGTACCAGGGTAATCCTCTCTCATAGATACGAGTTTAACTAAAACCAGTATGTTTCCTATGGGGGCTTTTGGGGAAATCTCAGTTTTACCCCTCAGTTTCTTTCAGTCTGTCCAAATTGTGTGTGATATAATGAACCACTATGCTCTTTCCAGTTGTATAGTTTAAAATATGGTATCATTGGAGAGTGAACCAATTTAAGAAAATGATTCCTTTTTCTACCCCCAGAGTCTCTGAAACAGTAATGTAAATAAGGAGTTTTATTTATATACAAAAATAACAACATCAAAAGAACAAAGGACAACATAGAGAAACTAGGAACACTAGACTCAGAACAATACAGAAAACGTGACACAAAACTTATTTTTGTTCTAGTATAAAATTAGCCCCAGAGCTACCTTTCCCAATAACAGTTTTCTTTTAAGTTTGGTTTTCAACTAATTATTTTTCTTTTCCTATTTGTAGTTTCTGACCCTCCATCCTTTGCTCTGGGCCTGGGTATCTGTGCTTAACTCCTTTCTTCACATGTCACACATACAGACCCAGCACCACCAGGCAGCATTAGCTTGACAGCCTTCCTTAGTATCTCCAAAATTCCCGGGCAAAATTGCATATAGCATCCAAAAGAAAAAACATGTTCTAACACTGTGTTTCCTTGCACTGGCTTTGCAATGCTTTGCTGTAGTAGGTAGAGGTACAGCTTTAGAGTAGGGAGATAGGAACTCAAACCTTAAATCTTTGCACTATTCAGCTGAGTCCCTGAAGAGGATGTTTATTTCTCTGAATTTTGGTTTCCTCATTAAAACAAGAAGTTCTGTGGAAATGAAATGACACTATATACATATGGCACTTAGATCCTGGCACAGAATCATAGAAGTATAACTAGTTCTTCTATGTAGGTCTATCCAATGTAATTTTATGCAGAGACCTCCCAGTGAAGGCCTTGGTAAATAAGAATGAGAAATGGGTATCATTTACCTCAGGTCGGTAAACATCCTTTGAGATGGTAGTATATCCAGACTCAATGGATTTGCTCAGTCTTAGAAGTGCAAGTACACATTCCACAGGGGAGAAAAAAAAACTTTCTTTACTTTTCTTTAAACATTTGTGCCCATCAAACCTCAGCTGTGCTACAGTGCATCTTGATGGCTTTTTCTGCCATCGTTCCTCCCTGTCAGTCCTGGGGCAGCATGCTATCTCATACCTGTCCAAACTATTTTTTTTTCTTTTTTTGTGGTGTTGGGGATTGAACCTAGGGGCATCCTACCTCTGAGCTACACCCCCAGCCCTGTTTTTAATTCTTTATTTTGAAACAGGGTCTCACTAAGTTGCAAAGGGCCTCACTAAGTAGCTGAGGCTGGCTGAAAACCTGTGATCCTCCTGTCTCAGTTTCCCAAGTACTAGGATTACAAGCAGGCGCCACCATGCCCAGCATGCCCAAACTATTTTTTATGTCTAAAACAACCTTAATGCTATTCTCCTGTATACATCTAAGTTTCTTTCTAGGTAATGCTATCCCATGCACCACTTCAGACCTTGTCCTGGTCAGCTAAAGTAAATGAGGCTGTTCAGGAAGGGACAGGGCATCATGGCCTCGATGGCTAGGTTGAAGCACAGATGCTAGAGTGGGGGTTCTGTCTAGTAGTAAAAAAAAAAAAAAATATATATATATATATATATATATATATATATATATATATATATATCCAAAGGGGATGGCCAGAGCATGCAAGCAGTGATAATAAACCTTCCAAAGAAACAAGAGTTTCCTTGCAGGTGGGTGGACAGAAGGATCAAGAGTGTGGACATAGATGATAAGCAGGAGTTTTATGCTTGGGAAACATGGAACAGACATTCAGAGGCAGAACTTCACTTGTATAATAAGAGGCAGGATGAGGACTAAGTTTCTTCAAAATCAAGAAAGGATAGTTACAATAATTCAAGACAGAGATGTCCCTGACCAAAAAAATAAGGAGAATCTTACTGCAAGAACCAGGAAAGAATGCCATGTCTGAGTCTCCAAACAAGGAAAAGTATCTGACTATCAATACAGAAACGATTGCGTATGTTTCTCTAAATCCATGTTGCTGAAGTTACAGTTTAGTCTTGAAGATATGGATGTGGTCAGACATCCAGGTTGAAGACCCTAAGGAGAGGAACATTGCAGACTGAGGAAAGGATAAGATCTGATTAGCACTCCTAGTTAAACTACAAAAATCAAATCAATATAAAAAGCTGGGCATGGTGGCACATATGTGTAATCCCAGTACTTGGGGAGGTTGAGACAGGAGGATTATGCAAGTTCAAAGCCAGCCTTAGCTACTGAGTGAGGCTCTCAGCAACTTAGTGAGACCCTGTTTCCAAATAAAATATAAAATAGGTCTGGGAGTATATCCCGGAGGTAAAAAAAAAATAAAAATAAATAAATAAATAAATAAATTTTAAAAAGCCCCTGGGCTCCATCCCAGTATAAACAACAACAAAAAAATAAGATCAATATAATGATTCACTAATATGTGATTCTATGTTGGGCATCTATGACTATAAAAAAATGTATTCAGTTACTTGCAGACTAAATTACCCCCCCCATCTGATAGTGTGCAGAGCAATTGAGCTGAAGAACTGTTCTGGTTGGGAATTGTGTTCTGCTTACTTTCTATCCCAAATATTATTTTCTCACACTGCAGACCAATGACAAAGTCAAAAGTGGAAATATCTGTGCAGTGCAGCTGTTATAAACCGCATTGTTTGGTGACTGTTGACAATTGTACCTTGAAGGAAGTTCCCACAGCATCAGAGCACATGACTTGCTGGGGCTCTTTCCACCCAAGGAGACAGCAGGGCTCCCTGGCTACAGAGAGACCTCTTGGAGCCCCAGGTCTCTAAGACTCATGGGAACCTCGAGGCTTCATACAAGGCAGAAACTATCTTCTAAAGGCATTCCCACCTGGCTCTGTTGTTTCTTTTGGCAATATTAAGGGATTTGGCCAATTTTACTTATGGAATCTTCCACGGCATAGGAAAAGGCCATGAAGTGAACCACTAGCAGTAATAATTAAATTTTTCCCATAGGATTTCATTGTGACACACATTTTGTTGACTACAAGATCTCTTAGAAGGATGGATTGGGGAAAACCTTTTCTGGGAAAGTGGCTAGCACAACCAATCTCCACTACTCTACACCATGGCTCTGTGTGCTCAGCTCTGAGGTTCGCATTGTGTCGTCTTCCCACTCTGAAGTCAAAATGAGAAAGAGGCAAAGAAGTAGCCTTTGAGGGACAAAATAATCCCTCAGCTCTGGTTCTACAGGAGTGAGTCCAACATGAGCTGATATCCTATCCTGCACGCTTTCTGGAAAAGTGAATGTCTCACAGGGGAAAAAAAAAGAAGAAGAAAAAAAAATGAAATCAGAAGCCAGGTACTGATGGAATGAGGTAACTCTTTCATTTATGATGATTGAATTGAATACGACACGAGCAATTAGTAAGCTGTGATCAGTAAAAATGTTTTTAAAAGTTCCTGCAAACCTGTATGTGAAAGAAAGCAACTTAACACTACTCAGCCGACCGTACCCACATGAACTATAATTCAGCAATAAACGGAGTCACACAACATACTATTATGCTTAGTTTATAAGACAGAGTCTCCACAAAAAGTAGCACAAATTACCGTGATTTCTAGTCTACCAGGCCCTTGGGTGGGTAAGTTATGAGGAGAGCTTAATATATAGCACTACTAAGCAAAGCATTGAAAAAGCCTGATTGAATTTTATTCAGGCCTCCTAGGCTTGGGATAATTCTTTCCTTTAAGGGAAAATGAATGGGTATTACTGATTCTTTTGCCCGGAGCTGGAGAAGAGGATATTATTTGGGGATTTTATCAACCCTTAGGGCCCCAGTCCTTATGCATCTGCCTTCTGCTGTCAGTCCCAAACCACAGGCTTCTAATTTTCTCTTAAGATTAAACCAATATTTACCAGTAGGCCTGCATTTATCCTACAAACCCTTTACTGGAAACTATTAGTTTCAAGTAATGTTAGACCTTGTTTAAGAATAGTTGCTCCTCCTTCCTAAGCAGGAAAAGAATGTTGCATTTCTGATAAGAGAACTAAGAATTTTCTATCATTTAGATTGAGTAGAACACAATTTTTTAGTTTATTGATTTCTCATTTGTTTCCAGGATTTTTAATTAATGATCCAATCCAGTAATTCTTAAATGTTAGCAAAGAATTGTTTCCTGTGATGATCATTAGTAGAGACAGATGTAAAGATGTAATGAGTTCAATAAAAAAGTGAAAAGAAATTCAATTTTTTACATATCTATATGCTAACAAATATGAGACTTAATAGAAAGCATTCATGGTATCAAAAAAGCATTGTTTCCAAAGAAATTTTAAATACACCCTGTGTTTGACTAAATATAACTTGTCATTGAACTAGACAAATGTTCCTTTTCTATTTAAGACCAGTGCTCAGTTTCTAATATATAAACTTCCAATAACATAATATATAAGTATAAAATACATATACTTTCAATAACATAAATGCTGTAGAATATTCTCACAATTTCTAATAAGATTTTATCTGATATCTGGTTCAAAATTTTATTAATCAATAGTCTTCCATTAACAGAATTCAAATAATTTTTAAATAAGGAGCTTGACAATTAGTATCTAAGGAAAAGGGCCATGGGTCATGTGCCATGAGTAAGGATTTCTCTCTGAGAATGTCCAAAGAGCACATTGAGGTCATTCTCAAGGGCTCCTAGAATTTCTCATGAAGGGATAGAGCATCTCAGGCAAATCGCACATGAGTAGCTTACACATGGCCGTCCTAAATGATTGCCAAGACTGCGGAAAATGAACTTTGGTTTTTTCTCAGCTTCCAAGGTCTACTGAGGAAGCCTAAGTGAATCAAGTGTCTATATTTCCCCTAAGGAAGCTGCAAAACTATCCTTTAAGATATGAAACCTGGGAGAATAATCTCTTCTCCTTCCTGAAGTCTTGGTCTAGTTCTAAGAATTAGCTAAAATTAAGGATAAATTATAGACCACAAAGAATTTCACACTGAAGTGTTCTTCATTTGGGAGCTGTTCTACCAAATGAAACAGAGACCAACTCATTTCTGTGAAACAGCCTGGTTTCGGACAGTGGAAGAAAAGCTCTGAAATTTTTTTTTCCACAATTTCATTGTCTATTTTCTTGGAAAGACACAGCAAAGCCTGGAATTGTAGCCCATGCCAGAAAATATGGACCTACCTAGTGGCCACCATAGCATCTTATTAGCCTGGTTAAATGCTTCTAGACCTTATAGAAGGTTAACTAAGAGCTTACTGTAAGGACCATTTATTTGGCCACAAGGGCCAATTCCATCAGCATATACAGGAGAACAGTGAAGGCTGGACTCCAGAGACTAGAATTCTACTCTTGGCTCTGCAGAGATACAGTGTGTCTTCAGTTTTGAAATTAGGTATGGATATTCAACTTTCAGATTGTGTTTGTGTTTTGTTTATTTGTTTTGTTTGCTTTGTTTTTAAAAGTTGAATCCTTTACCAAAGGGTTTTAGGAAGATTCCCTTATCCCAAATTGATAAAAAATCAATATGAATTTGGATTAAATTGGGAAAAGAACTCAGAGTCCCCTCCAGTTTTCTGATTCCAGATTACTTGACCAATTGTTTTTCTAACACCCTTCATATTCTAACATTGCTTCTGAACTTATTATCCTTTGAAATTCCATGCTGTGATTCATCTATCTGGCTTTATTTTCTTGTGAGCAAAATAAAGATAGTAACTGCAACAGGAATAAATTATTGAAAAATACATGGTGTCAGAAGAATTATTCCAACCCTGAAATTTCCATTTTTGAATGTGAGACCCAGGAAATGTCATTTTCTGTTATTGACTTTATTCTTCCTTTGAACTTTACAAGATGCAAGTAAAAACTAGATGATATAATGCTGCTGCTATCTCTCATTATCAAAACACTAGCATATACAATATGTTCTTGATTAAATATTTTAAATATCACTATTGTGAGTTGTGCTGCATAGAGCTGGTTTTCTAGGTAGTACACCAAACTTGGAAACCAAATACATTTGGAGAAATATTTATTTGTAATGTAGAGATCCCTTGTAAATTTTGAATAAATTTATTATTTTCTCAAAGATCATTTATCATAAAGAGTTGTTTGTAATTGCTTAATGAATAAATAGATACAAAAATGCTTAAGAAGCTGAATTTTACCCAAGGAGTAACTATACTTTATGCCATTTATTTAAGGAAGCTAATATTAAATTTAAAAATTGATTAAATTCAGTTATTTATCCATACCACTTTATCAAATGGTCCTGACTGCAAGTATTGGTATGTTTTATGACCTATTCTACTATCTAAACTGACACATGAATCGGCTTCAATTTCGGATAACGATTCATGAGTTAAACGTCTACAATCAAAATATAATGAAATATCAAGCATTTAAAATAAAAAATACTTTGAATGAATCCACATAAATCCAGAAAATAATAAACCACACCCCTGTATAGTCAAGGAGTTTAAATTACAGTTGAGAAACAACATTAATATATCATGAATCTACAAGGAACAATAACGAGAAGACTAGTACATGTTGCCATGAAATGTAAGAGCAGGGAAATTCAGAGACAAAACTCTGGAAAGCTAGTCATTGGAACTGTGTTTTGAAAAGGGGGCAGTACAGTAGGGGCTTACAGGGAGGGTGACTGGAATATCTGGGGGGCATTCCAGGACAGATACATCAAAATAATAGGAGGATTCTGCCAAGTATTATAGCATTATTAAAATATCTCCAAATTGGTTAAGGTGTCTACCCCAACTTGGTCTCTTCCCAAAGGCTCTTTCTCTAATACCCACATTACTCTACAATCCCATAACTAAAGGGATAATGATGGTGGGATCTTCAGAATTCTGTTGCCTCTGGGGCTGTATTTATCTTTGGGGGTTTGTGTCCACCATATGCTGTTAATTAATTATTTTGAATATCATCTTTTTTTAGTGTGTTGCATATAGCTGGTTTTGTAAGTAGAAGTAGTGCCATCCTGACCCACTGTTTTGATCCACTTTATTAGCTTAACAGAGACTGTGTTTGTTTGTGGCACTGGAAATTGAACCCAGGGGTATTCTATCACTGAGCAACATTCCCAGCATTTTTTTTTTATACAGAGGCTTGCTAAATTGTCCAGGCTCAACTTGCAATCCTCCTGCATTAGCCTCCCCTGTATCTGGGATTACAGGTATGCACCACTATGCTCAGCTGAAACTATCTATAATGAGCTTCAAGAGTAAAGAAGAATCATCTCTGCTTTTATGATTCTGTCTTCAAGGTGCCAGGCTTGGATGACTGTCTTTTCAGTTAACATAAGTTTCCCTTGACCTCAGGGTAGTCTACATGTAGCTGAGAATTGGCCATCTAATTGGCCTGTTAGTTACAAGGAGCCTGTCATTACAGGCCCAGCAATGGGCAGACATGGTTCTTGTGTCTTGATGCTTACAGTCCATCAAGGAAGAGAAACTCTTTCTTCCTGTATGAGCTTCCTGGGGCTGCTATAACAAATTAGCACCAAGAAGATAAATTTATTCTCACAGATTTGGAGGCCAGAATTAGGAAGTAAAGTAGTCTGCAGGGCTGTAATCTCTCCTGAGGCTTCAAGGAAGGATAATTCTTGCTTCTTCCAACTTTGGGTGTTTCTTGGCTTGGAGGTGCATGACTCTAACATGACTCTGTGTGTAAGACTTACCTTTTATTCTGTTATTCTCTTATACAGGCATCTGCCATGGGCTGTAGGATCATCCTAATTCCAGGATGACCTCACCTAGAGATGCTTAACATATGCAAAAAATCCTGTTCCATAAAAATTACACTGTCAGGTTCCACAGGTTTAGACTGGACACATCTTTTAGGGAGTTACTGCTCACCCCACTACACTTGCCTCGAAGGAAGTCAGCACAGGTGTGAGAAGAGCCGAGGTGGAGTGTGAAGTGTGGAAGCTCTCAGGAGGGGCTGCCTAGAGCTGGGGATAAGGAAGGCCTTCCTGACACCTTCTCAGGTAAGACCTGAGGGATACCGGCAAAAGCAGGAGGCATGAAGACCACGCCAGCCTTAATGAGGCAGATGGGCACAGGCCAGAGGACAGAATGTACATGAATAAGAAAATTTAAATGAATCTTAGGTGAATGAAACAGAAAGAGCCAAGCAAGTCGATTCTACAAGTTTTCTGAGAGTAATGTGAGCTCAGTAATGTATTTTAATACAGGAAGTAAAATAATTAGACTTGTGTTTTTAGAGTATCATTCGGCTGCAGTGTGGGGAGAATGGTTTGGCAGAAGGCAAGAGAAGATTTAGAAAGGTGCATTACAGGTGATTTGCATATCATGTTGGAGAGACTGCAGTTGGCGAGATTACAAGAAATCTATGTTAATAGAGATGTGTGGGTTTCTTTGCAATGGGCAGGATTTAGCCCTGTTTGCATGTGGAGGTTAAAGGTAAAGAAAAGCCAAGAATGACAACAAAGTTTCCACTTGAACAGATAGGTACAAAATACTGCCATCCAAGGATTTAGGAAACCCTAGAGGGGTGGCCATTTGCCTCTGTGAGCCAGGAAGAGATTACCTAGTTTTCCCATTTGAGTAAAGAAATGGAAGGACTGGGAAGTTGGCTGAGTTAGCCAGGCTAAACAGAAAGCAGCTGCAGGTCTCAGACAGAAACCGAGGCGCCTAGTCCCCCACACTTTTCCTTTCACTCTTCTGGAGCTGTCTTGCTTTGATCTAAATTCCCTCTGTTTTGATTTGCTTATTTGTTTGTTATTGTATGGCTCAGGGATTTTTCTAAGTGAAGCAATGTTAATTCTGCAGAAGAGATACCCTTCTACTGTTATGCCCAGGAGTCTTCACCTTTCCCTTGACTTTCAAGTTTCCTTTCCTCACTCCCATACTTATAAAGATTTCTATATCAATGCCACTGACCCAGGGGTCTGACGAGCTATTTTCGTTATCATTTCCTCATAGAGTGAGGGCTCGGCACAGCCTGTGAGCATGTGCTCCTCGGGGCCAGTCCTGCCGAGCCGCTTCCGTGTCACATGCTCCTGTGTCGCTTCTCATTTCTGCTTTGCTTTCTTACGCCTGTTTCTCCACATCATCTCCTCAGTCCACATCCAGAATTGTTAGGATGGATGCTAGTTTATGCAATCTCACTTCTTATCTTACTGATTCTTCTGCCACCTAAAAACATTAAAAAAGAAGAAGCACTTTAAAAAGAACAATAGTAAATATGCTTAATCCTCAAACACAACGCAGGGCTCTGGATCAATCAAACCTCATGTTTGGGTTGATTTTTACTCAAAGCAAACTTTTCCATCTATTTCCAATTGCTCCTTTTCGAATATTACCTCATCTTCAAGTGACACAGTCTCTGAAAGTTAGTGTTCCTCTGAATTCTTTCTTCCAGGGTCTGCAGCAGCTCCAACACTGCATGATTTTTAACAGCCAAACAGGTTTAGCCTCTAAGATCAAATCATCCGTAATAAGGCAAATCTTCCTTGTACTAAGGAAAGGGTAATTCCAGGGAGGGTTACAAGACTGACCTGAAGGAAGGCCCCATTACTTAGCTAATTATTGTCACCATGTTTTAAAATAATCTGTCTTGTGATTTGGTTGCTACTGGTGCTAGGCTGTGTTTAAGAGGGCCACACTAAGAATCTGCAAGGTAGTAATTCTGACCAGAACACCAAGACTTGTAATTGTGTACATTTCTGAAGCCACTGCTAGATAAAAGTACATGCCTTATATTTATGTTCATATCAGAATGCCCTTTATAACATCCGTAATGTAGTTTACTGGCTTTTGCTGTAAAGGTCAATGAGGGTAAGATGACCTAGGACAGTTTTTAAACCAAATTGTTTGGATTGCTAGATCATTACCAAATACACAGAAAGATTTGAAAATTGCACAGGGCCGGGCAAAGCCGTGGAGCCTGAGCGTTGCCTTTACTTCCCCGTACAGTCAGAGAGCATTACTAATACATAAGCCAGACCTAGGACTGCTTCAGCCATAAATTTTCTTTGGTTCCAGTCATCCAGGGAAGTGAGATGAAGGAAAGAGAATTACTGTTCAACTTGTGTGTTTTGAAATAAGCCCATTTAGGCTAACATTATTTCCTCCTATACAAAATAAAACAAACAAAAGGTCTTGAGGAGAGAATGAAGCAGAATCTTCTGTTTTGGCTTATTATAGAAAAAGCAGAATTCTGGTAAGCTACATATGGCAAAAGAATAAATAGAATCCTTGGAATAGCCGTACAAAGTTATCTCAAAGATTAAAGTAAATATGCTTTCTTAACTAATGCTAATTGTATCTATGTCCTCACGATTTGTCTGTTTACTGAACAAGAATTGAAGGGTTCGATGGCTACTTCAAGTGCGTTCCCAAAAAAATGACTGTCTCCCCTCAATGACACTGATTGATTCCTGACCTTGTGCTCTCTTCGATTCTGTGAATTGCGGGACATTTTGTCATTTCCTTTCCTACTTTTACTTGGATCCATTTATTTTTCTGCCATATTGATATAGTGTCAACCATGTGCAGGGCATCCTGATACTGCAAGGATAACAGAGGTCATTAAGACACCTTGCTGGCCTGTGACAAACTTACCTTTCCCCAGAGAAGCTGTGGTGAGGGTATACAACAAGTGCTCTACCACAAGCTAAAAACTGCGACTGTCACAGGTCGGAGAAAGAAAATGGCTATATGTGGGGAGCATCTGGAAAATATTTATGGGGAAGATAGTACTTAGAATGGATCTCCAAAAGTGTGAAGAATTGGAGAAGTGGATGTTGAGGTAGAAATGAGAATTTCATGCTCAAGAAGCTTGAGGAGGCCATGTGTGGTTGCATGGAGATTTGGTGAACAAATAAAGCCTATTTAGCAATCAGATAGGGATGCGGTATAGTACAGAGGGGGACCTATGGCCTAAACTCTGAAAACGCTGTCCTCAGGTCATATATTGTGGGGGAGATAGAGAGCAGCGCTGTCACTGGAGGAGTGCTTTCATAACATGTCAAGGGGTCAAGTGAGAAGGACTGAAGGTCAGAGCTAGAACTTTGTATAGACATAAAAAAGGGAGATGGTAGCTAGGGTGAATAGCTATTGGCAACTCATGAGCACAGAGACAGTAACCAAGTTATTTTGCATTCATGGCCTTAGAGTTAGGAAGAAGCAAAGCTACTTTGAATGAAGTTCTGAGATTTTAAGCATCTGTAATGTAGTTGTTTTTACTTCCATTAAGAGGAAGAGGAGAAGCTAGTCGAGGTGGCACACACTTGTAATCCCGGTACTTGGGAGGCCAAGACAGGAGGATCGCAGGTTCACAGCCAGCCTCAGCTACTTAGTGAGGCCCTCCACTACTTAGTGAGACCCTGTTTAAAAATAAAGAGCAAATAAAATAGGACTGGGGGTGCAGCTCAGAAGTAGAATTCCCAGTTCTGCAAAAAAAAAAAATTAGAGAGAGAGAAAGAGAGAGAGAGAGAGAGAGAGAGAGAGAGAGAGAGAGAGAGAGAGGGAGAGAAGGAGAGTTCAAGTCAGTGGCTGGTGTAGACCTCAGGGATGATGTGAGTTGTTTTAGGCATTACTTTTTGAAGGGCTGGTGGTATGCACAGGTGGGAATGTACAAGAGGCACTTGGAAATACAGGAAAGAATGACTAAATGGAGATCAAGAATGGACATAAATTTGGGATAAATGTTTATGTAGATTGTGGCCAAAGTCCAGAGGGTGGAGGATAAGAAAGAAGAGCATAAAAGAGTCTCAGGGAACACCTACAGTACAGTGAGTCAAAGAAAAAGAAGCCGTTAAGGAGACCAAAGAGAAAAAAGAGAGAGAGAGAGAAAGGAAGGGAGGGGGAAAGAAGAAGGGGAAGCAGAGACTGAACACCATGCAGAGCAGTAGCTGGAAGGAGCAGCGAATCCTCAGACAGAGGAGAGGAGGGCCACTCCTTCCTGGCCCTCTCCTTGCCAGCCCCAGCGCGGATCATGGGAAGGCTGCAAAAGCCTTCTGATTTCTCTGACTCTGCTCTCTCATCTCTAGCCCACACCAACTACCACTCCCTAATTAATTTCCTAAAACAGTTTTCATCTTGTCATCTCCTGGCTGAAAAATCTACAGTAGCTCCCTCTTGCCTATGGAAATTCAAATGTGGGCTCCATTAATTAACACCATCTTATCTGCCTGGCTTTCTCTTTCATTCATCTCCAATACATTTTGTTCGCGCCAGGCCGGGACTCTTGCTGTCACAACACAAGCCACGCACGTTTTGACTACCATGCATACATTTTTTCCAGTTTCCCTGCTTTCAATCCCATTTCCCTCCTCCCTGCCAAAACAGACACTGTGCCAATGTGGAAATTGAAATAAAGCCTCTCTACTTCATACTCTGTTACAGTTTGGGACCTACGTGAGCCTTAATGTCTATTCTTGTATTATTATTATTTTTCATTACATTTGACTTTTTTAAAATTGTAAAATTCTTAAGGAAAACAAACAGGTATTTTATTTCTCTGTTTTTAATAGTCATCACCAAAGCAAACATCTTATAGTAAGTACTTATGTATGAACGGTCGATATTCCAACTTCTCTGTTTCCCATGAAGATATGGTCTCATCTGCTTGCAACTGGCTACAGTGATCTGAAGTACCCCATTATGAAATACCAACTCCACAAACTATTATTTTTCCCATTAATTAATTCATTAATTCATTTGGGTGTTGAAGGCTTTTATGCTGCGCTGTCCAATATGGTGGCATAATATGGTAGCTATAAACAAACATTTCTATTTTCATAGAGTTCTCCATGAAATTGTGTGTGTATGTGTGTGTGTGTGTGTGTGTTTGTGTGTGGTTCTGTGTTCAAGTGTTCCCTGTAGAATGCAAAATCCAAAGGTATTATGCTAAACTTTCCCCTAAATCGAATCAGTTATGACCCATGAAAAGGACCAAATAAGGATAAAAAATTTGAAAGAAATGGTGTAGGATCTGTGAAGATCAGCAGGTCAACTTCACATGCGTCACAGCTGTGCTGCCCACTGTCGCGCCACTGTCGCGGAGCCCTTTTGCTGCAGGGAAAAGTAACCATTTTTGCAACATTTAAGTATTCATTTTTGTTGTTCAGTCTTCACTACCATCATCACCACCATCCTTGTGGAGCAATAACCCCAATTTGTCTTTATAAGAATGGCTGAAACACCTAAACTATCATCTTCAGGTGAGCCTACAGGTATATTCCTAGGGAAAGTCAGGACCAAATAAGGCTAGAGGGAGCAGTGTAGACATCAAGCTGTGATCAGCTCCTGAGCCCCACACATAGTCCAGAAAACAGTGAAAAACTCTTATGTGGGACATTTTTCAAAAGACATAATTCTCTTTATAAGCTCCCCAGTGAGTGAAAGTCAAAATGGTTAAAATCATAAAGAACCCAGCCCAAATGCCCTGATTTGACTGATGAGAAGAGCTTCTATGCAGGAGCCAGTCTTAGGTGTATGATAGGACAGAGCATAATAGAGATTTATCCTTTGAACTATTTTTGATAACTTTGTTATCCCTATAATTATTTCCTTTATGATATTCTGCATGTAGGTAATGGAAAAGAGATAAAGTTAAAATTTTGTTGTTGTTGATGTATTTTGGAGAAGATAAAACCAGTGATCAGAGGTTTTAGTCCACAACCTGCTTGGTCCAGGTATAAGTGTACCGACTCAAGCAACTTCATAGATCAGTGGTACTCAGATAGTTGACCATCAATAAATAGTATCAGCATAACCTAGGTCCTTGTCCAGATCATTCTGATGCACATTGAATTGCAGAAATTCTGACCTATATAATTAAATTAAGACTCATTACTTTTACCTTTTTTCTTCCCCAGTCCTTTTTCTTTTTTATATTTTATTTTGAAGCTGGTTCTCACTACTAAGGACCTACTAATTTGTTGAGACTATCCTCAAACCTGTGATCCTCCTGTCTCAGCCTCCCAATTATTGGGATTAGAGGTGGGAGCCACCACCTCTGGCCAGGTCACCTAGGCTTTTAAGCTGTGTTGTCCAATATGGTGGAATAATATGATAGCTACAATGAAACATTACCATTTTCATAGAATGGTATCTGAAGTTTTGTCCAACACTTTTCCATGACATTTACCTCTTAAATACCCATGATTGACTGAAGAGTAGCTTTAGCAGAAGGGGAAGAGTTCTTAGAATTTATCAGGGAATAATGACTGAAATAAAAAGAAAGCAACTATAAAACTGTCCTTCCAATCCACCAATAGTTATAGTGTTAGGTGTGTTCATACTAGAGTATAGTAGTGACAAAGACTGCCTCTCAGGACAGAGGCCTGGTTTGAAATCTCATCTCCATCGCTTGCTTACTATTTATGTGGTATTGAACAAAGCATTTTACCTTTTTGCATATATGTCTTCATCTGTGAAACAAGGAGAACGTGGTGTCGTGATGGACTTGTCAGGATTAAATGTGTAAACAGATGTAAATTCTTTAGAATAGTGCCTGACACATAGAAGCATAACTGAGTTGTTAGTTAGGAAAAACTGAGAGCCTTGTCACTTATATCCAGGCAACATCATTAACTTTACCTCACTCTGACCACTCAACACATCTTTTTTTAGAAACTTAAAATTGTAGAATAGCCAGACTATAGTTGTAGAAAATAACCCAAATATTACTAGGTGCCAAAGACCCTTCTTAAAAAATTAAGGCCACTTCCTCTGCCCTGTGTTTCCTGGATTTCTCCAGAGAGCAGGGCTATATACTACCGGAAAGCACAGAAGGGGAAATGGATTTGTGTAGGGGTATGGGATGGGAGAGGGAGACTGGATGAACCAAGTCTGCATAGCACTGTTAATTTCATGGCAGAGATTGATTGGCTCCTAAGATTTTACTCAAGAAACCCAGAAGAGAGGGCTGAAGGAAGAAACAGGAGGAGACGGGTGATTGGAGTAGCCAGTGGGAAGGTGGCTGTGCTCCAGGTAGTCCTCAGAGAGGAGCCACTGCTCCTTTGTCTGGACAAAACAGACTGCAGGGCTGTAACCTGAGTGGGAACCAGGCAGGGAACTGGGCAACACAATCAAAGGCTCAGGCTCTGCAAGGCCAGTTCCCTGCAGCGTCAGTGTTCTGTGTCACTCCCCTGGGCCCCACCAAGGGAATCAGATGCAAGTGAAAGGGGGAATAATGGAGACAGATTTTTGGAGACTTTGGTTTCTAATCAATTGTTTTGAAAACTACTTGATTGTGACTCTAAAAATACTCCTGACATCCTAAATTTTCTTACAAATGCAAGGCCATGTTCTCGATGGAGCTTTCTTCCCACAGCCTCCACTTCCTCCTATTCTTTCTGGTGCCTCGTCCACTAAGCACGGAATTTGGGCTTTAGGGCACTGTTTCACTGTAGATTAACTTGGCCGCAAAATATCTTGGTTTCTTCCCTATGAAGATAAATGTTGTAGAAGTATTTTATTGTACTCTTTCTTGGACTTTGAATCACTTTGAAAGACGTGGTAATTATATGAGAGCAAGTTGTTGAGCTTGGAATAAAGAACCATGTGACAAGGTTAGGAACATGCATTCTAGCTTTTAGAGAAAAGCAGGGCAAGCCACATGTTCACCCTCTAGCTGGCAAATGCTTCATTACTATTTCATTCAAGATTTTTCTACATCAGACTTTCTTATGTATATACAAAATCAACATCTTTTCAGCTAAACCACTCTGATAAATAGAAAGGAAGTTAGCTCTCCCCTCTCCAATCCTGTACAAAATATACATTTTTATAGCCTTATCTAAAACCCCATTCATTTTGTTATGGCTCTGGCAGAGATATTAGTGTCTGGAAAAATAAATTATTCAAAATTCAGACAAAGAGTGAGTGAATGCAGCATCAAAACTCTATTGCAACTTTTAGCCATTTGCTTAGAATCTTATAAGCCAAACAACTTCATTTCACCCTGACATCTCTACACTGATGGGTAGTAGAGCTCAATTATACTCATATCACCTCACTTGTTAAAATTAATATCATGAGAACTCTTGAGACAAGCAGACATGCCTAGGATATCATTAACTTGGTAAAGTTATTCCCCACAAAGACAAAAACATCTTAGATATGTGGCTGACCCATCCATATCATGCCCAATGTCTTTTCATTGAGGTTTTTTTTTTTTTTTTTTTTTTTTTTTTTTTTTTTTTTTTTTTTTATCTGTATCATCCCTTTAGTGCCGTTTAACTCAAGGCTGATGGATTGCAGTGGCTAAGTTTTTCCATAGTCCATCCACTGGTTTCTGATCTTCTCTAGCAGGCCACTGTCAGTAATTCCCTAGAATTACTGTTCACCCTCTGCTCTCCATTCATGCTCACAGTTTAGCCTGGAATCACAGAGAAAGGGAAATCTGACCCTGCACTTTCCTTTTGCAGGATCTTCCACAAGCCCTCAAATAAAATCTAGGCATCTAAACCTGTGTTATAAGGTCTCCTTCTTGACTATTTACCTGTCTAGCCTCATCTTTTGTCACTTCTTCCTTCATGTTTTAAAATAATTGAACTTCCTTTGGACTTTAATTGAGTCATATTTCCTCTCCTCTGAATAGTCTTTTGTTTTTTACTTTGTGGCGCTAGAGATTGAACCCAGAGACATTCTACCTTTGACCTACACCCCCAGCCCAATTTTAAATTTTACTTGGTAACACAGTTCCTCTAGCCTGATGAGAGTCCCACTACTTTCCTCTAAATATTCTTACATGTTCTATTGTCTGCCTTTCCCCAATTGACTCTTAACGTATGACTCCCAGAGGTCATCCCTCAACCAGTACCAGCCCTAGTGGTGGCCAACACCATGACTTATTCCCTCCTATGACTTCCATACTTCCTTGTATGTATTTTCAGTTTAATTCTCTCGGTCCAGCTAAACCATGAACTGAGATGAACACCATGTTTGTCTTAATTGTTGTTATACCTCAACCCCTGATTCTATGTAATCACCTTTTAGGACTCTTTACATGTCGAGAGAACAAGTCAAGCGCAGAACATGTCACTGATGGCATCGTTTGCTGTTTTTCACCGAACTTTTTCCTATCACTATCTTTAAAGATGATCTCACTGCACCATGCCTTCAGTGTGCTCCAGTAGAAAGAAGCTCCTAGAGAGAGAAGATGTCTACATTCACCCATGGCAATTGCAATTCGTGTCCAGTAGAACTGATAGGAGTGCCCCCTTGATCTCGCAAAAGGGGTCCAGATCACATAAGAATTTTGAAGTCACCACATTCATAGCTAAGGTCCGTTCTTTGAACATGCAAATTTTGACCTTCCTATAAAAAGTGATATGGGAAATATTTCATTGAATACTACTCTTTGAATTAATTCATTTTCTAGGCCACCAGGGCAGCCTCCTGAGCCGTGTTCACACTTGTCTTTCGATACAGTGCACATTCCATACTGACTATCAATGTGCATTTCAAGCTCTGTTTTTCCAATATCCTGAGTCTTTTTTAAAAATATGAAACAAAATAAAGAAATGGGCACAGAGTGAGAATAAGTTGAGCAAATCTGTATATATGAGACTCCAAAATTTTCTTAACACTCAGAACCCTTTATTTATATTTGATGCAAAGCCCAGGAGACTTTTGCATTTGGGGTTAGGGGGTTTGAGTTCTGCTGTTATTACAGTTGTGCAGCTTTGTTTTGTTTTGTTTGGGGTTTGTTTCAGCTCCCCTGACACCACCACCTTTGTCCCACACTATCCACCCCAGTCCTCCCCACCCCCATACACTGGGACTGAGGAAAAATCTTTTAAAACAATTATCAAGATTGGCTGCCTACTGTGATCAAATTCATTAGATAATAGCTAAACTCTACATTTCACTTGGTGCACAATGTTTTACTTTTTGCTCTCTCCTTTTCTCTCCCTACTATTCACGTGGAAATAATGCCATAGTTGTCTAGGGGTAAATTTGAGGTGCTCTCTGAGGACCTGGCATATTTCAGTAAGCACAGGCAGAGGGTGGATAGATATCTCTGGCAGCAAGAGAGATGGGGAAGAACAGGACAGAACTCTTTTTTAAAAAATGGCTTTTTTGTTTGTTTGTTTTACCATTTATCACTATTAGTGATCACTCCTAAGGAAGTTTCATAAAGAAAATTTGGAAGTAGCAAAAAAAAAGAAGAAAGAATATTTTTTCAAGTAAATGCACAAAATACACATATATAAGATTACATGCTGTATATTCTAAAACTATGTTTAAAACAAATAAATTAATATACATATATGTATATATTATTTAGGTACTGAGGATTGATCCCAAGAATATTCTACCTCTGAGCTACACCCCAGCTCTACATTTTTTTAAATTTTTTTTTATTTTGAAACAGAGTTTCACCAAGTTGCAGAAGCCTTCCTAAATTCCTGACGCTGGCCTCAAATCTGTCTTAACCTCCCAAGATTACAGGTGTGCACCATCACACCTGGCTGATATTTTGTATTTTCAGTTTCACATTAGTCTGAGAGGCTTTTTTCCAATGGTGTTGAGTATTATTTTAGAACAGTGGTTTGCAATGAAATGTTTTCATGAGGTTCCATTAGAAACTTATGTAAGAACTCGGACTTCTGAGTCCTACATCAGAATCAGAAACTCAGAAGTTGCGGGAGTATGTACAGCAAATCATGAAGACATAGGCATTTTTAGATTATCTTGGATGATTTTAACATATGACAGATTTTCTCATTTTTAAGAACAATTATTAGAAGCTATGCTTAATGACAAAGTATTCCATCAGCAAATGTGGAGAATCTAACATCTTTTGTTGTTTTCTTGCTAGATGTTTGGATTGTTGCACTTAATATACTTCAGGATTTAAGCATCTTCAAAAGCTACTGATTTATTGCACTCCACAAGGTTGCAACAAATTAAACAGTAAGTGAAAAGGCCCATCTCATTAACTTGGTTATAACCATACAATATTGTCAATCCAATAGATGAAAACTATTTTATTATATATTAATTTATGTTCTTTTGCTTTCTAGTAGGTTGTATGAATTTATTGACCATTTATGTTTTTCATCCTTTCATTCCCTTGAGTCCATTGATCTGCCTACTAAGTAATACGATTTATGAATTTGTTAAGGTTATTAACATTCATTTTTCTCACATTTTTTTTATGTATTAATTATTCTTGTTTTTTATTTTTAATTTTATTTGCTCATTTTATATAACATAGATTATAAATATATAAGTGTTGAGTATTATTTTAAAAATATAGAGTATAAATCTATATGTCACATAATAACTACTGTTCTTCATATTTTACATATGAATATTTCAAATTGAAATCAGTTACATAATCTATTTTTCTTTTCTTCTTATTCTTCTGTAGATTAATTATATTATCTATTTAGAATCTATTTTCACATATGATTTGTTTATTTCTTTATATTATTTTTCCAAATAGTTCATCAACTCTTACAGGAATCATTTAATAAATACTTTATTGTTAACTCCCCTAATTTAAAACAGGTCTTATATAAGTAACATGACGTAACAGATGTTAAGATATATAAATGAATATATTTCATTATTTTCTCTCTCACTTATTGTAATAATGTAGCTTCTTACTATATCTTAGTATAAAAATTAATTCACTTGTTTTTTAAAATAATATTTAGAATCATTTTCAAGTTTTGAATATATTTTAATTTTGATTGAAATTGCATTAAATTTATAAGAAATTTGAAGAAAAGTTACATTTCTATAAGTGTTTCTAAGAAAGAAAATATCACTCCTCATTTAATTTAAATATAGCTTATTCCACTAAGTACAGTTTTTAGTTTTTCTCATATAGGCACTAAATAACTTTATTAATTTTATTGACATAATGGTTTATATTTTATTGATATAATTTATTCAATATAACTTTGAAATGAAAAATAGAAAAATGAGTTTTGCATGTTTATTTTATAAATGACCACCTTTCCAAATGTACACTAATTCTAACACTTTTCATTTGATTAACTTATATCACATCTAAGGATAACAATTTATCTCCATCTTCATACTTCTTATGACTTCTTTTTAGCATTGATAGGTCTATTATAAAAACATGAATAATAGTGATAATCGTAGGCATAGTTTTCTGAACTTTAATGAGAATGTCTTTAATATTTCACCATAAGTGTGAGATTTGCTTTTGTGATAGCTACAGTATTTTTAAAATCAGGTTAAGAAAAATCTTCATTATCATACCAAGAAAATCCTGGCACTGCATTTATTTTACTTTTTAACTTTATTTTGAACTACTTTTAGACTTATAGGAAAGTTGAAAAATAGTATGTTAAAAGATAAAATTACAACAAATATAGTATCGCAGATCTTAATTGGCTTTATGTGCAATTCTAGAGTGGGGCAGCAGTCTGGACCAAAAATGGTTTAAAATGCCCAGCTCCACCATACAGACAGGTTCTATTTATAGCCAGAGAAAGGAAATGATTTAAGGAAAATAGGCGTGAGGTACAAAGACAGCATGATTGGTTACAGCTCCTGTCTGCCTCATCAGAACATGGTTTGAAAAGTTAGCTGCTTGCAATTGGCTGGGATTCAGCAAGAGTAGGTTACATTCTGTTCATGTATCAAGTTAGGTTGTAGTTCACTATGTATTCAGAAACCTTTAGGCCAAACTTAGAACATACACAAAGGCAGCTTTAGATCAAACTTAACAGACTCCCATAGATCCCTTTCCCCACCTTCTCCAGTAACCATAGCACAGTTTATTTTCTTTTCCTTTTCTTTCCTTTTCTTTTCTCTTTTCTTTTCTTTCTTTCTTTCTTTTCTCTTTTTCTTTTTTTCTTTTCTTTTCTTTTTCTTTTTTTTTGTGGTAACCAGGGATTGAATCCCGGGACATTCTATCTCTGAGCTTCATCCCCAGCCCTATTTTATTCTTTATTTTGAAACAAGGTCTCACTAAGTTGCAGAGGGCTTCATAAGTTTCAGAGCTGGCTGTGAACCTGTAGTCCTCCTGTCTCAGCCTCCTAAGTACTGGGATTACAAGCATGTGCCACCACACTCAGCTCGTAGCACACTTTTCAACCCCCCCCCCCCAAATTAGTATAATGCCATTAACTAAAGACCTATTCAAATTTCACCTTTTTTTAAAAAACTCTCTTTTGTTGTAGATTCATGATCCTATTCAGGGCCCCCATTCCATTAGGCTCTAGCAGACTATAGTCATTTCTCAATCCTTCTCTTTCCTGACCATAATACCATTGAGGTGTATCGATCAGCTATTTAATGAAATAGTTCACATGATTGAAATCATGCAGTTTGAGTAAGAATATCACAAAAATGATGCTGCGACCTTTATTCATCACTGGACTCATGATGGCTAAGATGGCTTCTGCCAGGTTTTCTTTATTGCTAATTATCTTTGCTGCTTGAGGTTACAAAAAACTTGGGCAGACAGCGTGAGACTGCAAATCCAGCTTTTCTTCAAATGCTTACCCACTCATTTAGCATCCTTCTATTGTTCTTTATTCAGAATTTTATTAGAAAGAGATTTTTAATTTGGTCAAAAGTTCTTTGAAAAATTTTCAAGATAATCATACATCTTGTGAAGTTTAATATATGGTGCCATTGAGATTTTTATTAAAATTGGATATTATTTATATTTATTATTGTTATTGTAATTGCTTTCTTCATTTAAAATTATTCCTTTAGTAAGCTCTCCTGGTTATTTTTCCTTAAATTCATTATTTAATATAATTTGATAACATCCTATATTAGTCAACGTTCTCCAGAGAAACAGAACTCACAGGATATACACATTATAAAATCGGAGATTTATCAAATTGGTTTACAATTAGGAAGCTGTGTAGTCCAAAATCAGCCATCTGCACAGAGAGCCAGAAGAATCAGCAGCTCTTCAGCCCGAGAAGTTAGAGGGATCAGCGCTACAGCCCCAATCCAAGATGGAAAGGCCTAGAAACTTCCTGGAGAATCATTGCTGAGAATCCACCTTGGAAGAGTGAAGGAGCTGAAACCCTATGCCTTCTGGTGAGCGTCTCAGCGAATGATTCACCCACTCAGGAAGAGCAGAGCTTGCCTTCACACCGCTTCCTCCTGCTTCCTCCCTTTGTTCTGTCTGGTCCCCAGTCTATTGGACAGTGATACCCATATTCAGGGTAGGAATTTGCCCACAATTTACTGCTTCAAATGCCATCATCTCATCAACAGACCCAGGCTCTTCACCTAGGCTCTCTCAGTCCACCCACACTGACAATCCAGATTAGCCATCACACATCTTTCCTAAGATTTTGTAAATGGAGCTATTAATGAGACCGATCTATGGAATTTTGGCTTATCTGCATTATTGTTATTACTTTTAACTACTCAATTATTTATTCTCAGTGAACCAAAAAATGAAAAGACTAGGCTCCTGCTGGAAGTGCTTGTGGAAGGTCCCCAAGGGCAGCCCAGGCATGGATACTGTTTGTTGGAATCAATTGCCACATTCTTAACTTCTCTATGATATGATGTCTTTCCTAAACTTGATCTGCCTGAGAATGGGCCTGGGATGAAGTCCAGCCATCGCGTTGACTCCTTTCCCATCACCCTTTTACACTTGCCTTTCTTCTGTTTTGCAAAGAAAGAATTCTCACCAGTCTGGAATCTTAGTAGTCATATTGCCTCAAGAAGTAAAACTCTCTAAAGAGATTCAAATCTCTAATCTTTAAGTAAAATGCAAAATACAAGTTTTGAGAATGTGAATGATGCTGACAAGTGGGTAAAAAATTCCTGTACTTGTCAGGTGGTTTCCAAGTCTTTGTTTAAGAAAAAAATTGAAGGAGGACCTAATGTAAAGATCAAGTGTTAGATTATTAAAAATTTAACATGGACCATGTGTGATAGCACATACTGGTAATCCCAGCAATTTGAAGGTTAGGGTAGGAGGATAGAGAGCATACGGCCAGCGTGAGCAAGTTAGCAAAGACCCTGTTTCAAAATAAATTTTTTAACAGGAATGGGGATATAGCTCAGAGGTAGAGCAGTACACACACACACACACACACACACACACACACACACACACACACACACAATTAGCTTAGAAGGAATTTAAAGACCTAAGTATCATTTTCACAACAAAAATTGCTCTATTCCCAATTTTTACTTATATAGGATAAGATTCGCAGATATTATGACTATTACAAAAGAAAATCAGGCATAAAAATTTTAGTAGACCCTCTGTGACATGCTAATGATAAGTAGTAAGTACTCAACCATAGAACTAAGACTTATAGACCCACCCATCTTCTTAATGAATACAGTTTCAGTAATATTTTGTTTGTGACATTAATAATTACCAAGATTTGTCTTGGTAATTATTTGCCTAATACTAGTTATGATCATAATTAAAGAAATGTTTATATTTATAATATGACTTATAAAATTTAAAATAGACTTTTTGTAGATACATATGATATATACAAATAAAGACTTTCAAACACTGTATATTATGACAAAATCTATGGGGGATATGGAATGAAAATACACACTTAACTGGATAAAGAAAAGATATAGAAGTTTTACATTTAAAATGAGCTTTTTCATTTACTTTTAGATGAATGATAATGGTAATTAAATTGCTATAATATTTTATTAGATAATTTGAAAGAATAATTTTATTTCAAATTTTCAATATTTATAACATTTCTGAAACTATATTCTGGAATTGTGTTAAACTTGATGAAACTCATTTAATTTTAAATTAGACTCCAAATTAAAATGTATATTAAGATATGTTTTGAAAAGTCTTTTTGCAATTACTGGAAGAAAACATAGAACCAATGCTTCAACATATAGGCTGGTAGAAACTTCCTCAAGAAGACTCCCAGGCACAAGAAATTAAAATAATGATTAATAAGTTGGGTTGCATTAAATTAAAGAGCTGCTGTGCAGCAAAGGAAATCATCAAGAATATTACTTAGCCAAGAAAATGGGAGAAAATCTTTACCAGCTACTTCTCTAAGATTTAGAATACACAAAGAACTTAAGAAACTCACTGGTAAACACATGTGCGTGTGCACGCGCGCACACACACACACACACACACACACACACAATTAAAAAATGAACAAGTAAACAAAATAGGCACTTCATAAAAGAAGAAATACAAATGGCCAATAAATATATTAAAAAGTGTTCTACATCATTAGTAATCAGAGAGATCTAAATCAAAACTATACTGTGAATTTACCTAACTTCAATTAGAATGGCAATCATCAAAAATATAAACAATAATAAATGCTGGTGAGGATGTAAGAAAATAGGAACTCTGATATTTTGTTGGTGATGGCAAATTAGTGCATCCATTTTGAAAATCACTGTGGAGTTTCCTCAGAAGAATGGGAATGGAATAACCCTATGTCCAGGCTGTACCACTTCTAGTTATCTACGCAAAGCGGTTGAAACAAGACTACTATGGTAATGTATGCATATATGTTTATGGCAGCAGAAAATTGGAACCAGCCTAGGTGTCCATTAACAAATGAATGGATTACAAAGTTATGAAACATATACACAATAGAACTGTACTCAGCCATAAAGAACAAAATTATGTCATTTGCAGAAAAATGGATGAAACAAGAGAATATTATGCTGAGATTAGTCAGTCACAAAAAATGAAAGGTCAGATGTTTTTCATCTTATGTGGAATCTAGGGGAAAACTGTGATACAAAATGGACTCTAGACAAAGGAAGAAAACCCTAACAGAGTGATGGAGGGTACCTACTAGAAAGGGGTTAAGAGGGGGAAAGGACTTCATGAAGGAAACACTTTAATGGACATGATACATATATACAAAATTATTAATATCAGTCTTAATATGTTACACAGGGAAGGGTCGAGAGTGGGATGGGAGTTGAGAGGGAGACTTAATCGAATGCTGCGTCTCTATTACTCTGTACTTCACCATGATGTCTGATTACAATGGACTAATAAAATAGAAAATTTCTTTTTTTTAAATAGGGTCTTGCTAAGTTGTTGAGGGTGTCACTAAGTTGTTGAAGTTGGCCTCAAACCTGAAATGCTCCTGTCTCAGCTTTCCATGCCCTGCTTGAATTTGTGTGTGTGTGTGTGTGTGTGTGTGTGTGTGTGTGTGTGTGAGTGGTACTAGGGATGGAACCCAGGGGCATTGTACCTTTGAGCTACACCCTCAGCCCTATATTTTTATTCTTTATTTTGAAACAGGGTCTCATTGTGTTGCAAAGGGCCTCACTAAGCAGCTGAGGCTGTCCTCAAACCGCAATCCTCTGGTCTCAGCCTCCCAAATGCTGGGATTACAAGCGTGCACCACCACGCCCAGCCTTGAAAATTCTTTTATGAGTACACAAGCAAAAATGTAAAAAACATTTTTTCTAACTTGGATATTCTACTTCATTCAAATATAAAACACTGTATTGGTTTCCTAAAAATACTAACCAAATGGGTTGCTTGCAAAGATGAGCCATCTATTTGAAATTAATCTGTTTATTCAGGGGAAATTGTTTATCTATAGTCCACACAGCAGCTTAAATCTGATTTGTCTGAACTACTTCAGTGGCTGCTTGTGTATAAACCATAGCTCAGATAGTGCAACCTATATTTAATGTACATTGTTATGTGTGCTTCCAACTCTGATGTTTTACTGTTTTAATGATGCATTTATATCATTTATATAAAATGTATTCTTCTCATTTATAAGGTATTGGGTAACTTTAGGTAATTGGCATGAACCTGAGATGGTCACATAACAAATCACAGTGAAAGATAATTTTAATAACTTAAAATATTGAGTTATGAATTTTAAAGCATTAATAATTCTCAGATAATCAATTTTTGACCCAAAGAGAGTAATATGTTGGCATTAGAAAAAATATCTTTGCAAAAACAACATAACAGTATTAAAAATACACAGGGACTTCTGGCTATCTGTGCAGCATAAGAGTTGGAAGTCATTGCTTCTATCCTCACAACAGGGGCAACAAAAGCTAAATAAATAAAGAGTCAACAACTCTGCAGATACTGAGGTTGCAGGGTGAGCCACTGCCTCCCAGTATTGAAAAGATGGATAGATGAACATGGAGAATCACAATTCACCTTGACAGAAGCCCAGGAGCCTTTTGAGTTAGTGTAAGTGTAGGAAAACTTAAATTGCAATTGAAAATTTGCTGAAAGCTTAGTATGGGCAAGATAGAGAGCTAAGGTTTCTGCAAGGGGGCATTCTTGATGGAATCTCCACACTATCATAAGTTGGATCCAAGAGCCCAACAAGGTTCCAACAGTGAAAATCAGAGAAAGATCTCCTTACGTTTATGTAAGGGGAGGGGACTAAATAACAATTTAAAAATATGCCCAGGGTGTTCCATTTTTCTTAACAAGACTCAAAGAAAATTATTTTATCAAAGCCTATCCACAGGGGTTTTGTTAGGCAGATATTATTTTACTGGAAATTAACTGATCTGGGAGAATGGAATACCCAACTCCAGCTTCCTCTAGCTTTCCTGTCAATTCTACCAGTGGAAAAAATGAGAAGCACTTAGGAAGATCACAGCCCAATGGGACAGTGTCACTAGAAGACAGATCAAAGCAAAGGTCTAGAAAACACCTCTCCTCCCTTCACATATCACCACATTAATAGGGCTGCTTGTGCATTGACAGGTGATTACAGGTAAAAGAACTGTACATCTCAGATTAATTTCAGATGAACTGTACATTTAGTGGTTCTAGGATAACCACTAAAAATGGTTAAAATATACAAATAAAGAAAAATTGGTCATATGAAATTACTAAAACCGGAGAAGTCAAAAAAGAGTGAAATAAAAAAGAGAAAAGGAAAAAAAGAAAGAAGAAAGAAAGAAAGCAAAAAGAAAGAAAGCAAAAAGAAAGAAAGCAGAAAGAAAAAGAAAGAAAGAAAGAAAGAAAAAAAGAAAGAAAGAAAGAAAGAAAGAAGAGAAAAATAAAAATCAAAGGCAACACACAAAAAGGTGTAAATAGTATGGATATTAAAAAAATAATAATTGCTTTATCGAATAGTCAAAATGTACCAACTAAAACCCACAAGCATGAGAATGGATCAAAGTATAAGATCCAACTAAATGTTGTCTACAAGAAACCCAGTTTAAGTATAGAAACCCATATTAGTTCATAGCAAAGGAATAAAGAAAATTATAAAACATGCTAGCTGACACTAGTTAAAAGAAAGCTGAGGTAGATATATTAATTTCAGATGAAGCACGATTTAGAGTAAAAACAATTACCAAAGATAAAAAAGGTATTAAATAATGCAAAAGAGGTCAATTCTCCAATAACTTAAGAATTTCTCAGGTGCATGTCCCTAATAACAGAGCATCAGCATATAAAACTGCAAGAAGGAATAGATGAATCTTTTATTAAAGTTGGAGCCTACAACTCCACTCTATCAGTAACAAATCCAACAGGCAGAAAATAAGGGCACAGTTGGACTCAAAAGCACCATCAAACAAGTAGGGAGAACTAGTATTTATAGGACATTCCATCCAAAAATGGCAGAATATACATTCTGTATTTGTATTAAGCACAGATGGGATGATTGGTGAATTCTACAAAATAATTAAGGGAGAAGTTATACTGGTTGTCTCCAATCAAAAAATAGAAGCAAAGGCAATGCTTCTTAATTCACTCACATTCTTAATTTGATAAAGAATACAAAACACCTACAGTTGACATGATATATAGTGGTTTAAAAAAAAAACTATATGTTTTACTGCTAGGATCAGAAAACAAGGAAATTATGTCCCTTCTTTGCTTACCACTCCTATTCCACATTATACTGAAGATATTAGCTAATGCAATAAGATAAGAAAGGTAAATAAAAGATGTAAATATTAGAGCAGAAGAAATAAAATTGTCTTTGTAGATGCCACAACAATTTATGTAAAAATAATCAGAAAAAAATCAAGTACAAAAAAAGAATTCTGAAACTAAAAGCACTTTTAAGCAGCTGCTAACATTATCAAATCAATATAAAAAGTAGATAATTTTCTTATGTAAACAATAAGAGATAAGGATTTGAAACTAAAAATGCAATGGCATTTATATTAATACCTTCACTTGCTCATTTTATGATTGGGTTATTTGTTTTCTTAATGGTGAGTTTCTTGAGTTCTCTGTATATTCTAGATATTAGTCCTCTACTTGGCAAGATCTTTCTCCCACTATTTTGGCTCTCTGTTGAGGTTCTTGATAGTTTCTTTTGTTGTACAGAAGCTCTTCAATTTAATGCAATACCATGTATTGATCCAACTATTACTTTTTTGTGCCTTTGGGCTCTTATTGAGAAAGTTTTTACCCATTCCTATGTTTTGAAGTCTTGGACCTATACCCTCTTCAAGGAGCTGCAAGGTCACTGGTCTGATTTCCAAGTTTTTGATCAATCTTGAATTGACTCTTGTGCAGGGTAAGAAAGTGGGGCTTATTTCTATTTTACTGCATATTGTTAACCAGTTTTGCCAACAACATTTGCTGAAGAGGCTATCTTTACCAGTGTACGGCCCCTTTGTAAAACATCAATTGGCTGTAAGTGTGCAAATTTTCTTCTGAGTCTTTCACTGTGCTCCATTGGTCTATGTGTCTGTTTTTTTGGCCAATACCATGCAGTTTTTATTACTATGGCTTTGCAGTATAGATTGGAGTCAGATATTGTGTATTTTTTTATTTCTTTCATCAGGGTCTTGAATAGGAAAATTAAATATTCTCAAGATGTCAAGTCTTACAAACTCTGGATTCAATGAATCAAAGTTTCAGCAAATTATTTTGTGGATAGGGATATATTGATAATAAAATTTATATTCAAATGCCAAGGACCCAGAATAGTTAGCATAATATTGGAGGTAAAGTAAACCTGAAAACTAGCATAGTTGATTGCAACTTCAAATTTTAATTCAAGACTTACTACAAACAATAAGCATAATGTCATATTGATGAAAGAATAAAAAATAAGTCAATGTAACAGAAAAGAGAGCTGGAAATAGATTCACATTAATACAGGTACTGATCTTATACAGATGAGCAAAGGTAATTTAAAGGATGTGGGTTAATGTTTTCAATAAATAAGGCTGGAAGAACTAGACATTCACATGTTTAAAAAATAAATCTAAGCCAGACATGGTGGCGCACGCTTGTAATTCCAGCATTTGGGAGGCTGCGACTGGATGATCACAGTTCACGGACAGCCTCAGCTACTTAGTGAGGCCCTCTGCAACTCAGTGAGACCCTGTTTCAAAATAAAGAATAAAAAATTGGGCAGGGGGTGTAGGTTGGAGGTCAAATGCCTCTGGGTTCCATCCCCAGACCTGTAAATAAATAAATAAATAATAAATAAATAAATAAATAAATAAATAAATCTAAGCCAGTCATGATTATATAACCAAGTACTTGGGAGGCTGAGACGGGACTATCACAGATTTGAGGCCAGCCTCAGCAACTTAGTGAAATCCTGTTTCAAAGTAGAAAATAAAAGGCAAGGCATCTATCTTGGAGGTAGAATACCCTTGGGCTCAATCCCCAGTACCAAAATAAAAAAATAAATAAATGGAATCTAGATGTAGGCCTTATAGATTTCTAAAGTTATCTCAAAATGGATCATGCTCTAAATGTAAACTATACAACTCCTAGGAGATAACATAGAATAGTATCTAGGTGATCTTGGATTTGGTGGTGAATTCTTATGTCCAACACCAAAATCACCAGGCATGAAAAAAATACTATAATAGACTTTATTAAAATTAAAAACCACAAATGACAAATGATCAAAGTATCCAATTTTTGCAAATGTCACAATAAAACCCATTATTTTGCACAATTAATGTGCAAATAGTTAAATTTTTTTAATGATGATTAATTTGTTTAAATTTAAAAATCTATCAAAATGTTGACAGGTAGCCGGGCATGGTGGCACACGCTTGTAATCTCAGCATTCGGGAGGCTTTGCAACTCAGTGAGACCTGGTTTCAAAATAAATAATAAAACATAGGGCAGGGGGTGTAGCTCGGAGGTCTAATGCCCCTGAGTTCCATCCCCAGACCCGCAAAAAAAAAAACAAAAAAACTGTTGACAGGTATTATTTCTGTGGGAGAAGTGCTAAAAGGAATTTTATGTTTCTCTCCTTAAATTTTCTATATTTACCAAAATCTACATTTAAAAATTAGGTAAATACAGATATATTCTTATTAATAAAAAAGAAAATGTACACATGGGACAGAAGGGGTATATATGAGCACTCTGTACTTTCTGTTTAATTCTTCTGTAAACTTAAAACTGCTCTGAAAATAAAATCTGTTAACTTTTTTAAAAATCTAAAACATACACACACTTAGGACAGGTATGTTTGGAAGCTTTCTAAAACTAGTGAAATCAAGACTGTGCAATGTTGTCTGAGCTATTGTTTCATCACCAAATATCAGCTGGAGATAGCAGGTGCTCTGAAAGGATGCCTGAACACCATGGAAACCTGCAGAGTAGAAATGAGGCAGTTTGGGCTTAAAGGAAAAGGAATAGATATAGTCAGGAAAAGCACAGTGGCATTGTTCATCTCTTCAGTGATAGTGGGTCAGAAATCCCTGGGAGCATCAATGAGGCAGTCACCTAAGATGTGCTGCCTTCTGTACCTCTTCAAACAAAAAGAGTTTGCCATTGTTTATTTTCCAGCCATGTTAGCCTGAGATTCAGAACTATAGCGTCTGAGCCAAGTTGTCGCTCATGCCATCACTGTTAGTGGTTATTTCTCTACTCTATGTAGTTTATGTTTAACTGAATTAGAGCATTTTTCACCTGAAATTTTGTGTTTTATATTTAAAAGTTCAGCTTTTATGTTAGGTAGAGCAATTTTTATGTACATTTTTACAAAAACAAAAAGCAATCTACGTGACAGGAAGATTAAATTAAGTGAGATCTGTGGAGTGGTTGAGTTCTAAAGCCCTCTCCCCTGGTCACCCTGGAACTGTGACTTCATTGCTCTGTGTTGTGTTTTTTGAAGTTTGTCTCCTTCCCATCCATGTTCTACCCTTGCTATCCTGTGCTGGGCCATGGAGAACTGACCTCTCTAGAGAGCACCACTTGAAGTCCCTGGTCCTCTGGCTTTTCAGTTGGGCTAATAGTGTGAAGCATGAGAAGGAGATTGGATGTGAGAAGAGAGGGAGACGGGAGCATTCTCTCCTCCTTCCTGCCTGCCTGAGGACCGGGCACTACCTGAGAATCTGTACAGCTCCTGTTCCACTGGGGCCCCACAGGCCTGAGGGGACAGTTCCTAGGTATTGCCCTATCCCTTGAACTTTCCTTTTTTTTTTTTTTTTTCCAGCCAGTTTGTAAGTGGAAAAACTGGCTTCAGAAGAGTTTAATTATCTGTCCAAGAGCACACGCCTGATTGAAGAGTCTACCTTCAAATCCATTCCCTTTTGACTTGAGAGACCTTGTTTAAAATATTTTGCTGTAACATTTCCCAGTTCTTTGGAGACCGTTAACCTGTCATAAAAATCAAAAAGGCTTCAAGATTATTAATATTTATATTTTTCTAACTAAAAGCAAGTGAGAAACTACCAAATCTAAAGATGGATAACTACAATTTAGTCACTTTTTCACAGTAGATTTTTTGTTGTTGTTTCCATTATCTTTTTTTGTTTTTTGTATCATGTATCAATACTTAAGTGTGTACAATCTCACAGAATGCCATACCTCTGTGATGTATGTGAGGAGAGCACTTGATGGGAGGTGACCCCGATCAAGAGGGCTGAGCAGCCGGAGTGGGGGCCATGCTTATAATCCCAACATTTTGGACGCTGAGACAGGAGGATCACGGTTCGCGGACAGCCTCAGCTACTTAGTGAGGCCCTTCGCAACTCGGTGAAACCCCGTTTCAAAAATAAATAGACTAAAAAATAGGGCTGGGGGTGTAGCTTGGAGGTAGAATGCCCCTGCTGGGTTACATCCGCAGTACAAAAAAAAAAAAAAAAGAGGGCTGAGCGAGAGCCAGGGGAGCCTGCACAGGAAGCGTGCTGCAGTTGTGTGTGCTTTTGTTTCCACGGGACAGCTAACATACTAAGCAGGCTTTAAAAAATAAATGAAAATTTTATCAACTCCATGTCGAAAATTATAGTGTTTAGCTTTAGGGAATAGTTTTATTAACGAGGGTTTGGATTTGGTTGAAACAGTTTTTGCTGTTTAGTTCCTATCTCTTACCAGGAAGGGATTGGCCGAGTCCAGGGAGTTCATGCTCTTGGTCATCCACCTGGGCCTCCCGGGCTTCCTCATGACTGTACGTGGGGTTTCTCCCTGAAAGATGAACATAAAAGAGCACATTCTCAGATTTCTAGTCCTTGTGACTTAAACTCCACTTAAAATATAGACTTTTTAAATGGATGCCCATGACTTTTGTTTTGGGGAATATGTTTCTTGACATACGGAAATACATAAATACTTGGGGCTTGGCAAAATCAAACACCAAGCATATTTTCCTTTGATTTTTGATATATGAGTAGTTTGATAGAAATAAAATAATTATAATCTATGTGTTTTTGATTAATTTAGAAATAATGCATCCAGATTTTATTGTGCAAGACAAAACTCGGGTCCAAGAAGCCTATTTGGCCTTTTGGTCTGTTCAACTTTTTCAACTGAAATTTTTCATTACTATTATTATTTTGATTGTTGGACCAAAAAGTTGGCCAAGGCTAAAAGGCTAAACGTAAAAAACTTCAAAGGGCTGGAACTGTGCTTAAAATCCCGACACTTAGAAACATTTTGTCTGTTGTCTGAACTACAGTGTCCATCCTGCTTCTTGTTACAATGTTAGATGGAGGGCAGGGTGATGGCCAGGGACTCTTTAATCAGCTCTTGCGGTAGGACTGGTTGCTGCAACTTCACTGAATTTCATCCGCAGTGTGGTTTCGGAGCCAAGAGCTGAGCCCACAAACACGATCAAGAAGTCTAGGGCTGGAACAACTCTTTTTCTCTCTCAACACTAATGATAGAAATTATTTCTCTTTTGCATCCTACACATCAATTAGCAATGGTTGATTTTAATGAAAAATGTGTAATTCTTTTCCTCAAAGAAGTGATAGACAAGGTTCCCACCAACATCTGTCCAGGAACCTTCTTTGTGATCTCTGACTCGGCTTTCCAAACAATAGAAATCATAGGTCTCCTCAAGCTTATGCATTTGCTGTCCCCCTCAGTTTGGAACTTATAAAATCTGCCTCTGCATTTATATTACAGTTCAAATGGCACTTCCTCCTCAAGGTAGATTTAGAACCTTCTTCCTCCCAGCTGTACTCAGTACATCCCCTTTTTAAAATAGTTCTTTTCTTCGCTGTATTTTTTTTTGGCCTCTCTCCTCTCTAAAAGGTAAGGTCTTTGAGGTGAGGATCTGCTTTTCTCTTATTTCCCCAGGTACTTTCAACAAGTTCGGCTAAAATATATGAGCAATCCTTTGAAACGAGTAATAAAAAAATCAAATGAAGATTTATGTCTTACACAGCTAATTGTGTTCTTCACAAGAGTTCAAGTGTGAGCACTCAAAATTTCTAATCTATCTCTTTTTAACTATATCAAAGAGACAATCACGTATCCACTAGGCAATCCTCATTGAGCACTTCCTCTGTGCCCAAACCCAATGCCAAGTCCCATAGTGCTGTACTTCTGAAGGCAGGTGTGACCCTGACCTCAAGGACTACAGTGTTGGCCCCATTTTCCTGGGAAACTTCATGGTGTCTGGAATTCTTGAGATAAAAATGTCTTCTGTAACTTTATTTCTCCCATTGCATGACAGTTCAATTATACTTTTTATTGTTATTCTTGATATAACATTAGCACCGTCTAGATTTTCCTGGCATTCATATAGCATCGATATTTTCATGGCAGGAATGAGCACTCACCATCCAAGAGGACCGGGAGGAGGTTCTTAGCTGGCCATCAGCTGGAGAATTTCTGCCAGTGGGTTTTTACTTTGCTGGCTCAGAATTGCCTCTTCCATCCCCAAAACCACAGATCATCATCTTCCAGTGCTGCCCTGAGCTAGTTGAAGGAGGAAACAAAAAGTGCCTGTGAAAGTGAACACCAGCGCTTCAAATGTTGCTTGGTCCTATCTCAGTCAACTAGCAAGGCCCACCGCTTGCTAAATGGTGGCACAGAGATAGCCAAGGAGGAGGGGTCTGGTTCTTGGAACAGGTGATAGAATGGAACAGAACATTTCCTCTTGTCTGAGAATTTTAACTAAAGCCTCAAGCTTAGCCTAATGGCTCTTTAAGTACCACTGCATTCCAAAGGGGGGCACTAGATTAGATACTCTCCCACCGGGCTTGCTAAGCAGTATCTAAGCCATTCTAAATCACTCAGATAGTCTATAAAAGGAGAACAGCAGTTTCAGTAGAAAGGAAAGAAGTTATTTCTTGGAAGTGAGTAGGAAAGAATGCAGAGTGCTGCAAATTTCTTCTTCTCTCCCTGCTTGCTTCACTCTTTAATCCATGCAGTGGGCTCTGGAGGTGTGCTTGCAAGCATGCAGGTGGCCTGTGAGAGGGAAAGGGAGGTGTATCCCCTGCCAGCTGGGTGTTTGAGCAGCACAGACACCCAGAGTGAGAGTTGGTTCATGCCCCAGGGGCTGGGTACAGGTGAAGACGGGATCCTCCCTCTCCTGTAGAGATGCCTGAGGGTCACAGGTGGGCTGGGCAATTCACAGGAGTATAAGGAAGCAATAGGACCGGGCATGGGAGACTCCTGGAGAGAGTGTGTGTAGGCTTAAGACATCTTGCATGTTCAAATTTGAGAAGAAGATTTTAAAACAGTGAATCATAAAAACAAAAAAGAACACAAACATGAAAAATAATCAAAGTATAGCATTTCCTTTTGAATTAAAATCACCATTTGATAAAAATGAGTGGGAATTTTTTTGAAAGAAAGAAAACGGTATTGTCACTTTTGAGAAAGAAAAAGAAGGTGAAACTGGAATGACATGAAGGGATGCTATTAACTAAAGCTATTGTGGTTTAATAATAAAGAACCAATAAAATCACTTTTAGTGTCTAAATCTTCCATCTGACAATGCTCACAGTTGCTCATCAAGAACTTATCTTCTCACCGGGCGTGGTGGCGCACGCTTGTAATCCCCATGCTTGGGAGGCGGAGATAGGAGGATCACGCAGGTTTGAAGCCAGCCACAGTGGCTAAAGAGACCCTGTTTCCAAATATAAAAAAGTATAAAACAGGTCTGGGAGTGTAGCCCAGAGGTAGAAGGACTTCCAGGAATCCAGTACCACCAAAAAAACCCAGCACCACCAGTTCAGGACACCTGAACTGGTCACGCTATTCTCAATTAAATGGTTAATGATAATACTAGACAAATAAAACTGAAGTTAAGATGGTCAGGAGAAATTTTCTGATATAACACAGCAACATGGAAATGACATTCAGATCCCAAATAGTCACCTCTGGAGATTGAGCCCTGTACTCCTGAACTCCTGCTGGGTTTTATTTGATGTTAGCAGCCTTCTTGACAATGATAGGGATATTTCATTATAGATCCCACTCTCCTATAACATACTGAACTTCCAGTAACATATTCTAAATAAGACAATGGACATAAACAACATTTTAGGTTACTGGGATATAAATAAAAACTATCAAGGTTTGGCAATTTCCTTTTTTGATCATATCAACTTTTAGGTATTCACTTATTAAATTATGTTTTTTTAATTAACATATTTCTCAAATCAAGTGAAATTATTTTTAAAAGTAAAACAAGTAGTTTTGTAACATTTTTTAACATTTTTGTAATTCTTTTTATAGAGATTAAATTCATACCAGCTTCTATCTTATTATTAGGTACATATGTTTCAATAATAAAACAGACTCCAAACACATTACAAGTTGTTAAAGTGTTCTGAAATCCCAGAGGACCTCAAAAGTTGGTATTAAACACAATTTTTTCATTGAACTTAGACTAGTTGTAGAAAATTATATGCTGTGAATTTGAAATCATGTCATAGGGCTTTCAACTCAAGGTCATGATAATGATATATTTTTTAATAGTTCACAAAGTGGTAACTTGAAGTCTTGGAAGGATTGTTTTCCCTTTTAGAGCACAAAACACAATCTGGACAGTAACTTGCCTATGACCATTACCTAATCTGAAAAATAGTTATAGTTAACTACATACCCTATTATCTGTCACCTCTTTAAAAATTTTTATTGGTGCATTGTAGTCATACATCTTAATGGAGTACAAGATGGTAGAGGCATGCATGCACATATCACTCAATTAGCCCTTACCAAATCATCTAAAAAGTCAAAAGGGTCTAAGAGGTCACCTATTGGATCATTTTTTCAAATACTAAACATCTATCAAACACCTACCAAGTACCGGGTACTGGGATAGGCATGAGGATTATCCCCCTCACCTAAAAGAATATGCTCATTGCCCAGTTCAGTTAGGAATGGAATCCACTATTTAGCTAGTAGTGAAAATACAACAAGATGGGTGCATTATTAGGAGCCTTAAAGGAGTGATTGCTTTATGTGGAAGAGCCTAGAAAGGGTATACTGCAAGGTCAGCAATTGAATTGGATGGGAGAGAAATTTTCTAGTCAGAGAACAAAGGACAATATACTTATTCCAAACACAGGATAGTGCATATGTTAATGCCCCAAAGTATAAAAGCCACACACATCAGAGTGGATGGGGGTCAGTGTACTTTCAAGGGACAGGAAGGTGGGAGCCCCGGAAAGGAAGTGGTAGATAAGTTGCAAATGATTGGCAACAGATTTCCACCCAAGGATTTTATGTGAGGAAGTGACAAGATTAGACTTGTCCTTATAAAGATAATATTTGTGGGAAGTTTAAATACAGATTAACATAGTAGCAAAAATAAGAAGAAAAAGATGCTGTTGCACTATCATAGATAAAAGGAAGTATTGCTGAGCTAAGGGACAGGCTGAAGGATGGAGGAAATGTCTTTGATAGCTTCAGAAAGTAGATTTATAGGTCTTACTGAGCTATAGGATGTGAGGGCTGATGAAAGGATTATAGTATTGGCAGCTATGAAGATATGAATTCCCTTAACTACACACACACTTGAAAAACAGTAGATTTGAGGAGAGCATAAAAGGTAAAGTGGGAAGAGTTTTATTGAACTTACTGAATTTTAGATGATAAATCCCATGTCCAAGAATATGTGCAAAAATCAAGGATCCAGGGCTATCAAGAAGTTTAGATAAAGAACTAGAGATCAATAATCTGAATGTTAATGTCCTCCAAAAATTTATCTGTTGAAATTCAAATTAATTCCCAAGGTGGGAAGGTGAATGGGATTAGTATCATTCACTCATGGTTCTCTTTTATAAGGGCATATTCCTCATCAATACGGTAAATTCTGTTATAAAAGAGACCCCAGAGAGTTTATTAATCCCTTCTACCATGTGAGGATAACAAGAAGATGCTGCCGATAAGGCAGAAGAAAGGGCCTCATTAGACACTGAATCTCCTGGTGTCATTATCTTAGACTTCCTCTCCTCTGGAACTGTGAGAAATAAATATGTGTTATTTACAAACTACCCAGTTTATGATGCTTTGTTATAGCAATCTAAAGGACTAAGACAAAGCAGCTGAATGAGAAAAGCAGGTAGATGAGGTCACCTATAAAATATGATGTTTGGAAAAGTATCACTTAAGAGTGATACCATAGCTAATTCCAAAACCTGAGCCATCTGGTTTATCATCATTAATTAGACTTTTGGAATATGTTAAAGTTCAGTGGTCTGAGCCACTGTTTTGAACCTTTTTTTATGCCTTTTCTGATACTTGATACTTTTTAGATAAATTGATACTAGTGAAGTCTGATTTTAATAGCTTAATTAGTAATCTAATTGCTTTTGTTTTTATAAAAGCCATTTTCTTGAAGATCAAAATCCGAAATTATTTGCTTATGACAGAAACTATAAAATCTAGCCAAATGAGCACAGATAAGCATATATAGATGTGGCTGTAGAACTAACTCAAATAGAGTTACCCTGCAGTTACATGTAGTACTTGTAGTATACACAAGAATATAGACATGATTCAGGATTTGTCTGCATCAGGAGTCGTCTCTTCTAATGATTTTGCTCCCACCTTTTGATTTCTGTGTTTTTAATCTGGGGAGAATTGGCTTCACACCAGCAGGTAGCTTCCAGTTCAGATTTGCCTCAGCAATTCTAGCCTTGTTTATCAGTGAGTGACTCATGCTCTTGACAAGATCTTTTAATTGCAAGTATGTGTAGGCACACTAGCAATGTCATTCTGACACACTGCCAAGAATGACCCTAGCAGAATCCCCACATGCATCTGTGAATGGGAAAAGAGGGATCTTCTCAGACAGTATCCTTTGGTTAGACTTGCACAAAATTAGAGATAATTCATGTATCTTCAGGAAGCTACCCAGAAATTTCCACTAGTTACACCATTTTGGATGATTTTATTACCATGAGTTTGAACTAAAAGTGGACCATATTTTATTTTTCCTCTTCTCTCTTTGCCCTACAAAACAGTTCAAGTTCAGGCAATTACATCCCCAAACACACGGCCTAGGCAGATGTATATACGAGCCGTCACATAAAATCCTTCCACATTTACACAGTGTGTTTGGATAAAATACACACATAATAAAGCTTTCCATAGATACTTTTTCGTTCTATGTTCTCACTTCTAAATGAAATGAAAATCAACGCAAGAGATCACTAGAATGTTTCGCCCAGATGACATTATTGTCATATGTGCCATACCATAATTCATACATTAATATGTAAAAATGACATTTTTTAATAAAAGGTGTCACTTTAATTTAGAGCTGAAGGAGAAGACATAGGAAAATATTTTCCAATTCATTAGGCCACAGGCCCAAAGAAATAAATCCTTCTGATGAATCCTGTCATCACACTGTAATTTCAACACTTCAATATTCTGAAATTAACCAGACCCGTGCCACCCTCTACTTCACTATTTTAGCCTAAAATGCTTCCAGAAAGTTCCCCGAGCACTGGCTGTGAAATTACATTGTGTACTAATGGGAGGCACTAGGCAGGGGGTAAAAGAGAGATTTTTGCAGTGTGTAACTGATTTCAGATAAGCGGTGAGCTCATATATCAGGAAAATGACTTGTTTCCTTTTCACATTTTACATAGTGAAGCAGCCAAGGTAATTTTACAAGCAAAGCTTTTGCTGTTGCCGTTGTGATTGTGACTGTGCATAAACAAAAATCTGTTGCTGCAGCCCCGAAGCCTTTCTTGGTGGCATTTACTTATCGTCTTTGGAGGGGTTCTTCTCTTCATGGTACCATCTGGCACAGGTTTTTATGGAAGCTGTTGATACAGACTCCATTGCAAGAGGAAAAAAATGAATTGGTTAGTTGGCTGCCATTGCTCCTCTATTTTGATTCCTCAGTGCTTCATATTACACCCGCCCGTGGCCAGCAAGATGCTCTAAGAGACTGCTGGAATTTTTCCTATGGGCACTGGACTTTCAGAAAATGCTTCCTAACTACCTTCAAAAGACAAAGTCAGCCCCTTAAAACCAATGGGCCCCTTGACTTGTTTTATGTCAGAGAACATTCACGATCAACTCTGAACACATTCCTTCAACCATCTTAGGAACCAGGAGTTAGGTGAGAAATTTAATTCATTTAAGAAGTGTAGATTTCTAGGGGAAAAATTAGTTCAAACACTCTTTATTTTCCAGTGTTTAGTGAGCTCCAACTATGTGCTAGCCCACGTGATATATCTGTGATGTATAGCCATGCCCTTCGTTTTTATGATGAAACAATTTGAGAAAACTTGTGTTAAACTTTTAGAAATATGCCTTTCCTGCACATACTTATAGAAGTTCTTAACATGCTAAAGAGTACTGTTAAATTGTAAGAAGGGGGAAAAATCTATAGTTTTTTCCCACACTTATTTTATTAGAGTTCTTTTATTTTTGATACGAAGCATCCATTTGGACCATATTGTTTTACACTAAAAACATTTTTCTTTTAAATATTCCTAACCCTTAATCATGTTCATTTATTGACTATTCTAAATTTAAGTCCATCAAACTCAGAGGCTAGGAATGCTATTTTAAGAGACCTAATTTGTGATGGCTACTCCCTGAAATTTGAATGTCTCACAATATTAACTAAAGTTGCCCTTTACATTTAGAAGCTTCAATGAAATAATAAATAAGGTAATATTGGGGTCATCCTAATACATAATCCTGTGCTGAGTAATTTTTGCCTATGGCCAGATTCAAATCTTAAATACAACCAAGTGAGTCAGCAACTGTTATCATCTTATTTTTTAGATGAGAAAAAGGAGAGACAGATAAATACCTTGCCGAAGGCCACACAGTTATGCTGAAAAGAGCTGAGACTCACGTACAGGCAGGCTGCTTCCAGACCCTGGGTTCTGGGTATCACAGTGAGAAACAGTTAGCATTCAAGCCATTATATTGGTTGTTTATTTGATATAATTATAAAGGTCTCACCACCCCTACCCTGCTCCTCCAATCAATTATAGTAGCTGTCTGGGAACACATTCTAAGATCCCCAGTTGTTCCTTGAAATTGCAGATAGTATTGAGATCTTTATATACTGTGGATTTGATACATACCTATGATAAGTTTTTTTTAATAAATTAGAAAGAGTAATATAGTAACCATGATAACTGATAATAGAATAATTATAACAATATGCTAAAATAAAAGTTATTTAAAATGTATGAATTGTTTATTTCTGAATCTTTTATTTAATATTTTCAGACCAAGGTTGATCATGAGCAACTGAAACTATGGAAAGCAAAACCATGGATAAGGAAAGAACAGTAAATTATTTTCAGTTACTCAGTAAATAGTAATCTTTCAGAAAGGGCCCTTATTATATGTTTTGCTAACATTAATTTATTGACTAAAGTAAAATATCTTGATTTTTCTATTCACTGACATTTAATTTTATGTTTATCACAAGTGTCCCACATAGATCACACTGTCCTGGACTGCCTTTTGTTTCTTTTGATTTATTTTATCTAAGGCAGTAGCGATAAGGGTGTAAAAGAAGGTAGCGACTACAGAAGAAAAAGGAGGAAGAACAGAACATGTGGGTCAATTATATTCTCATTAATAAAAAGAAAAAAAGAGAGAGAAAATAAATGGAAATTGAATGAGTAGGTAAATTAATATCTGGAATAAAATGGGGGAAGGAGGATTCATGGGGTTCAAGAAGGTAGAAAAGAAAATGTTACTCTAATGTGTCCCAAAATTTATATATGGAAAAATGTGCCATAATATTTTAAATGAAAGAAAAAAAGGAATAACTGTGTAAAAAAGATAATCCCAGTGGTACTAACCATTTAAAACATTAAATTTGTGTGATAGAATTGACATACATATCTGAAATTATCAGTAATTTTACATAGACTATTATAGGGAATTAAAAATTCACAGTGAAGAACCACTATTTTAAAGTTTTGGGGTGAATTTGTTTGAACCACCCCCTCATGCTATAGCGGGCTATAACTGTCTTCTGTATTTCTGTCTTTTTTAATAAACTCATTTAAATCTTCAAAAAATGAAGTTTTGAATTATATAAGTTAAATAAATCTTTCAACATAAATATATGTTAAAGATTCTCTATTTTGGGATATCAGTCCCATCAGCATTTAATCCTCAGTCCCTTCCTTCTTGATTCAAATATCAATTGAACCATAAATGAATTGAAATAAACTTTGTTTATGCAAAATATAATCATTAAGGCCCCACCATATGCCAGGCATACTACCTTTATAAAATATACAAAAGTGATATTAGAGATAAGTTTAAGTGCGGCATGCAGCCTACCAGTTAGAAAATAGAAATCAGGTTCACCATGCAGTTAGAGCAAAATATCATAACAGGGTGTGAATGTAGAGTGTGGAAGAAAACAAGGACCACTGAAGACTTTGAACACTAAAGCAGCGTTATGTGTGCAGTGTTGAGTGGAGGCTACTTTCTCAGTGATGAGCAAGACAGATTGCGATTGAACTCTGGCAAGTTTCTGGAATCTTCTATAACTAAGATGATGAGGATTATCTATAACTACGATGATGGAATAGAAGAGAAAAGGAACAAAGACAGAATGTGCTCCATCAAAAAAGAATCCAACAACCAAATGAGCCAAGAACAGAAGTAGGATTCAGAAGAAAACTGACTAAGGTAGAGAGGGGAAACAAGAACTGTCTCCGTTTTATGCCTACCCAAGTAGGACGTGGTACCTGCAATGACCAAGGCACACATTTGGGAAACAGCCACTTTGGAGAGTGAGATGCTGAGTTCTGTTTAGTCATGTCAGCTTAAGATAATAAGATGACAATGAAGCAAGCAAACAAGCACATCAGGCAGTTGCAGACACAGGTGCCAGGTCCAGGCAAGGAGACAGGAGGAAAGTCTTAAACTTTACATCATCAGATGGATGAGGCTGGGCTGCAAGACTGGTGAAACTGAAGTGCTTTACCAACTCTGAAAACTGTGCCCTTAAGTCCACATTCCCTCTCATCTTCTCGTTCTCTTTATGCTTGGCTTATTTGGACTTAAACTTTTCGTTTATTTTGCATTATGTGTCTCTGGTTATACTACCCGACTCCTCTACCCACCTCCTAACTTCCCCTTCAGCTGCCAGCTCAGTTGGCCTGAATCAGTGACTGAACACTCACTGATCTCCACTCCAGTACCTCAGCGACACTGGAAAATTTGAACCTAGAGGTGCCAATTGCAGCATAAACATGGTTTAACTGTCAGCCTTTTCACTAAAATTATGATTCCTGACACAAGCTACTTAGGAAGAAAAAAAGGTTTTTTTAGCTCACAGTTATGGAAGCTGAATTCTCGTGTGTGTGTGTGTGTGTGTGTGTGTGTGTGTGTGTGTGTGTGTGTTCTACTGGGGATTGAACCCAGGGACATTCTACCTCTGAGCTACACCCCCAGAACTTTTTATTTGCTTATTTAATTTTTGTGTGTTTGGAAACAGGGTCTTTCTGGGTTGTTGGAAGCCTCACTATGTTGCTGAGGCCTTCCGCAAACCTGCAACTCTCCTGTTTCAGGCCCACATGTACTGGAATTAAAGTATGCACAAACACATCTGGTTATGGAGGCTGAATTCTAAAGGACACGGAGCAGGCTCTGTGGTAAGGGCCACCCCGTGGCTGGGTCACCTCAGGGCATGGATAGCAATAGAAGGAGAAATTGACCTAGCAAGATATTTTCTCTAGCCATCAGTGGAGAGAACAGGAGGGACTAGGCTTGCTCCTTGTATAGCAACCAAGTAGAAGTCAGCTTTTTGTTTGCTGTGATCAAAACACTTGGAGGAGGAAGTTTCATTCAGGCTCATGGTTTCAGAGGTTCAGTTCACAGTCAGCTGACTCCAAGGCAGACATCATGGAGGTATGGAATAGCAGAGAAAGGCTGCTCTAAGCTCATGGTGGCTGGAAGCAGAGAGAGCAAGAGGAGGAAACCAGAGACAGATATCATCAGGGCCACACTCCCAGGGACCCCCCTTCTTCCAGCCCTGCTCCATCTCTGGATCTAGCTACATTGCCAACAATGAATTTTACTGAGGGACATTCTATTTTGATACCATAACAAACACTCTTAGAAAAACTCAAGAGTTCACCTGAAAACTTATTTACACCCCCAGTGACCTAAGGACAGACATCAACCTACACCTCTTAAAGATTCTAGGACCTCTTAATAACACCAGCCTGGATACCAAGCCTCCAGTTACAATGGACTTTCAGGAGAGATTTAAGCCACACCCAAACCACAGTACATACTGTTCACAAATACCCCATGTGCTGTCCTACTTCTCAGTGCCAGCAGGTAGACTGTGGGAAGGGGTATGGAGTGTCCTTTTCAGCTCAAAGTGGATTCTGTCTCCTCTATGCTCCTGTTTTCCTCTAGTGACAGCCCTGGAGGCCATGTGCTCCAGACAATGTCACCCCAGGATGGAGGCTAGCCCACATGCCTTTGTGTGAGCAAAGAATAAACCTTGGTTGAGCCAAGCTACTAAAGTTTAGGGAGCAGTCTATTGTGGCTACTAGTATCATTGACAACAACTCGAGTATTATTGACAACAACTATCATAGCAACCTAGAAGATCCTGATGGAGAATGAATGAGCTCTTTCTGAGAGATGAGTCATATGAGAATCAAAAAGCAGGGCAATTTTATTTTTGTACTGGAAATTGAACCCAGGAGTGTTCTACCTCTGAGCTACATCCTCAACCCTTTCCATTTTTGTTTTATCTTGAAACAGGGTCTTGCTAAATAGCTGAAGATAGCCTTCAGCAATCCTTCTGTGATCCACCTGACTCAGCTTCCAAGTATTGGGAGTATAGGTGTTCATCACAACACCTGGTAAGACAATCCTTCAGGCAGGGAGGAGAACCTATATTGCCTGCGTCACAAATTTTCACCTTTAAATTTTGTATCTTTTTTGCTCCTATATTCCATGATCATGAAGATTTGAAGAAAATAAATAGGAAAGACTCTTAAGTTCTGTTATCTATTGGTACATAGTGTGGGGCAAGTCACATAAATGTGCAGACCACCCCTGCTCATGCAGTTATTCCCTGATTTGCAATAAGAATCCACCAGATATTTATTATTGCATATTCTACTGTGCTTAAATGCTATGTAAATACCATGCAAAAACACTGAAGAAAATATGCTCATGAATATTATCTTAAGGGTCTCATACTGAATCAAAATATATGTGCACACTATAATTTTATGATTATTGTGCTTTTTCACCCTATTATGGATACCAAATACTGCTCAAATAAAATTCACTTGCATACTTAATTATGTGATGGCATTATTTTGTTTTAAATACAACTTTTATTTTCAGTTGGGAAGTTATTGATGAAGATTTCTGTGTGAGTAAGTGTGCTCTCCATAGAAACAGTTCTTTTTTCAGTGGAGTAAATATTGCAAATACAGGAATCATTGGGAGGTTTGAAGCCAGAACTGTCTGCTCAGAGTTAATCATATTTTCCTTCCCAACCCCCATGAATAGTTGAGGTTGCATAAGTGATGTTCAGTGTGATTAGGGTTTACAGAGCACAAGGCATAAGACATTTACAAAGTTTTGGCATGAAATCTACTCTAAGCTAACACTATACTTTTTCCCACACAGATCTGGGGAAAAGGGAATCTGGTTCCTTATTTTGTTTGTGGATGGTCTCTTCATTAGTCTGTGCAATTTCTCCTCCATTACAAAACAAAGTTCAAAGTTATGACACACGAAAAGTTCAATTCTTTCCATATTTAAGATCAATCATAACATCATGCCTACACATCATACTATTATAGTAGTTGAGTTGTATTTTTCAGTTCTCAGAATGGTCTAATAAAACATTCTTGGGATTTAGGTGGCAAAGGGACCATCATTTGAGAAGACAGCTGAAAGCAAGGATTACCTAAGAGAGAATGGATATAGTCTTCCAACGTAAGTTTATAAGAAACTCATGATTTTGGAAACTGGTAAGTTTAGCAAGCTATAATAATTGGATTGGGTTGGAGTAGGGAGCAGGCTGCCAGAAACATCAATCATCTTCTAGCAGCAGGCAAGTGTTCTGAAAAACATATTATATTTTAAAGTGAAGTATTTTCTTAAAAACAAAATATCAGGAATTATCAAAGTGGGGCAAGGTTCAAGTCTAACACTTAATGAAAGCATAGAGTTCATTTCGTTTAGAAAAAAAAAAAGGAAGTTGGGGCATCTTTAAAATTTTGACTCAAAGTGCAGTAAAAGGGGTTTGGCTTAGGTCTTTGAAACTCAGTATATGCCAAGCCAAATATTGAGAACTATAAATCTTAGCTCCTTCTTCCTTAAAACACTCTAGGTAGATGCTATTACTATGGGTATCCTCGTCTACTCATTTGTAGACTAATTTCCTCTTCCTCTCTAGGTAGAGGTGGTCAGATATGAACCAGACCCACTGACCTCCAAAGCCTTTTCTAGTCCACATTCTTGCTTGCATAGGTGCCAGTGTCTGATGACTCTGAGCACTTACACACTCGTTTGCCTTACATTCCTTCCACCTTCCACCTGTAATCCCCACATGTACTACACATGTACACACATTTCTAGAAGACTCAGAACACAGTGGGAGACAAATCTCTAGTATCTGAGTAACTTCTATGAAGCTAAGTGTTTCTCTGAGTATTTTCAATGAAACTGTATGTTTATATTATTTCTTACTAATTTGGGATATGGCTTAACTCTAGTATCCTCCAGTATGGGACACTGTCAGAAACTCTAAGCCATATCTGGGGTCCATCTTTGGTTCCTGCCATCTCTCTGCCATTCACAATCTATCCTTATATATTTGTTTTAGCCCATTTTTTCTTGCTATAACAAAACATGTGACACGGTATTTTATTTTTTAAAGATTTACTTAGCTCACAGTTTTAGAGCCTGGAAACCCAAGATGGGGGTCCTATCTGTTTGGTCTCTGGTGAAGGGCCCCTTTGCTGCATCACAATGTGCTAAATGGTACTATGATACAGGCCAGAGGGAGAAATCACTTGTGAGGCAGGAAGCAAGAGTCAAGCAGGGACTAGCAGGGACTCTTGACTCCACTCTTGAGGCCTGAGCCATAGTACAGGAAGCATTGTAACCTTGTCAGAGAAAAGAAAGAGACTTATGAAAAAGAAGGAGCAAGCAAGATAACAAGACATACACACCCATTCAGTCCTTAGCTATTCAGTCACCCCAGATGAGGTGTCAAAGATATGAATGAAGCCATCTTGGACCTTCTCATCTCAGCTGAGCTCCTAACTTAATTCAAGTTGACCACCAGCTGTCATCACCACAGGGACATGAAGGACCCCCAGCTCATGATGAGATGTATTAAATCATTGTCACTTCAAGACACTAAACATTGAGGTATTTTGGATAGAGAAATATGTAATGGAGACAAGTGCATACAGTGTAACTTCCATTCTACTAGACTGGATATGTTGATTTCAGTACAGTGATTCCCATTGCTGATCAAGGGTAAACACGCTAAGAGGAAGTGCTCCTTAATTCATTAATTAGTACTTTCTGTCCTTGTCCTTGTAACATTCCAAGGCAGTGATTAAGACAAATTGCAAAGGGTCAGGGCCAGCCAGGTGCTTTTTTGTGTGTAAGTCTCCTCGTGATGAGCTATGACTTTCAGTGCAGCTCCTGATAGAAAAATGCTCTCTCAAGAGTGGGCTCAGTGAAGTTGCCTCTATGTCTGTTATCTAATAACCTAACACTACATTCTGTCTCCTATGATATCATGTACCAACCAAGCACTTCCCAGTGCCAGTTGTTTGCCTTTATATATTCATAGGAATTCCACAATAGCCTGGCAGGACCTGGGTTTGACAGTAATTCTGGCTGATGTTTAACATTCCTCATTTTAAATACCATGGATTAGGCTACAGATTTTGAGAGGAAAAAAAGATGAATATTTTCCCAAGAGGTTTCTATAAAAGGAAACTTCCAAATAAAATAATTACATTTATTTTCAGAAAAAAACAAAGGAAATGTTTTATAGTATCTTTTCATTGGTGGAAGGTCTTCATTAAAGGGTAAATCTATTCTGAGCCAGTAAAAGCCCCATGGTGGGAACAGCAAGAAGGACTTTAGATAGCTCTTTCAGGCCACCAGGAAGCTTTGGATAAATTGCCAAGTCACTATTCTGTATATGATGGTTTGAGGGCCCAGAGATCATTTGAGTCCCTACAGGTAGACAGCTGTTAACTATCCCTGAGCTCCTCTGGCTTCTGGAAATAAAGCGAAGATGAAGCTGTTTGCAGCTGCGGTTGACAGAGCTGCCATCTGCTTGGTTCCCTGGCAGCTTTGAGCCAAGGACTTTGTGTCTAACAGCTTCACAGCAGAGCGGACAGTTTTCTGTAGGGAGCTGGCTTGAAGGTCACCTCTCGCCATCTCCAGAAGGCATTTCCAGAAAGAAGCACATGGCAGACCTGACCCTTTGTAATTATTTCAGCTACTGTTGTGAAAGTGCTCCAAGGGCAGGGGAGGAAACAGAGAATGAGGGAGACTTTGTCCCAGCAGTATTCTCTTTAGTACTTTGGCAGTGTACCCAGTTACCTCTCCATGCAACCCTCTCTCCCTTGAAGTTTGTCTATTCTATGCCCTTCTCTTTGGATTCCTTCCTATGGGCAACTATTTCTCTCAGTGACTTCCTTCTTCAACCTTCAAACGTAAGTCTTTTACTCTCTTCTTACTGTGAATTTTCAATTGTTTGGGATGTCCCTCTACCCCTCTGTACTCCATCTCTCTCTCAAGCAACCGTATCCAAATTCTAGTCCCACATCTCTCCCTTCCAAATGGCATGTCGCCAACTAAACTTTATACTTTTTCCAAACCCAGCATTTTCAAATCAACTCCAATCTTTTTTCCACCCAAATGCCAGTTGAGTCTCTGCTTTCCTACGTGCTCCTCAAGTTTTGGAGTTTTGACCATAGACAGTCTATAAACTGTTGACCTATTATTCAATTTCCATGCTGAGTATACAAACATAAATAAAGAACTTTCCCACATAAAATGTAGACACTATCAATAGATTTTTCATCCTTCTTTCTGCCTCTATCATTTGACAAAACTATCCTAGATACTTCTCCTAGAGGAATTTCTCCAGGATAATTTTTCCACTTTACCCCTTTGTTCAAAAATCTCCAGTTGTTCCTTATGCTCAATACAAATGCCTTCGTATTGGTATTCAAGTCCTTTTGCAGGATAGCCTTGACCTATCTAGTCTTGTCTCTAGCCCATATCTAGTACTTATATAGGCTGAATGCTATAGTTTAGATAAGTAATGTTCCCAAAGATCCCTGTCAATACTTAGTCTCCTGCCCCATGCTTTTGGGGCTGGTGGAAGCTTTAAGAGATGGGGCCTAGTGAGTGGTCTTTCCATCACTACGGGCATGCCCTGGAAGAAGAGAGTGGGACTCTGGCCTCTTCTTCCTTCTTCATTACAATTTCTACACAATGAAGTGAGAAGTGTTGGTCACCCCCATATTCCCATCATGATGTGCCACCTCATCACACACCTAAAAGCAAAAGTCAAAACCTTTCAACTTTACAAGTTGGTTTATCTCTGATTTATGTTACACCGATGGAAAGTCACTGTGCTGAACAACTTCAGAGGACTCTATTTATACAAACCACAATTTGAATATTATTTTCACACAATATTGTGCAATGTAGAGCATCTACTCACAACCTGAGGCATGAATTTCTACCTCTAAGCCTTTGCCTCTGTTTGTTCTCTGCCTATTCTGTGACTGCCTGTCCTTTTGTCTCCTCTGTCTTCATTTTCCCTTTTCTCAAACTTCAAGCAAGTATCTTTTCCCTTGGGAAGATTTCTCCCATCAGCCCAAGTCTTTATCTCAGAGTCACAGACCAATTTATTACTTAAATCATTATTTTGGCTTTTGTCCCACTCTAGGCACTTGTATCAATTTGGCCATTCTTCATGTGTGATCTATTTCTGGGATTAAAATAAAACTTTCTAGATAACAGGAACTGCCTCTGACATTACATGTAGCTTCAGTGTTCATTGGAAATGATGTTTGTGATGACAGTTTCAAATGTTTTTCTCACACAAAGACAATAGCTCTAAGAAATCAGGGGTTTCTTTGGTAATGTCTGGGAGGAAGGAGTTGAAGAAAAAGAATGGAAAGCTCTACCCCCCATAACCATATGCCTCCTTCTTTTTTATTCATAATATCTAATTTTACATTCCAATCATGACTCAACTGCTAATATCAGCCAGCCAGCTTAGGGCTGGTGCTTCTGTTGTGGGAGACATTGCTATGCACATGGCATTGCTGGTCAGCTCCATGTTGAAGTTCTCACTTCCCTTGGCCATCACTCTTCCTCTTGGTTTTCTTTCCACCCCTCCCCCCTTCTTTATTTCTTTGCTGGGATAATCTTGTGTTTCTTACATTTCACTCCTAGATCTTTCCCTTCTGGCCCTCTTTTGTCCCTCCACTTGCTCAAGGAGAAGGATTCCAAGCTTGTTTCTAGCACTGACCCTTTTCCCAGATGTCAGATATACATACATTTTCCACTGCCATCTGGAAACCTCCCCTCAAATGCTCTTCAGGCACTTTAAACCCAAACACCTTCTCCTTCTTCCCCATCTGCCTTGGTTAGTGGCATTGCCATCCTCTCGGGTACCAGCTCAGGGCCATCATTCACTTCTGCCTCTCAATACCAGCCTTCACCTCCTGCAGTTTCATCTCTTAAATATTTTTCTCTTTCCAAACTCTGCTGTTATTTCTTGGTTTAGGTCCTTCACCTCCATCAAAATAATTAACACTGGTTGCTGTCACTATCAAGTATGGAAAACTTCATGGCTTAAAATAACAAAGGCTTATCATGGATTAACCCAAATCTGATGCAGGCTGAGTGGTCTCCAGAGTGGCTCTTTTCCATGTGGTAATGCAGAATCTATTCTGTGGCCATCTTGGGACTCTGGTATTTCAACACAGGCTTTTGTGATTGAAAGGGAAGACACAGTGGAGGGGATAGACCAGGTGTCTACTGTCTCAAGCAGAAAGTGATAAAAGTTAGAAGTGGCAGTAGAAGTGCCAGACTATTGACCAGAGCAAATTACATTGTCTCACTTAACTGCAAGAAAGGCTCAAAAATACAGAAGCAGGTGGATTATGTGTCAAGAATGAAATATCTGGTAGACTCTTCTCTTGCAGCTGGATTACTGCTACTTCTCCTAACTTGTTTCTCTAATTTCAGTTTCTCTTCCACCCTACTTACATACTTTCACTAGAAAAGTTTTATTTACTATTATTGTTTGTTGTTGTAAAACACAAAACTGATCATGTAACCCCCCCTTCAGTATCCATAAATGGATCTCCACTATTAATGGATAAATGTGGCAGGATCAAAACTATTTTTTCCAACTATTAGCTTTATATCTATAAAGCCTTAGCTAGAACCGCACCAGATGAAATATTCTGAGCATTCTGTTCATTCTCTCACTTTCATGTCTTAGTGCATATGTTACCCTCTTCCTGGAATATGTAGAAAATGTAATTTAAATGTTTTGACTCTGCTCTGAATTGTTATGTTAATGTAAACATTGAATGTGGATCCACCCAGAAAAAATATATATATAAGTAAACAAATCCAATTCTTATAGTTCCCCTTATCTCAGGAAAACAGACCTCGGGCTTAGTTTATTTCTTTCCTCCTTAAATTAAGGATGTAACCGCAATTGGCTATGATTCCTATTCTATGTGCACTGTAATCCCTCAAAAAGCCAGTGGTGAATGATGCTGCTATTTTGAAGACAGGTTCCAGATCCCTAATGAGACTATTAGAGGAAAATTTGGAGATACTTAACGGCTGATGAATTTCATATAAGAATTGGAGAATTTCCCTTCTGGTCCAGTCCACGACCACACTAGCCAGGTTTTTCTGCCAGGAATTACCCCTGGGATCAAGTTTATATCTGGATGTAAGGGAAGATGAGGTCTTTGCTGTTGACAGCCTAAGCCACTAGAAGCTAAGATTATTCAAACACAGAACAAGCAAAGTTCCCTTGGGAAGCCAGGCTATGTTAGCAATAGACCAAGGAATTAGTGGGAAGGCAGTGTAGCCTAGTGGAAACAGCCAGAGGTCTGAAGACAGACAAATCTAAGGTCAAGTCTACGCAGAAGCCTCAAGAGTTCTGGACTTAAACTCGTCTAAACCGCAGATTTATCTGCCTCTTTTCCAATAGTGTGATGATTACATAAAGAAATGTGTTAAGGATCAATCTTTTTGAGGTATTAATTTGTATTTTCTCTCTGCACCTCCTCTCAAACAAAATCTTTGGATTTGCTTTGGTCAAGGTCCTTTTACAGCATGAAGGAAATTATTTGTCTTAGTAGAAACATACTTCCTGTTCTTAAACATAGTCAAAGCTCTCAAAAAGAAGTATCAGTACAGGAGGGGCTGTGAGAAGCACATCAAAACCAGAGAAGACTGGAGGTCTGGGGGCAGGTGGTGAAAGAAAAACTTATAAGCATTTGTGTAGCAGTGCCTTGGAGAGGTAGCAAGATCTCAGAGGATCCTGAAGGAAGGCTGTATGGACAGGATAGACTCTGAACCTTCCCATGTGTTCCCAGGCCTTAGGCCCATTGCTGAAAGGTCAAATCTACACAGATTAGAGGTATCAGAAGCAACTAGTGTGGCCTGAGGGGACTTTGAGGCTTTAATAGAGGACAACCACAGTAATGACTGAGAATGGGTTTCCTTACCAACAGGTTGGCTAAAGACTGCAAATCTAACTTTGAGTTATTTTGATTTTTTTCATTTTTTTCAAATCTAGAATTGTGATGTTTTTTTACCTTCCAGGTTTTGGGTTATAAAGCTTATATGCTACCAGCGTCTTGTGGTCTGAACACTGTGTCCCCCACAACTTTATGTGCGGACGCCAGTGTGACTGTATCACACAGAGTGGACTTTGGCGCGATGAGGCTGAGATGAGGTCATAAGAGTGGAGCCTCTATGATGGCATGTGTATCCTGTAAGAAGAGGAAGAGACATTAGGACATCTTCTCTTTACCCTGCAGGGACTATCAAGAAGGCAGCCAGGAGCCTTCATTAAGAACCTAATCTGCTAGTACCCTGGTCTTGGAGACCAAGTCTCCAGTACTGTAAAAAAACCAAATGTCTGTTGTTTAGACCACCCAGCCTGCAGTGTTTTGTTATGGCACCCTTAGCTGATAAGACAAAGGGTAAATGAGCAGATGCCACTGTCTCTCCTCCTCTAGATGCCTCTCTCCTGCTGCTCTGGACAGGAGAGCGAGTGCTCATCTGTGCCTCTCTTGACTTCCACATTAACACAAACCTCTACTCTGAGAATGGAAGTTCTTTATTACATATAAAATCTTAAGTGTGTAGCTATCCCCAGGGTCCATATTTCAGAGCACAATTACATTCATTTTACTAGGGAGGCTTAACTCTCAATTTACTTACCTTAGCACTTTGCCTTGAGTTTGTCTTCAAGGCAACTCTCTTGAAATAAAGACATGGGAGAGGTGGCCACAAAGACTGCCAGGCCCCAGTGAAGGGCACTGTCCTTTTAGTTCTGGATCAGAGGTTGGCAAGCCACAGCTCATGGGTTGGCAAACCCAGCTCAGTGATAGGTTTTGTAAATAAAGCTTGTTAGAACACAGCCATGCCCATTTATTACCTGTCATCAAGGGCTGCTTTGGGGGTACATCAGCAGAGTTAAAAAGTTGTTCCACAAAAGTAATAGAAAAATAACAGAAATGTTTATTACCTAAACTTTTCCTCAAAAAGATTGCTAAGTTAGGCACTATGGATCTGCAATCCCAGTATTTGGGAAGCTGAGACAGGAGGCTCTCAGGTTTGAGGTCAATGCACAGTAACTTGGGGAGACTCTATTTCAAAACAAAAAGGGCTAAGGATATAGTTCAGAGATAAAATGCTTCTGGGTTCAACCCAGTTACACACACACACACACACACACACACACACACACACACACATTCTCTGGGTTCTATGATAGATTACAACGTGATGGGACTGGTCATTCAGATGGAGCAAGGCAGCCCCAACTGGTTACTATTATTAAAATAAGACATATTTATTTCCACATGAGAAAATGCGAGCAGCACCCTTCTCTGCCCTCTGTTTCACCCACCTCTGCAGTCTCTACTCATCTAAGCTCATTCCCAGAGTCACTTGTCATTCCCTCCTCTATTCAGCTACATTGTCTGAGTTCACTGTCTGTACCAGGTCCTATTCAGTACAGTTCATACTAAAGTAAATAAGAAACATATAAGCCTGTCCTCAGGGATCTTATTCTTTACTGCCAAAAGAAAAACATCAAAGAGACAACAGCATATGGGATGCTTCCAGGCACTGCACCAGGTGAGTAAAGCATTAATTTTTATGCTTCTGAAATTAGAATGGAGGCAAACAGAGAGTAGCAAGTACCTCCACATGCCCTTCCCATTCCCTTCTAAGGCAGGTGAGGCCAAGAGAAGAAAATAGTCTTCCTACCTCTCTGCCCAGTGTTCTCTTGCTTACATTTCTTGTTGTGAGATGAGTAAGTCTAAAGAAGTTCCATTCATCTTACAAGTGCTGGGTGAAAATATTAGAATGTATAAGTGTGCCCTAAAGGCCTTCAACCTAGAACAATCCTGTTTTATATAATAGCTGCTATCCTGGCATAACTATGTATGTATAAATTTGGGTACTGGGGATTGAATCCAGGGACATTCTAACTCCAGGCTACACCCTCAGCCCTTTTTTATTTTTATTTTTATTTAAAAAGCCCTATTTTATTTCTCAAAGAGTTCTGGTAAAGGTACCATGTGATTTGATGTTTAAATAAATTAAATAATGTATTTAATGTTTTATTTTACCTATTTTATTTATTTTAATTTACTTATTGTTATTAAACTATAAGTATTTATTTAACACCATAGCTAATGTTACTTAATTATTAAATATGTAATTAATGTTCGAATAAATAAGAATTAATCACCTGTACAATGCAATTCAAAATTTCACTTGGGTCATTCTTCTGAACCCACACTGGATGTAATACTTAGCAATTCTTTCTTCCACAAGGAGTCATACTCTACTTGCTTCATTAATTACACAGTTTAATGAAGAGGTAAATTTTTTAAAACATGTCCTGAATGGACTCTGGCATATAGTACAGAACAGTTAAAGTTGAAGTATATGAGACTTATTTGTTGCAGTAATTCATAAAATAAGAACCCCCCACCCCCAATAGTCTTTACCTTTACTTTAGGATATATACGGAATGCCTTGAAAGTCCTGGGGAAGTGGGTGCTATCTCCCTCCAGCACCCTGTGCAGGAGTCCTTGGGACTTGTCACATTCCACTGAAGTGCCTGTTTCTTGTGTGTTTCTGCTGGGAGACTTTGAACTTCTAATTAGCTCTCCTAACCCCAGGATTTAGTACAGCATCTCCCTCAGAGTAAGTGCCATTGGAATCTCTACATGAAATATTTATTGTTTATTGACAATTCCTGGGTTCTAAATAACAGTAATATCTCAAAATGCCAGAAAAAAATCCCTATCACTGATAATCTGGATTATCACTCTAACTGTTTTGCTCAATGGATGATGTTGCCATGATAAGAACCGGCTAATGGAAGCCTGCTCTGAAGCCTCAGGGTTTGAAGGGTGGAGCTGAATTACAAGCTGAACCAGCCAGGAGCCAGCCATACGCTTTACAACCTGGAAAAGAATCACACTGAATTTCCTCTTAGAAGGGGAAATGATAGCAATCATCTGGTCCCTGGTTTTAAGCAGGAAGGACGGGCAGAGGTAAATGTTGAAGCCTGAATTGCAGCTACTTGGTCTGGCTCACATATTCAACCATCCGAAATCAGGTTCTGTTACTACATAGGAAACAGGTCTCTGGTCTGGGCATTCATCACGGTCCTTTAGTAACAGAAGTGAGCAACCTGGGCTGTCTCCTGTGAAGAGGCATCACAGGGAAAACTGGGAGCCAGCAGACTTTCCTCTCCTGAAGAAGAAACACTGTCAGATTAGATAATTTGTCAGAGGAATCCCATGCAGTACTGGCACACGTAATTCTGGAAGGCAGACAGCAGAGGAAGGGGCCACTTCCAGGGTGTATTTTCTTAACCAGAAACAGTTGTGTTGTGGTCCATCCAGCCTTAATTAAAGGGTAAGTGATTGAAGTTGTAGGAGTTTGCTAGACATTCAGAAGGGGTGGAGGGAAGATGTGAATTGTTACAGAGAATGTCATCTGGACAGAGGTAATTTTCAGAAACCCAGAAAGCCAAATTGGGACAAGGGACAAGGATGAAAGGAACATCTTTTGCATATGAGATCAGATGGAAAACCATAGAATAAAATTGTGAGTTTAAGAGAAGTGCTAGATCAGAAGACAAATAGCAGAAAGAATCAGAAAAGCAAAAATATAAAGCAAAAGTTTTAAGTCAAAAGAGACATAATGATGAATATTACTTCCTATATTGACTGATTAAGCAAAAATAAATGAAAAGCTATGTTTATTATCACTCTCCCCAGTCTCAGAAACCTAAGATATTTTGGGAATTAATGAACAAAAAGTGGATGACATGCCCACTCATCAAAGCCCATGCATTTCAAACTAATTATATTCATTAGGGCCAAGTTCAGCAAAATTTTTTTTAAAAGTGTGTGTGTGTGTGCACGCGTGCAGATGCACGCTCACGTGCATGTGTGAAACAAGTTAGAAATGTGTGTCTTTTCATACACAAGAGAGCCAAGATGGTCCAGAAAGAACCAAGGCTGGAATGGAGACTGCTCTACAAAGTCATCAGGAATCCAGGGTCTTCCAGCTCACTTCCCACCATCTTTAGTATGTGGTTCTCATCCTCATTATCTAACAGCTAGAGCCACATTCCTAGCAGTGGGATTAGACAAAGAAGAAATATTAACAGTTGCCATTGAGAAGCCCACCTCTACATCATAATTCTATGTGATGTTTCAGTCCCAACCACAGGTAATTGCAAAGCTGTAGTTGGCAGGGCTCAGAGAGGAAAGCTGCCTTCTTCTCAGTAGACTTGGTTTAAAACCAGAGCAATTCAATTCCCTGGACGAGAGAGTTGCATTCAAAGCCTTTCTCCAGCCCTGCAAGGCAAGTCAGGCACCCATGTTCCTTAAGTATTCGTGTTGTCTGTCTAAATTGTGTGACTCTGCTGAGATCTCTGCATCAATCCCACATAGCAGAATGGAATGGAATGCTTATGCTTTAGATGGCCCGTGAGGCTACAGTATTATACTTTCGTATATTATCCTTCCACATACTCTTAGAAAGATAAGACCAAATATTTTTTAAAATGCCATTCAAATCTCATTTATTTGAGTAAGAACCAGGAATGGGATTCACCATGAAGAAAGACCACCCACCTTTAGGAATTTTTTTTCTTTTCTTTCCTACTGAGCTCTGTCAAGGTTCTTAAGACATTTATTTGTCTGGTTTACCACCTTAAAGGAGTGCTATTCACTTGCAAATAGTAACTGAATACCCTTTGGTTGAAGAGCCTTGCCAATCCCCACTCCCAAATCTGTCTGAGACAACCCAATGCTGATACTAAACTCCAAGATGACTAGAGTAGATAGGAAATGTGGACTTCAAAGGACACAGATAACAAACCAAATGCAGAAGAAGCAAGCCTTTTAAAAAGGAAGCAAAGATAGGAAGATGATGTATTCCCCAAATACTATGAAATCATTTCCGGAAGGAGTTCTCAAATTTAAAATTTATTTGAGGACTTTAACGAGGAAAGATCTTAATACAAATCACATAAAAGGCCATCACATCATTAAAACACGTGCCTTGAATTATCCTCTGCCATTCCTTCATGCAAAGTTTGTGCAGAGCAGAGTGCAGATGTTCATGTATAATTTTTTGTATTCTGCTATAACTTAAAAGGAAGACTATGGTTCTTCTTAAAATCCCATTTTATAAATGAGATATCAGAAAATACATTTGCAAAACAGGCACCAGCTACATCCTAGTGATTTTTATTTTAAGTTTACTTCTGTGAAAAACCAAGGTTAACCTTACAGTTGGCTTTATTCTGGATTTATTTTTAAATTATTTATATTTATTATAAAACCATTCAATATTCCTTAGACACCTGTAATCTTGCCATGTTGAGGAAGCCATGACTGCTCAGTTTACTTATCTGCAACTCAGGGAGTTTGCAAATCAATGAGTCGGCTAGGAAATCTCTTAGCATGTGTAGGGGCCATGGATGCTCAGGGATGCTCTTTCCCAAGGTCCTGGTTGTTAGAAATGGATTTTAGGGGAGCTGCAAATAAAAACTCATAAAATTTAAAGTCACTGGACAAGGCAGTTTACTTCTGTGCGGAAGGGTGCAGCAAGCGCGTTGGGCAGGCAGTGCAATATGCTTAGCCTTTTATTTTTTAACATGAAGGGTACCGTGCCCTTCCCACCAGCTGGAGTATGGCTTTACAATTTAACCCAGTGGGCTATTTTTCAATGGACAGATTTTACAACAGGACAAACAGATAGATATGTGTACAAAAGTTATAAAATGGATACCTAAAATGGGAGGCTGCTAGTTTCTATAGAATCTTGAAACTTCCATAGAAAAGATTGCTTTCCTTTCTTACATGATATGCAGCCTTTACCCCAGCCATGCCTCTACCAGGTTAAGAATTATTAGGAGAGATGCACAGAGGCCCTTGAAATCGGCTGTGAACTTCTATGCAAAACATACTCTTGGAAGAAATTGAGGGCTTAAATAAATGGAAAACCATCACATGTTCATAAACTGAAAGACTGAGTGCTGGTAGGGTGTGATTTCTCCTGAAATTGTTCCATAGATTTAACCGAATCCTGGTCAGAATTCATTAATTTAGTAGAAATTGACAAGTTGATTATAAAATAAACATGGAATTACAAGAATTCCAAAATAGCCAAAGCAATCCTGATAAAGCAGAAGAAATGAAAAGGATTTGTACTTTCTGGTTTCAAAACTTACTACAAAGCAATGACAAGACCACCTAGTACTAACACAAGAACGGGTGTGTAGATCTGTGGAATGGACCTGAGCTTCCTGAAGAGCACTCAGACATCTGTAGTCAACTGATTATTTTAAAAGGTTATTCAATGGAGAAAAAAATGGTACTTTTCCACCAAAGATGCTGAGACAGCTGGAGAGCCACATGACATGCAAAAATGAACTAGTTTCTTAACACACTCATACAAAACCAGACAAGCAAAAGACTTACAATAGATCAAAGACCTAAGTGTAGGACTTAAATCTCTAAAACTCTAAGGAGGAAACAGAGCTAAATATTTACTACCTTGGGTTTGGCAAAACATTCTTAAACATAACACAATAAGAAGAGTTACAAAAGGGGAAATAAATGCATTAGATGGTTCCTTTCTCAGGAGTAGAGAAGCGATAACCCAGAGTGGGCAAGTTTTTTCAACAAGATCACACAACAAATCCAGAAGAAATATGACGGACTGTTTGATGTGTCAGCACTTGTGTGAAGGAGCCCCCAAAATCTGACATGAGGTTTTGAGAAGGAATGAAAACTCTAAAGGCTGTAGATATATTCATCAAACCTAAATGAAGATTTTTTTTTTTTATTTTGGTCCTCAAAATGCTGAGGAATATTTTCTACAATTTGGTGTGCTATTCAAAAGGGTAACATTTAGTAATCTGTAAACAAAAATATGGGTTGAAATTCTTCATTAACACCTTCATTTCCCCTGGCACATGCTTAGCAAACAGCCAGAGAATATCTTAGAAGATATACAATTATTGATTTAATGTTGCAAAAGTTCTACAAGGTTTTGAGACATCTAGTTAAAGTAACATGCTTTATTTTTCAAAAAATTTATTAAAATAACACACACAGCAATGAAGTGTACTGGTGCTAAACTCCATCTCTGCACTAAGCTCCGTCATAAAAACCTCTTTTAGAAAGGAATGTGTAATTTTCCCCAGTTACACCAATCTACAAATACTTACAAAGTCCTCCAACCTCCAGGACATAGGAGGGCTAGGACTGACCAGGAACATTTTATCTCTAGCTCTAAAATACAGAGGCACACAAAATGGTTCACTCTACTTGTTAGGAAGAAGCAAGAATGGGAAGAACTAAATAGCTATATATTTATTAAAGAATAATTCCAATATAAAGCATGCAAATGAAAACTTAGGAGAAATTACAACAGTAGAAATCTTTTTGTATGTTTAAAAAAAGTAGAAATTTACATATCTACTTAAAACATTAAGAAAAAAATTTTAAGGAAAATAGTCCAAAGTCAAAAGGAAGAAAGTATTTAATAAAGGATAAAATCTAGAAACAAATAAAAAGCATCAGAACAATAGAATAAATAAATATATCTGAGTGTATATATAGTAAAGAAAAACATTGTTTATTAATCAATTATTTATCAATAATTTAGAAATTATAAGGTACATATATCTATATTAAAAGGAAACTAAAATTTTATTTATTTTTGTCTAATATGTTTGAAAATATTAAACAAATGCTTTTAAGAATTAAAAAACCCACCGGGCGTGGTGGCGCACACTTGTAATCCCTGCATTTGGGAGGCTGAGACTGGAGGAACGAGGTTTGCGGACAGTCTCAGCTACTTAGTGAAGCTCTCTGCAACTCAGTGAAACCCGGTTTCAAAATAAAGAATAAAAAATAGGGCAGGGGGTGTAGCTCGGAGGTCAAATGCCTCTGGGTTCCATCCTCAGACCTGCAAAAACAAACAAACAAAAAGAATTAAAAAACCCCAAATTTCTAAATAAATATTCTAATTTGAAGTGAACTACTGATAAAGACAATAGAAAAATGTATTAAAGCCAGGTGTGGTGGGGCACGCTTGTAATCCCTGAGCTTGGGAGGCGGAGACAGGAGGATCGTGCAGGTTTGAAGCCAGCCGTGCTGGCTTAAGAGACCCTGTTTCCAAATAAAAATAAAAATAAAAATTAAATTAAAATTAAAATTTAAAAAATTGGTCTGGGAGTGTAGCCCGGCGGTAGAAGGGCTTCCAGGAACCCCAGTACCACACACACAAACATGTCCTGTCTAAATCTGAAAAGGGTCACTTGGAAAGGAAATATGCATGGTTAACCCGGACACTCAGTGTTGGGAGGGGACAGGGGAACAGGAAGGGGGAGGGCACCAACCACAGTCTGAATGTATGCCATTTTCAATATTTTCCACATAAAAATTAAAAAAAAAATTTTAAAGAAAAAAAAAAATGAAAGACCAGCCAGGTGTGGTGGCACTTGCTTGTAATCCCAGTATTTGGGAGGCTAAAACAGGAGGATGAAGGTTCAAGGCCAGCCACAGCTACTTGGTGAGGCCCTCTACAACTCTGTAGACCCTGTTTCGAAGTAAAGAATAAAAAATCAGGCTGGGGGTATAGGTCAGATGTAGAATTTACATTAAAGGTCTTTCAAAAATCCTGTAAAATATGCCGGCATGGTCGTGCACACTTGTAATCCCTGCGCTTGGGAGGAGGAGACAGGAGGATCACACTGGTTTGAAGCCAGCTGTGCTGGTTTAAGAGACCCTGTTTCCAAATAAAAAAATATAAAATAGGTCTGAGGGTGTAGCCCAGAGGTAGAAGGGTTTCCCAGTACCACCGACAAAAAAGAAAAAAGTATAAAATAGGACTGGGAGTGTAGCCCGGAGGTAGAAGGGTTTCCAGGAACCCCAGTAACACCAAAAAAACAAACAAAGAAACAAACAAACAAAAAACTGTAAAATATAATGCAGATATGTATTAAGAGGTTTTATTCTGGTAACAGAAGGAGCATTATATGGGAAACACACAAAGCCTCTTTGTAAAAATAAACGTTCTGTTCACAATAAAAGTACTACAATCATACATAACAGTGACAAGGGAAACCTGAGAAATGCACCATTAGGTGACTTAGTCATTATGGAAACATTGTAGAGTAAACTTACACAAATCTAGATGGTAGAGCCCACTACACACGTGGGCACGTGCACAGACACACACACACACACACACACACACACACACACACACGTCTAGCCTGTTGCTCTTCAAATCAAAACGAACACAACATGAAACTAAGCACAAGAGAAAATGATATAGGCAAAAAATGCCATAAACATGAGATGTATGATGCTGGCTGCTTGCATACCATGACACAATATTTTATAGAAACTTTGTTTTTGTAAAAAGGAGTACACTTAGGCCAGGCAAGGTGGTGCACACTTGTAATCCCAGTACTTTGGAAGCTGAAACAGGAAGATCGCAGGCTCACAACCAGCCTCAGCTACTTAGTGAGGTCCTCTGCAACTTAGTGAGACCCTGTTTCAAAAATAAGAATTATAAAATAGGCTGGGGGTTGTAGCTCAGAGGTAGAATCCCCCTGGGTTCAATCCTCAGTACAGCAAAATAATAATAATAATAATAATAATAATAATAATAATAATAAATAATGTAATACACTCTAAAATAACAATAAAAGAACACGAAGTATGATACATGCCTTTAATCCCATTTAATCCCAACTACTCTGGAGACTGAGACAGAAGGATCTCAGTTCAAGACTAGCCTAGGCAACTTAGCAAGACACTCTTTCAAAATAAAAATAAAATAGGTGGAGTGCCTCTGGGTTCAATCTCCAGTACCACAAATTAATTATACAGAATCAGTATTTTATATTTTCTTTTCTTTTTTCTCCTTCCTTCCTTCCTTCCTTTCTTTCATTCTTTCTTTCTTTTTTGCAGTACTGGATATGGAACCCAGGAACATTCTGCCCCTGAGATACACCCCCCAGCCCTATTTTTTATTCTTTATTTTTGAAACAGGGTTTCACTGAGTTGCAAAGGGCCTCACTAATTAGCTGAGGCTGGCCTTGAACCCTAATCAGAGTGTTCCAGCAAGTCACCAAGTCGAGCTACATTTTGTTTATTCTTTAAAGGGAACTACTAAATCAATGTTTAAAATGTATGAAATAATCTCTAGGTATTTTGGTAAATTCTATACTATCAGATCAACATAGATGCTTCAGTGAGTTTTTTCTCATCTATTTTCTTTCTATATTTATATAAAATACATTATTTCTATATTTATATAAAATACATATATTACTACATATAGAGTATCATATATTATTACGCTATGCTTTATATTTTTATTTGTAGTAACTATATGCATTACAAATTTTCCCTGCAGTATGTAATTTCATACATATTCTAAAAATAGAGTTTTTGTTGCAATTTAAGACTCTTTATCTTTGATGGTTTCTTCTTAATACTTCCCTATGTGATAAAGTTTATAGAGAAATTATCCTATAGTTTTTAACAAACATTTAAAATCTTTTACTTTCTTTTTTCTTTTTTCTTTTTTTTTTTTTTTGGTGGTACTGGGGTTCCTGGAAGCCCTTCTACCCTTCTACCTCTGGGCTATACTCCCAGACCTATTTTATACTTTTTTATTTTTGGAAACAGGGTCTCTTAGGCCAGCGCTGCTGACTTCAAACCTGCGCGATCCTCCTGCCTCTGCCTCCCAAGCGCAGGGATTACAAGCGTGCGCCACCACGCCCGGCAAAATATTTTACTTTTACATATTAGAATTTAATGAACTTTGAATTGTCTTTTATGCACAATGTGAAACATCCATTTTAGTTCACCTACTATGATGTTTGTTTCTTCACAATGAAGCACCATCTCAGATCTGAGGAAGTTTCATTTTCATCTATCAGCAAGCCTGTTCTTTCTTTGTCATGGACTTGCGGTTCTGCTTCTCTGTTTTTATTCTTTTTATTAGACCATTTGTTCATATTCACAGATTCTACTCTTTCATTTACTACACATGCAAAATAACTTTTGCTGCTTCAGAAGACAAGTACCCAGAGTCTATCTCCTTTATACACTCTTGACCCTTTGCTTTCCTACAGAAGTTTTAGAAGTATGCTGACAGGTTAAAAAATAAATTTAAAAAAAAACTCAATAAGTAAGAGCAATTTTGGGAGAGAATGTACATCTTCATGATATTAATTCTACCTTTAAAAACATGCAGGATCTGTCCTGGGTTGTTTTCTCTTTCCTTTATGCTTTCGATAATTTTTGCTGTGTTATGAATGATTAGATTATGTGAGAGCCAGGTACCTAATATTAGTATTGCTGTTTTAAAATAATATCTTTGGAAAATGCATTCTCTTTCTTATCATTATTGGTGTATAGACAGACAATTCACTGTGTGTGTGTGTGTGTGTGTGTGTGTGTGTGTGTGTGTGTGTGTGTTGGCGTTTGGACCTCCTATATGCTGGGGAGCGCTCTTCCACCAAGCTAAATCCTCAGTTCTCATTTTTATCAATTGTTATAATTATTTTTGTCTTTTTAAAGTTAGCAAGAATTTTTTCCTTAATATCAAATAGATAATACATATGATTTTTAATTAATAAAAAATATTTTTAAAATGTTTTTGATAGTTACTAATTAAATATGATGTTTGATGTTTGTTATATGTATCTTTGTACATGCCTTTTATCATGAGAATATTAACTTCTGTTGCCCAGTTAACAGATTTTCTCCTAAATAAGTGCTTAAATGATTAAAAATTATATTTTCTATTGGTATAATTATGATTTTTTTCTTTAGTATAAAATGTAGTAAGTTATATTAATGATTTGTAAACATTGGGCTAACATTGCATTTCTAAAATCAGCCCAATTTAATTATAATGAGTACTATACATGGTCATCCGGAATTAGATACTGATCTTGATCTTTTAGTTCTTATATGTCTTTCTCAGCTTTGGCCTACAGTTTATAGTAAATGCACAAAATTATTTGGGAGGTATTCTCCCTTTTACTAAATTATTAGTGTCCTGGTAATTTGAGAAAATTCATCTATAATTTTGGGCCTGATGCTTTCTTTGTGTGGTTATTTTAAACTATTAATACATTTCTCTAAGATTTATTTTAAAAAATCATTTTAGGTTGCATTTTTTTTCTAAAATTGTACTCATTTCACTGATGTTCTCAAATGCGTAGATGTAAAAAGGTTCATAAGGTTCATAATATTCTCTTATTATAGTTTAAATTTTTGTGACATTAATTCTGTTACACTTTATTTTTGGTCCATTTGTTTATTTCATTAAATAATTTATTTCCACCTTGTTATATTTTCTATGATTTTTAATTAAAATACAATTTAATTACATTTTAGTGACATTTTCAGTTCTATGGATCTTAACATATGGATAATTTGTAGAACCGCAATAACAATTAGGAGACAGAGCAGTTCCTTAATCCCCCAAATCTCTTTCTTATTATTCCTTTACAATCATATTCTTTTGCTACTTTGATCCAAAAGCAACTCCTGTTCTGTTCTTCATCACAAGTTTTTATCTTTTAAGAATGTCATACAAATGGAATCCCACAGTATGTAATCTTTTGAGGCTAGGTTCTTTAACTCAACATAATGCATTTGAGATTCAGCCACATTATTGTATCAATAATTCTTATTATTCTTGAGCAGTATTTGATGATATGAATGTTTGTTTAATCATCCGTCCATTGAAGAATATTTGAGTTGTTTTCAATTTGGGGTAACTGTAAATAGGTTGCCATAAACATTCACTATAGGGTTTTGTGTGTGTGTGAACATAAACATTTATTCCTCTAAGTTAAATACCCAGGAGTTAGATTACTGCACCATATGGCAAATGTATGTTTAACTTTATGAGAAACTTCTAAACTCTTTTCTAGGTTTTCTGTACCATTTTGCATGCCGACCAACAGTTGAGAGATCCAGTTGTTCAACATGCTCATCAGCATTTAGTAATGTCAGGCACGTTTAAAATGTTAGCTGTTCTAATAGGTATGAAGTAATAAATCATGGTGTTTTTAATTTCCCTAATTTCCCTAATGACTTGTGTGCTCATTTACCACCCATTTACCCTTTTTGTATCTGTGCCTATGCTTTGCTAACTTTTTGAGTCTCTTTCTGTATGTGTTAGCTTTCTCTCACTGTAACAAAATACCTAAGGTAACCAGTTTATAAAGAGAAAACATTTACTCTGACTCAGAGTTATGGAGATCCCAGTCTGTCCTCAGGTGGCCCCACTGCTCTGGGCCTGCGGTGAGCAGCACAGCAGGAGTGTGTGACCGAGCAAACTGCTCTCTTCAGGCCTCGGAGGAAAAAGAAATTGAGAAGGCAGTTGGGGGTCCCACAATTCCTGGGGACCCTTCAGGAATGTGCCTTGGTGGCCTAAAGACCACACTAGACTCCACTTCTTAAAGGTGTCGCCATCTTTCATAGCACTACCTTTAACGCACAGGTCTTTGGGAGACTTACAAGACTAAAATGATAGCACTTTCTTGTTCTTAAGCTTTAGTAGTTCTTTACATAATTCTGGATATGCATCTTTATTGGATGTGCAATTTGTGATTTGCAAATATTTTCTCTGAGTCTATAGCCTGGTTTTTTTTTTATTTTAATACAGTAATATTTTCACAAAGCAAACTTCTATTTTGATGAAGTCCGATTTTTGACCATTTTTTCATTTGTAGATCATTCTTTTCCTGTCATGTCTAAGAAATCTTTGTCTAACCCCAGGTCATGAACTCTTTCAAATGTGATGTAGTTTTTTATATTACATAGATCCATAATTCAATGTGAGCTGATTTCTGTATAAGATATGAAGTGCAGGTCAAGGTTCATATTTTTTGCAAGTAGTTATTCATGTATTTCAACACCAGTGCAGAAGAGACTATTTCCCCCTCTTGAATTGTTTTTGCATCTTTGTTAAAAGTCAGCTGACTCTATTTGTGTGGATCTACTTCTGGATACTGATCTAAACTCTACTCTCTTATCTGTTATGCTTTATTCCAAGAGTTAAAAATGAGTAATGTGCTTCCTTAAAATGTACTTGCTTCTTTAAAAATTCTTCTATTTTTATTTTACCTTTTCACACAAATGTTAGGGGTCAGCATGAATATCAATAAAAACTTTGCTAAAGTTCTATTTTAGCTAAAATTATAACATATTAATATGTAAAACAATTTAGATAGCATTGACATCTTTTAGTATGATGAATTTTCTAATCAATGAGTTTATTTAGATCTTGCATTTCCTTCTTTTGATTTTTCGCACTATAATAGTTTTGATCTCTGCCTTACTAATTTTCTTTCTTTTTTTTTTTTTTTTTCTTCAGTAGTGGGGGTGGAACCCAGGGGCGTATGACCTCTGAGCTACGCCCCAGCCCTATTTATTTATTTATTTATTTATATATTTATTTTTTTTATTGGTGCACTGTATTCATACATCATAGTAGGATACATACTTTTGTAGACATACATGCACACTTTTCCCAGTCAGCCCCCACCCAATCCCCACCCCATTCTCTCCCTATCCCTTCCTCCCATGCTTGGCTTAGTAGTTGACATCTAGTATTATGGCAATTTATCTAAAATTAAAAATGATAATCTCACATAACAGTTTCATTTGTCTGATACCAAGCTTTTGATGACTTAAAGATAACATTTCAATATTTCTTTTTGCTTTCTTTCTTACCAGAGAATATTTTTTTCTGTTTTTTAGGTGAAACTATCATATATTTATATATTTATTTTTCAGAAAAAAATCTATCCTAATATGGAATATGGAGTCTAGGTACCCAAAACGATCTTGAAAAAGAACAAAGCTAGAAGATATATATTTTCTGATTTCAAACCATATAAAGCTACAATAATTGAAACAGTGTAGTACTATTCTAAAGGCAGATATATAAACCATTGGAGTTAAATAAAAGCCTAGAGCTAAATTCTTCCCTATATTGTCAAGTTATTTTTGACAAGGTTTCCATGAACATTTGGTGGTGGAAATGATAATCTTTTAACTAAATATTGTTAAAAAATAATAATTACATGGAAAAGAATAAAATTGGACCCTTACCTAATCCCATATACAAATATTAACTCAAAATAGATAATAGACCTAAATATAAATCTTAAGACTATAAACTTTTAGGAGAAAATCTGGGTCATAAAACCTCACAACATTGAAATTGGCAGTGATTTCTTGGTTATGATTTCAATGGCACAGGCAACAGAGGAGTATACAGACTCCCTAAAAAATAAAAAAAAAAAATTGTATATCAAAAGACAATGTAAACAGAGTTAACAGTTACTAATTGAATGGGATAAAATATTTCCAATTGCTATATCTGAAGGTATATTAATATTCCAACTAGAAATCCTAAAATTTAACAACAATAAAGGCAAACAATACCATTTAGAGATAGGCAAAAGACTAACATAAATAATGAATCTCCACAGATAACCAATCTTAATTGTCTGTTGGATGGAAACTCTTGTTTCTCTGGTTCTGGTGTGTGTTACCTATTTCTTCTTTGTAGTTAATCTCTTTGAGTATTTTCTCTAGTGCTGGTTTTGAAGACATAAATTCCTTCAGTTTCTGTTTGTCATGGAAGCTTCTTATTTTTCCATCTAATTTGATAGAAAGTTTTGCTGGGTAGGAAATTTTTGGCTGGAAGTTGTTTTCTTTCAGAGTTTGGAATATGTTACTCCAAGCCCTTCTGGCTCTCATGACTTGGTTTGGGAAGTCTGGAGTGATTCTAATTGGTTTGCCTCTGAATGTCACTTGGCCCTTTGTTTTTGTTGCCTTTAAGATTCTCTGCTTGGCTTCCACATCGGTCATTTTGACAATTATGTGGCGTGGGGATCCTCTTCTCCAATCCTGTCTAAAGGGAGTTCTGTAAGTTTCCTGGATCTGTGTATCAACCTCTTGCTCTATGTTTGGAAAATTTTCTGCTATTACTTCTTTGAAGAGATTGTTGATCCCTTTGGTTTCACTTTCTTTTCCCTCCTCTATTCCAATTATTCTTAGGTTAGCTCTCTTAAAATGGGCCCATATTTCTTCAATATCAGATTCCTGTTGTCGGATATTTTTTTCTAGATTAGAAACTATGAGTTCATTTTTGGAATGATCATCTTCTAAGAGCGAGATTCTGTTCTCCATGTGTTCTAATCGGTTGTTTGTGCTTTGAATTGAGGCCTTTACTTCATTAATTGCATCCTTTATCTCTTTTTGGCTCTCTCTGAGTTCTTTTCGAAGCAGCTCTATTATTTCTACAGTTATTTTCCTGATTTGATCTTCTAGAAATCTCTGATTTTCTGTTTTATCGGGTTCTGATGTTGTGGGGTTGTGGGCATTCATTGCTCCAGTATTATTCCTATTTCCCATGATTTGGGAAGTTTGTGCCTTCTCTGGGTTCTTCCCTTGGGTCACTATGACTTCCCTTAAGGTGTTCTGGATCTCGAGTCAGTAGTATCTCAGACCCCACTACTCCTTTACTGGGTTGTATCACAGAGTCTCCGACCCAGAGAGTCGATAGAGGCTGCTTTAGACTGTGGGGGGTGCCAGGTTGCACGTTCTCCTATGGTGTGATATCTCTGCCACCGCCCCTCCCCCACTGGGTCAAGTCCCAGTGAGTACAGTACTGGGATTTCTCCTCTGTGGCCCGCAATTTGACTCACTGTTCTTGAGTACGCAGATGTAGCTGTACTGGCCTCGCTGAATTCGCTGCTGCTGCCGCCGGTGGCAATATGGCGCCGCTGCTACGCCCTCGGCTATGGGGCTGGCGTTTTTCTTCTTGATTTTGATTTCTTCTGAATCCCTGCAGTGTGTGCTGAGCTCGGCCACTGGGAGCTTTAGATGCTCTCTGCGCGGAGAAATCCCGCCTGGCTGTTCCGCAGTGGCTCACCTCGGCTTGCTGTAGCCGTCCCGTGAATTCGCTGGTGCCGCCGGCAGTATGGCGCTGCTGCCGCGTCTGCCGCCGCGTCTGCCGCGTCCTCGGGCGCAAGGCCGGTTATCTCCTCTGTGGCTCTGTTCTCAGTCCGCTTTCTCTCTGGAGCCTGGTGATTTTTTGTTTCTCTGGTGATGTTGTTTTCTGGCTATGAAAGACGCTGATTTTGTGGTAATGGAGATTTGTTGTTAGCGGGGCTCTTAAGCCCCGCTTTTCTCGGTCGCCATCTTCCCGGAAGTCCTAATTTTCTTTATAATTGTTAACTCTTTTTTTTTTTTTTTTTTTTTTTTGTGTGTGTGTGTGTATGTATGTGTGTGTTAGTGATACTTGGACCCAGAGGTGTCTATGACTGAGCTATATCCCCAGGACACTTTTTATGTTTAATTTGAGAAGGTCTTATTAAATTGCCTAGGCTAGCCTTGAACTTGTTATCCTTCTGCCTATAAAATGTGTCAACAAATTATTTAACACTTTTAAACAGGTGGAATCTTCTTTTCAATGGTCATTTGACTTACTGAGTTGCTTCTAATGTATAGATTGTGGTAGATCAAAGATGCACAACTCCTTCAATCAGGGGTTAAAGGTGTTGTGGCCTCCATCTTGCTCACAGAGCCCTATCAAGCTCTATTATATAGCCCTATAGAGTCTAGCTCAACCAACTTCTCTGGTTTGTCTGGAACTTTCACAGTTTTAGCACTAGATGTCTCATATTCTCAATAAACTTTTAGCCCTGGGGAAACTGGGGTCATCAGTTACTCTAAGCCAAGCTTCCATAGCAAGAAACTGAGACCACCAGCCAATGGCCATGTGAAGGAACCATGTTGGAAGTAACTCCTTCAACCCCAATCTAGCCTTTCAGATGACTTATTGCCCTCACTTGACTGAAATCTTATGAGAGAACTTGAGGCAGAATCATCAAGCTAAGGCACTCTAAATTCTTACTTCTTAGCTGGTAGGTGTGCTGGTATTTCCATCTTATTGACTAATTCTCTTGTTATTGCCAAAAGCTTTCCTCAGCTTCTTAAGCTCACAGTCACTTTTTCTCCTCCATCTTATGAGATTTCCTAGACCACATAGATGCTTAATTCTATTTACTGTACAACGAGTATGCTTTGCTTTTTTTATTCAATCCAGTCAAAGCTAAAGAAGCATAGATTTTTATAAATAACATTTGTGTGTATGTGCGTGTGTATGTGCGTGTGTGTGTGTGCATCATTGATATTTGTGCGCATCAACTTTCAGATGTTTTGCCTTCATGCTGAGGTCTTTATCTATCTTTGTCCTGCTTAGCCTAAAGTATTGCTTCTTGATCCTAACTTATAGAGTCCAATAATAACAAAGCTTTAGATCATTAGGCTTTGGCAGTTATCCTAAGGGCCAGTGTCAACAATCTTAACTTTGCTTACCATTTTAGCCTCATGATTGCATCCTCTGAGGGAACACCTTAATTGTTTTTATTCATTTCAATAACTTATTTGAAATTCTTTTAACATTTAACCCAGCATTTTAAGGTATATACCAGGAAGTATATTTCTGATCATCTAATCTACCATATTGCCATACTTACAAGTCTAATCATGTTGTTTCTGAGTCACATTGGAAATGCATTCCACATTTTTTCACTTCCAGGAATTGATTCTACTAGCTCTTCTTGATTTAAGAGGCATTGCTGTTTGACAGTTAAGAGCTTGGTCTTTGGAATTAGAGAATTTTGAATTAAAGTGTTTGCTTTGCCACTCTACAAGTATGTTACCTTGGGCCATTAACTTTCAGGGTTTCGGTTTCTGCATATATAACATTGGCTGTTAGGACACTTCCTACAGAATTAAATACGGTCATGATGGAAAAGTAATGACAACAATGCCCAACACATTATATAAGCAATTGGAGTCAAGTAGAGTATGGAAGATTTAATATTAGTTATTATTATTACTTGGAATGTCCTTTTCTTGAATAATTATTTATTGAATTTCTAACCTCATTTTAAGGACCAATACATTTTCTACCTTCTTCAAAAATCCATGTTGATTTGCCAGCACTAAATTATTTTACCTTATATACTCACAACAATCCATTGCTTATAAATCTCTTGAAGTATCTTTGTCCAAATCCACCTACTCCAGATCTATATAAGTACGTACATGAGACCAGTCTATGAGCTTCTGCAGCATAAAGATTCCCATAGGTCAGCGTAAGACTTTTTGCTTACTAGATCCCTAATTATATGTGTTTATTTCCACCAAATTGATTTCTACCCTGTACTCCTTATACTCTAAAGCATTTCTTCAAAGAAGTTGATGGTGTGTGTGTGTGTGTGTGTGTGTGTGTGTGTGTGTGTGTGTGTATGTATGCTTGAGAGTAATGACAGAAAAAGTTTAATATACAGCATTTTTTTTTGAAAATTTGTCTTGCATATATCATTTCAAGTGATCCTTACAACTAATCCTGGGTGAAGCTTTAATGGAGTTTATTATACTTTCCTTTTTCTTGATAGAAAGATATGCATAACCATGAGTTAGCTTCTTTTCAAAATGTGCCAAAATTCAGATTTTCTGATAACATTACACAAAGTATAATAATGAAATGAAAACAGATACAGAAATGGATTAATACAGGAAGTCTGGGGAAAGCATAGTAGGTCTTACCCAAGAGGAAGGTAAATTTCAACAACTGAAATAGAAGGGGGAAAGTGTAATGAGTAACACAGGAGATTGAAGAATTTCCTGGCTGCAGTCATGGGGTTCTCCATAGGAATGGAACAAATAGAAGGGAAGAGAGATTGTTTAAGTTTGGACATGAGTATAGTTATAAAGAAAGATTGATTTATTCTGAGAAACTGGTTCATGTACTTGTGGGGGATGATAAGTTCAAAATATTTAGGGAAGGACAGTAAGCTGGAGACCCAGAGAAGAACTGATACTGCAGTCTCAAAGCTAAAGGCAATGCAGAGGAGGAACTCTTCTTCAGGGGATCTCATAAGGCCTGAAACCAATTGGATTGGGCCCATCCACATTATAAATAATAATGTGTTCTACTCACTATTTTGATTTAAATGTTCTATCTAACTGTAATATCTCATAATAATATCTAGTCTAGTATTTACCTAAAATATGGGCTCCATATCCTAGCCAAGTTGACATACAAAATTAACCATCACAATAGCAAAGAGAAGACATTTTCTCATAAGTTATTTTCAATTATTTCTCTCAGCCAGTTATGGTGGTATAATCCCAATACTTGGGAGGCTGAGACAGAAGGATCCAGGTTCACAGTCAGCCTTCATTACTTAGTGAGACCCTGCTTCAAAATAAAGAATAAAAAATAGTGCTGGAGGTATAGCTCAGAGTTAGAATGTCCCTGGGTTCAATACCCAGTTTCACACACACAAAAAAATATTTCTCTCATTTACTATCTGATTATGTTCCTTCTCAATCTGTACTCTTTCTAAATACATTTATATTAACAGGATCTCAAAATTTCCCTCCAGCACTCTCAAATAGCACAGCTCAGCTTTTCCCAAGAAGACCTTGAATCAAAAAGTCAAAGCAATCTTTTTCTTCTTTTACCTCTTCAACTTTTTTATGATTTTGGAAAATATGTTGTTATATATCATCTTAGAATAGAACAGGATTTTAGTAATTTAAGTGAAGAGAAAGCTAATTAAACAGGTAGAGCAGAAAGAGAGAGATGACAGTAATGAGTCTGGGAAGAACTAAGAAGCTATTTGAAGGGTGAAGGAGGATTGTACATATAAGAGGAATAAAAGGGTCAGAAAAGTCTTTCCTAGGCCACACTAGTTTGGAAATTCTCCTAAAGCCTCTTGTGCCCATTGACCCCTGGCAGCTGAGAAGTCACAGGTCTTTAGTGCCATGACTTCTACTTTGACAGAGATAGAAGGGGCAGTGATAGGGATTCCGAAATAAAAGTGTAGCATTTCTGAGGAAATTATTTACTACTACAATATAAAGAGTAGAGAGCACTTATTTACCTATTTTTTCTTCTATAATTCAACTGTGAGATTTCTTCAGAGGACCTAGCTCGCTATGAAGTCAGTGTCATCATTTTTCTAGGAAGTGCCATAACAGGAAGAGTCACAATAAGAAAGGAAATCTTTTAAAATTCCTTGGAACTTCGTGTTTCTATAAAGCTTTTCACACTGATATAACATAGTTTGTTATTATCAAGATATAGTATTATTTTCCACCAAATTAATCTTGTCCTACAAATAATTAGTTAATTATAATATATGGTACAGTAATTATGTCTCAGCATAGTTATCGGACATAACCTCAGAAACTGTATGGTAAGCTGACTTACATTTTCTCTCACTGCTTGGATGAATTTTATAACATTCACTACTAAATAGTGAATTAATTTGTTTTTGAAAGTCTCCATTAATGAGGAAGCACTCTTTGAATGGTCCCCTCAGAATTATGGACAACTTTGACTAAAACCTATCCTTAATATTTAATTGGAATCTTTGAGTTCTATTCATCAATCCTAGATGGATTATTATACTCAATTACAATAAACCTAGTGACTTTGACCCATAAGTGCTTAAAATATTTGGCAGTAACTCTCATTCCCCTCTTCTGCTTTAATTTGGAATCGTCTTTTTCTTCAGCATAAGCCCCCAATATCCTCAGCTAGGTTTTAATACTATTTAGTGTATGGCATATTTGCTTTACTGATTCTTATAACAGATCCAAACTACTCAACTGCCTTATATGATCTGACCAGCAGACAATGGTTAAAAAAAACTTTTTTGATATTTTTAGCACATCTATTATTTCATCATAGCTCTTTAACTTCTTGGTTTATTAAAACTCCACAGTCGTTTTATCACATTCCGCGATGCTACATCACTTCCAACTGCATTTGGGCAGTTGGGTTTTTGGACCAAAGTGTAGGATCTTATGTTAATCCCTGTTAACTTCTATCTTTTTAGAGATTCATCCCATTGCTACAGACTGACAAGATTTTTTTTGTTGTTTCAATTCTGGTTCTGACATACAATGTGTTCATTCTCTTGCCAGGCTTCATGCCATCTACATATTTGATAAGCATGCCTTCTGTGGCTTCATACAATTCAATCTATAGGATTATACAGTCATAATTACATCTTTTGAGAACTTTCCAACCTTCTAAAGTTATATTTCCTTTCAAAACTTCATGTTATGGAGTAATGCAAACTTTTTGTTAAACTTTTAGAAGTTCTACTTTCTAAAGTTTGAAGTGTTCCATCTCTTCTTTGATTGTCACATATTATCAGTGTTTCGAGATTTCAAATATCATTTATTTCATTAATCCCCAATTCCCTTTTGTAGTCATTACCTATGCATAGCTCTGTTTTATTGTATGTAAGAATTTCCTTGAAATTATATTTGTTACTCATTGAGTCTTTAAACAATTATCATAAACTGAGTGTTTTAAAGGAATATAAATTCCTGTTCAACATTTCCAAAACCCAGAAGTCAAAATGCAACTTGCTGTGTTAAATTCAAGGTTGACAGGAGTGGATTCCTCCTCCAGGCTGTAGGGGAGAATCTGTTTCCATGTCTTTCCAGCTTCCAGAGCTGCCTACATGTCTTGGCCTGTGGCTCCTTCCTCTTTTATTAGATCCAGCAGCATAGCGTCTTCAGATCCTTTTCTCTGTCCTCTTCTGCCTCCCTCCTTTACTCTGAAGGACCTGAGTAATTCGATTGGGCCTACTGGAATAATCCAGGAAATCTCCCCATTTTAAGTTCCATTGATTATCAAACATAATTCCATCTGGTATCTTAATTCACCTTGGACATACAACATAACATATTCACATATTTTTGGAATTAAAATGGGAACTTCTTTGGGGACCATTATTATTCTGCTTTCTACAAAAATACAAGCCAGATCTTTTTATTTTATTTTTTATTTTTTGGTGGTACTGGGGTTCCTGGAAATCCTTCTACATCCTAGTTACACTCCCAGACCTAGATTTATATTTTTTATTTGGAAACAGGGTCTCTCAAGCCAGCATGGCTGGCTTCTAACCAGCGCAATCCTCCTGTCTCTGCCTCCCAAGCACGGGGATTACAAGCGTGCGACACCACGCCCAGCTCAAGCCAGATCATTTTAGATACTTTGTTTTAGGCCAAATAAATCATTAAGAATATGTGCTACAAGGTAAAGTCACAAACCATGCCTTTATTTTGTTTTAGGACATTAGAGTTTTAGAATTAGACTGCCTTGGCCTAATGTCCTGAAATGGACTCTTGGAGAAATATTACTTTTTTTCTTCTCTTCTTCTTTTTTTTTTTTTTTGGTGGTACTGGAGGTGGAACCCAGAAGCTTTCTACCTCCAGACTACTCCCAGACCTATTTTATATTTTTATTTGGAAACAGAGTCTCACCAAGTTGCTAAGAGCCTCACTAAGTAGCTGAGGCTGGCTTTGAACCTGTGAGATCCTCCTGTCTCAGCCCCCCAAGTGCGGGGATTACAAGTGTGTGCCACCATGTCCTGCCTTTCTTCTCTTCTTAACCATATGAATACAAGCTTCTAAATGAAATATTGTTAACATTTATGAAGATACACATTTTCTTGGACAGTGTACCATTTGCCTTTGAATTGAGTTTTTGCCATTTCCTAGTCTTTTTAGTCCTATCATACTTTCATCAATTCATAACAGATTGTTATACGTTTTGTTCTGAAAAACAGTATGTATTTAAAATAAAATGTCATGCCCATGAAAAGGACATTAGAGCAAAATAGGAAACACTGATCCAAAAATAAGCTATTGAATCCTTGTAAAGACAGAAGGTTAATTAAAAAAAAACAAAACAGTAATTCAAGATATTGTTTACTGCTAATAGGAACCTCCTTGTTTGCATTTAATGTGATCAGCTGAAAAGATGAGACTATTATGCAAAATTGAGTTCATCATTCTCAGAAAGATGGTAGAAAGTCACATATATTATACACACACACACACACACACATACACACACACACACACACATACACACACACACACACACACACACACACAATTTCTCTTAAAATACTCCATTGCATTAAAAACTAACAGGACAAATGAGCCTTGGCTTGGGATAACGTGTGATTTCAGTTTACCAAATATAACTCAGTGTTTAAAAGGCTTGAGGGACCAGCATTGAGTACATGATAGAACTGCAATGCTTACGTCATCTGTGGGCTTTAGCTAAGTTAAATTTCTATTTAGAAAAATTTTTCCCAAAGCCATTTATTTTATTGTTAATGAAGTTTGTTTTGTTTATTGTCTAATTTGGATTCTGCCCATTCTAGCTTTCACATATTGACTCACTTTTAGGACCTTGCATCATCCTGACCCCTTCAGCAGTGTGGGGTGAAACTGAAAGAAGACTTGAATGGGTCCCAGACACACAGTTCTGTTCTTAACTTAATTCACTCCGTAAATTTGGATAACTCATTTTACTTTAACCCCACTTTGCTAATCTGAAAAGTTAGGGTATGAGAACATTTCAGCATCAGTTGTTTATAATGTTATATGAATACTCAGGTCCATTGTCTTAGATTTTACTGAAGTTATCAATTTAAAAAGCTATATAAAAGACAATATAAAAATTTGCATTTTCTCTGATGCTTAAACTATCTTCCTCATGGTAATCAACATTCCTGTAGTCTAAAAATGGTTGCCAATGGAGAAAAAATAGTTCACAATTGCAAACTATTTTACCAATGTTAAATTATTAGGAATTAGCCGCATCTTTCCTTAGAGAAATGATCTATCTATTCCAGGGCTAGGTTACAAAAATTGCAAGATAGACCTGTAGAACCTTGTAGTCAAGGAAGTACTAAAAAGTATGAGTTGTTTAAAGGGCAAAGGAGTCAACCTAAGAGACCTTCTGGCAAGCAAAACTAAAACAATTTGAATCACAAAATAAATAATATTATTGAATCACAATACACAGATGAAAATAAATATCCATTAATCTTTAGTGTTATAAAAATTTAATAATTGTTTGGGAGAGAAGGAATAACTTCTTTCACTGAATAATTCCAATCAATAAATGCAGAAGAAATGTGGGAAATCACCATTATATCCCCACAGTAAGAACAGTGCCCATAAGACCCACCAGTGGATTCACAAATTATTTAATTAAGAGTTGAGAAGAATTGTTTCATAGTGTCAGTGCATCACTCCCTAAATATTTACTAATTATAAAGGAAAAAAGTACCAACTTTACAAAGGAGAAAATTAGAAGAGTTCATATTTACCAACTGATCATTTTACATTAGAACACTATCATTGGAGTCACACTATATGCTAAAATATTGTGATAATCTGTTTCGCTAGTTAATAAGGATTTCAACATACTTGAAGTCAAAGTTATTATCAAAAATAATATTGTGGGGGGTTTGGGGTACTGGGAGTGGAACCCAGGGGCTTTCTACCTCCGGGCTACACTCCCAGACCTATTTTTTACTTTATTTGGAAACAGGGTCTCACTAAGTTGCTGAGAGCCTCACTAAGTAGCTGAGAGCCTCACTAAGTAGCTGAGAGCCTCACTAAGTAGCTAAGGCTGGCTTCGAACCTGTGTGATCCTCCTGTCTTCGCTTCCCAAGCACTGGGATTACAAGTGTGCGCCACCACCACGCCCGGCAATAATATTGTTTTAAGAATTAGCTTAAAACTAAAAGGAAAAAAAAATTTGAATAAAGAAATGTAAGATCATTTTTTTTCTATCCATTGCTAAACTAAATCATACAGTTGTAATGTTAAAATAACATCTTAAGGACACAAAGAAAAAGTAACCTAGAATCACCTATAATTAGAAAGATAGAGATATACAAAAGAAGTATTGGATGAATTATTCCACAATACTAATTAATTACATACAGAAAATTGTTATTTAAAAAATAACCTATTTGCTGGATGTGGTGGTGCACGCTTGTATTCCCAGTGTTTGGGAGGCTGAGATAGGAGGATCGCCCAAGTTCTAAGCCAGCCTCAGCTACTTAGTGAGGCTCTCAGCAACTTAGTTCCAAATAAAATATTAAATAGGTCTGAGAGTATAGCCCAGAGGCAGAAAGCCTCTGGGTTCCACCCCAATACTACTACTACTACTACTACTACTACTACTACTACTACTAACCTATTTGTAACTCACATGCAAAATCAATTTGGACATGTTAAAAGACAAATAACAAAAAATGAAACCATAAAACTTTTCAAAGAAACATAGATGTGTTTTTAACAGGTGTTTGTGTTAGGAAGGGCTTTCCAGGAAAGTGTATTTGCAAAGAAAAGAACTGATTGCATAGAAATGAATTACTGTTCGATATAAAAAATAGCAAGAAGAATGAGAAGTCAAATGTGAGACTGAGAAAAATATTGCTTAAAAGGCCATGCAAAACCGTCTAATCATAATCCATTCAACAGTGAAGGCTGCATGAAGCTGACATTCTATTGGGGCAGACTGGGGAGGGGGCACAGGCAATGAACCAATAAAAAAGATCAATGTGCAAGGTCAGGGTAGTACTAAAGAAAGATAATGCTGGCCACGGGGAATGGAAAGTGCACAGTGTGTGTGTGTGTGTGTGGGGGTGTGCCAGGTGGTCAGGAAATGCGCTGATTCGCTTTCATCTGAGCAAAGACCTGAAAGAAATGAGGGAGTGAGAGCACATCTGCAAAAAAATCTTCCCAGCAGAAGAGAAAAGGGATGATGTGTCAAGGCCCTGGGATGGGAGTTACCCGGCATCCCCAAGACTTGAGCAGAGTATGGTGTTCCAGCTGAGTGGGCAAGGGAGAAGGAAGGAAGTATGGGTGGCATGAGGGTGGGAAGTGGATGATGGAGGGCTTTCAAGTACACTGGCAGGACCTTAGCATTTATCTTAAAGTGGGAAGCATTTGAAGAACTTTAAACAAAAATATTTTTATTTGTTCAATAACTATTAAATGTTGATTTTGTGCTAGTCACTTTTTGAGTCCTGGTGACACAGCAGTAAATAAATCATTCACCTCATGGGGCTTAGTAAGTGAAGGGTTTAACTAAAAAGAGTAAGATATATAGGGTATTGAATGGTAATAAGTGCTATGGAGAAAATAAGGTTGACTGGGATTAGAGACCATCTCAGGAAGGCTTAATGGAAAGGACATGGCCCAGTCTGACCTGATCACTTGAAGTATACTCTGCCTTTATGTGGAAATTTATGTGGATATGGGGAGTAAGGGTAGAAATGGAAATGTCAGAAGCTCTATTGAAATATTCAGATAAGCAGGGCATGGTGGCTCATTCCTGTAATCCCAGTACTTGAGAGGATGAAACAGGAGAATCCAGACCAGCCTCAGCAATTTAATGACACCCTCAACAACTTAGAAAAACTTTGTTCCAAAATAAAAAGTAAAAAGTTGGGGGTGTAGCTTGGAGGTAGAGTGTGTATGGGTTTAATATCCACTATCTACCAAAAAACAAAGGAAAAGAAAAGAAAAAGAAATTCTCAGAGGAAAGGGAATGCTTCCCTGAATGAGGATAATAGTGAGGGAGGTGAGAGATCTCTGTACGCATTTTAGGTAGAGCCAAGGGAATGTTTACACATTCTAGTTTTGAACTAACTAAACATACAGACAGAGATAAAAGCATAAAAGTTGGCAAGAAAGTATGAGTTTTTGCTGTGCATTGAAAAACAAATATTGGGAAACTGTCTTCCTTACCGGGAAACTGAGAATCCTTCCTAAAATCATCCATGGACAAAATCACATGGCAACTCAGGTCTCTCTTGATCCCTGGATCATATCTTCTCAACATAGATACCAGTGAGAGAAATGAGGATATTATATGTGGAGAGCTTAGGGACTAAGGAGTGTGTCCGAAAATGTAGACAGAGCAAGACTGAGGTAGTGGACTTCCATTCTCTTCAGCTCCCATTTAGTAACTCTCTGATCTTTAGTAAGTCTGGAGATTCTTCTGTCCCTCCTTCCTTCTTTTCTCTTCCCTCCTTATTCCTTTCATCTCTATTTGAAATCTGTGGGCAGGAGAAGGGCCACTGGAGCTTGAGTGCACAAGCATTCTTCAGCTACATTATCCAAACTACATCCCCAGCCATACTCTGTTTCTTATTTTGAAACAATGCCTTACTAGGTTGTTGAGGCTGATCTCAAACCTGCAATTTTCCTGTCTCAGCCTCCCAAGTGCTGGGATTATAGCCATGAGACAACACATCCAGTTCATCTAAAATCTTTGAAAGATCTTTTTTTCTCAAATTATAAAGTATATCAACTAAGATGTCTCTGACCTCATTTAATCCACCTTAATTAAACAGAATGAATAAGAATATTTATTATTTCATACCACAGGAAGTCTAGAGATGGGAATACTTCATGGTGGGATAAAACAGTGCCTAGAGGATGAATCTTTCTGATTCTTTGCTCTGCCGCCTGGAGCATCAGCTTCATCCTATCACTGGTTCCCTTGGGGTCATAAGATGGCTGCCAGCAGTAATGGAAAGCATGAGATTTCTGGTTCACATTGGGGCAAGATGGGTGATGAGCTGGATCACTTTATTAGCAACCCATGGGTAGCCTATCCTTACATCTCATCGTCCCAAATAGCCTTAGATCTACTCAGCACTATGCCAACAACTATAGGGAATGAAATGTCCTCAAGGGGCTGCAATAAGTGTATGGGACCCATCATATTCACTTCAGAGGAAGACAGGAGATGGACCAAGAGGAGAACATGGGATAAGCTCAAAACCAGTGGAGGTCAGTGGATCAAGGTTTCTCTCAAGCAGGGAGATTCCTCAGTGAAGTTAGGTAATAAAATAAAAAATTGATTTTACATAATTTACATAAAAATGTGCCAGCATGATAATTTTCAGTGGTCCACTGTTCATCCAAACTATCAGTCCCAGAGAGGAAGCCCTGCCTGCATATGGTATTTTTAGTCTAAGCTTACGCAGTCCTTGCAGCTGTGTTATTAAACATGTCATTTGACTTCATGTGCAAATGCTATAACTAGAAAGTCTGGAGAGGTTTTGATCTGTGTCTGTTCATGTAGTTCTCAGTTTGCCTCTTTAAACATTCATACAAAACAACCACGTGGCTCTTTGTTCTCCTTGGGTAATGAATGAGTCTGTGTGGTGTAATGGAGTAGAGAAAAAGGCAAGGATAGAGGAAGTTGACGAGGGAAGAACACATGGAGGGGGAAAGAAGGAGGAAAAGAAGGAAGAAGGAAATGGAAGGCAAGAGGAACAGAAGGGAAGAAGGAAGGATAGGGAGATGACATCTGAAGTAAAACTTCCTCTGTTGTTCTGAGGCTGAAAAGCCAAAACCAAGAGGAGCGATCGCAGCTCTCCTCTGCCCTGGTGCCCTGAGTGACATTCTAGACAAATAAGCACTTAAGATGTCTCACTCTAAGCGCCAAGCAGAGCTCTCCAGGATGAACTGAAAAATTATAGTTTTCTAAAGTGGAACCTTTTGAGACACAGAATCTCAGGCACTCCTCAGGGTCTCTTGTATCGTAGGTGTCCCAGAAGCACCTCTGTGTAAGTGAACCACTTAAGAAAAGCTCAGAAACTTCCCCAGCTCCAGGAGCTGTGTGAATGGGGGCCTGTTGGAAATGTTTAACATAGGAAGCGCCGTGTGCCAACTCTACTGTAGACAGGAATACGTTAATGTCTGTTATAAATTGCTTTCAAATGGTTAAAATATATAATGACATTAAAGGGGGCTATGTTTTTCAGTGCTTTCAGGAGTTTCAGACACACAACTCCTATTTATTTGTGGGATTACAGTGACTCCCTCTACCCCCAACCTCATTAGAAACAAACCCCTGCCTGTTAATATACTGTTGAGGTGGAGAGAATTCATAACAGATTTTATCATGAAACTGACTTGACAGTGAACTCTTCTACCCACGAGAGTAGAAAGTGTTTTCATCTTGACCACCCGATGGGGCTTAGCTCCTAGTTTCCTCTTTCACATCCTAAAGCACTTCCCTTTGCCATTATTTTATTCCTACCGCCTAAATTACCTCCAACTAATGTTCATTTTTCCCCCTCTGATTTTCTTTTCCTTTCTGGTCTTAACTCCTGTGGTCCTTGAGTAACCCCCACCTGCCACCTGCAAACACCTGTTCCTCTTAGGTGGCCCTTTGCAGGAATTCTGTGGTCTTCGTTCCCCTTGTGTCAATTAAGCTCCCCTTTTACACCCAGGATCCTGTCTGCTTTGCTTTATATTAGAAGTATGTAAAGGAAAATGTGAAATCAGATATTTGCTCGAGAAAAATACAAACAAAACAACAGCTAAGACATTCTCAGTATTCACATCTGATCATGCAAAGAATATACTCAGAAAACTTTTCCCACTTTAGTAGGAAGAGGTGGCAAACCTTTTGAAACAGGAGCAGCTCTAATTAGCAACTTCAAATTTCAATGCTTCCCCAAACTACCTTCATGAAGAAATAGAATTCACATCTCTTTTATCTGCATCTCCACCACCTATGGACTTATTTCCATTGTAGCAGCATTAGTTCAAGAGTACTAGCTAATATATCAATTTTTCCCATATGATAGACATCACAAGAAAACTGTCATAGTTATATGATTTTTAAATCTTAAAAATCTAGCATAATGCTAGAACCTAATAGGTATCTAACAAATATTTTTAATGAATGAGTAATATAATCAAGAAGTAAAAAGTAATAGAGTTGGCAGGCATACATGGAAGACCTCTTAAAAAAAACTTTATAATTGTCTACAACTCAAACACCTTCTCTTTGGTGGTTTTTTGTTGGACCCTATGAAATGACTTGTGCAATTTGCCCAAGTTATTTTTGCTTTCTACTATGTTCTTCATTATGCTTTTCTTTGGTTTGTAGCTATTTCTATTTGTGTAGTATACGTTCTAAGCTTATTCATATGTATTTTATGTAATATACTAAATAGACATATTTAAGATGATATAATGCATATATAATTAAATATAATTATATTATTTATATCTTAAATTAGCAGAGTTTTATTTTTAGAGCAGTTTTAAGTTTATAGTAAAATTGGGTGGAAAGTACAAATCCCTTCCCATTCTTACCACATTATAATTATTTAAAAAAAGAAAAATATTAAGTCCTACTACCTGGTAGCCCAAGTTCCTAGATATTTAAAAATATGTTACTTTCTTTAATGAGAGTGAATTTATTTCTGAAGAGGCAGATTGATTTAAAAACTACAGTCCTACCATTAACCAAGAGACTTTTCACATTTTTTAACATATAAATACATTATTTAAACTAAAAATCTCATTGATTTTATTGTAGCTCTTCAACCTGGGTAAAACTGGTGAAATTAGCATTTTTACTCAACAGACCAATTTTGAGGTCAATTTTAAGGGTTACACACACCTATTTGGAACTGGCTCTTTTATTTCTGCTTGTACTGTAAGGGGTAATAAAGGGAATCTCTTGATTCAATGAAAAGAAAATTGAGAAGCCACTTGTTCAGTGGCTTGTTTGTTTTTAATAGCACAAACATGTACTAGCTGGTGATGGTCTACTCCTTTGCCACCAGTAACAAGGGAGGAGAACGAGAGGCAGAACGCAGCCCCAGCTGAATCATCGTGGCAATAAACTACTCAATTCATCCGGCCTGGCCAATGAAGCAAAAGCTGAGTGAGAAGATGGTTTTGTAATTTTAGAAATGGTTGTTTTGATGGCACATCTTTAAAAGATAAAATAATGAGTTAATGCGTCTTTAGGGAGTCACTTGGCTAAGGATTAAGGACCAAAAGAACAATTATTTGAAAAGTGAAAGTCTGAGTGAATGAACGGATGGCGTTTGTGTCCACAGAACATCTTTTCTAGTTCCCTTTTTTCTCTTGCCCTCTCTCTCATCCCACCCACACCATCGGTCCTTAAGTGACCCACAGACATTTGATTGCAGGTTCCTTCTCCCCCACAAAGCTCATTCGTGCTCAGTTCCAAGGCTCCCACAAGACAACATCTCCACCCAATTTCCACAAGCCACCAAACCATCGCCTTTGGATCCCCTATGCCCACCCCAGCTTTGAACCAGAAACAATGACAGAATTATCTTGAAAAAGAAGTAGCTGCCAGATACTGCTAAAATTTCCAGACCTTGAAAAAGTGCGTCTTCTCTCCAGATTGTGCCTTTGGTTAACAGAAGCCTCCATGTGACCCAGTCCATGTGTTCCATCAAGTTTTGAAACATCTGGATGGTGCCTGCAACTTTTTGGTGCTAACTGCCCACTTATTCATCATAAAAACAAATTTACCATGTTATAAACTGAAGGCAGAGCTCTCCTTTATGGGCAGACCTAAGACAATGAATTAAAGGAACTAAATTATACTTCACCAGGTATAGGTTTGGGATTTGCTCTAAGAATCTGATGTACTATGACAAGCTGAATTGGAAAGTGCCCAAAGAAACTTCTCTTCCTCTCAAAAATAACTGAGATGAAATTCTGAGATGATAAGTTAAGAACTAAAAGCTTTGAAACTAAGGGGTAAGACCTGTACCACCGGTTCTCTACTGAGTTCATTTTTCTTTATGGAAAATGATGATTGCCAAGCCTCAACAAACCCAAGAACCTGGATGAATGTTTTTCAACTGTTATCTGAGAAGAGTGGCTTTCACATATTGCTTACCACATAAGAATTCAAGATCAGGAGAGACTAAGCTACTCCAACATATTCCAGGTTATGAAGAAATTGATTTTATGTGCTGACTTTCTACCAGCTGACAAGCCACATGTATCTTACAAAGACAATTCTCTTTCTAGGAGTTCACATCTAAATACACCAAAATTATATCAGTATACTTGATATTATCGATATTCCAAACTCTATAAAGAAAAGAAACCCTTATAGTTTCCCCCATCTTTTCTTCCCGATTAGGAGTTGTGGCATCTCTTGGTATTTTTAACTTTGAGATATATCTTGTGACACAGAAAAGACAATATTACTTGTTAAGGTACTATAATGTCTACTCCTTGTTTAGAAATATATTCTGAGTATTTGGAGTTAAAGAAAAGAAGCAAATATGTATGTTACCTTCTTAGAATAAATTGTCATTCATTTCATCCTAACTAACAAATAGATACTGTAGAATTCAAAATCACTAATAAATGAAAAAATGTGATTTTTCTGCAACCTCTAATGTTTTAGGCAAGGAATGTCAGTGTGTGCTCAAACAATAAAATGAAATTTGGGAGTTTGAATACTCACATTTATCTAAGAATCATCCCAAAAGTACTTGCTAACCAAAGAGTAGAAAATGGACCTTAAAATGCAGAGAGGTCATGGCCTGACCCAAGTGTTCAAATTGAGCTATTACTAATAGGGAAGAAACCAAGAGTTATGTAACTCCTGCTACCTGCGATATAAGGTACATAGCACCACCATAAAGATACTTGCTAAAAAAAATATTTAATTTGAATCTCTACTTCAAGGAAATACAAGCGATATAGAAATAAGTTAAATGCTGAAACAAAAGGAAAGAATAAAATCAAACCTCAAATGTGAGATACCCAGATTGTTCTTTAAAATGTTTAAAGGACTGATGTAGCTTTTTAAAGGCTCAGAAAATAATTATTTCTCAAAGTCAATGCACAAAATCTAATTTAGTTCTGTTAAATAAACTAAAAGCATAAAATACAGTTGAGAAATTTTGAATATAAACTCACCATTAGAAGATATTAAGGAATCATTGCTTGTCCTTTTAAACATGATATAAACATTCTGTTATGTGGGAGAACATGCTTAATTTTAAAGATGCTAAAATATTCAGGAGTAATGAGGGAATATGTCTCCAAGTAACTTTCAAATGGTTCAGTAGTCAACATAAACATGATATTTAAATCATAGTTTCCCAGTCTCTTCACAATTGACAATCTGAACTGGCTAAATCTTTGTTCTGGGGCACTCACTTGTGTATTCTAGGATGCTTACTGACCCCTGGCCTCCTCAGGATGCTTACTGACCCCTGGCCTCCTCAGGATGCGTACTGATCCTCAGTATGTGATGAAATCACCTTCACATACTGCCCCTCACTCTCCAGTTGTGACAAATATAAGGGTCTTCAGATATGGCCAAATGTCCCCCGAGGCTAAAATTACTCGCACTTGAGAACACTCCTTTGGATAAAACAAAAATAAATATTTAAATAATTTAAATATGGCAAATGTTAACAGTTGATGGACCTATGTGTATGGGTACATAGTAATCACTAAGCTACCCTTGCAATGATGGTGAGTTTATAGGTAATCAATATACTATTCTTTCAACTCTTCTGTAAATTTAGAGTTTTCTAATAAGTAGATGTGAAATAAAATGATGTTTTGGCTTCATCCCTAGAAATACTTAATTGCCCTTAAGAATTAAGTGGGGGTAGGGGCTGGGCAATAGTATTTTTCAAAAGTCCCCTGGTGATGCTAGTGGGCAGTAGAGTTAGGGCCACTGGGTTTAAAGTATTTTATAATATGCCATCAGAGTTTTGATATGGCTTTAGGAAACAGAAGAGGAATGTGAAACACATTGTTATTTAATTCATTCCTCCTGTATCTTAAACAGAGGAAATATATTTTACTAGTTTGTATCCATAGAAGAAAGTGTCATCAAGAGCAGACAGTGATGTAATAGAGTGCTGCTTAAACTGTGGCTCCACCTCCCAGCCGCATTAGTATCCCTTGAGAGCTGGTTGGAAATGCAGAGTCTCACCCCCTACCCTAGGCCTGCTGAATCAGAATCACAATAGAGCAAAATTGGGGGTTGAGAACTGCCATGTAAAACACCCAAAGATAGCTGAGCTAATTGTATCTTTAAGTAGCCACATCACTGAGAGTTAAAAGTGAACCAGTTAAAAAAAGTTTTAGTCAAATATACCATGTGTGTAAAGTCTGATTTAATTTGACTGATTGTTTTAGTGTTGTATGGAAGCAGATCTCAGAGCTGGTACCCTCCCTTCCTCTTTCTTTCTCTCTTTCTTTCTCTCTCTTTCTCTCGAATGGTAACCCTCTCTTTAGGTAAACTTCTGTAGTGATCAAAGGCACACATAATTACTTTCATTCTCAAAATGTCAGAAGTACTATCCCTTTATTCCCATGAACTACCTCCACTCAAAATCAATAAACTAACAATCTCCGTTTTTTTTTTTTTATTACTGGAAATACTAAAGCAGCGATCTGCTCAAGCAAACTAAGTAGGAGAAAAAATCAAGAGCATTTATTTTTCACTGCGTAAGGCATAGAAATAGGATGTACCTCCACCATTTCATATCCCAAAACTTGAGCTCTTAGAATGGTATGGCTTACAGTTTTGTTTCTGTGCGGGGAAACGTCTTCTCTATTCTATCACTCTCCCTGCTCTAGTAGTTGGGGCAGAAACAAAGGCCAGGAAGATGCATGATCCTCACTCTTTATCCACCATACACACAGAAAAAGCTTTAAGATGTACTTTCTATTCCTGCATCCCTTGCTCTGCTAAATGTTTCAAGAGATGAAATATTCATTTCATCCCTTTGACTACTTCAGAGCACAACAGGCTTCTCGTTAGGAAATATTTTTGGTAACTCTAACAAATTTTTTCCGTGTACAATTCCATCTAATTATCCTGTACTACAACCATTTAGAGTACCCAAGCCAGCCCTTCTTCTCTGTTGCTACACCCTCCAAATATAGCTCTTGTAGTCAGAGGCAGCTCGCACATCCTCTCTGAGTCATAGCCCAGGTGCCTAAGACGAGTAGAATGCATCTGTCAAAATGAATCAACAATAGAAATACTGAGTAGGTGAAATACTCCTCTTTTCTTTTTACCTCCTACATTTCATCTGAAAGTTGAGGGGGAGAAGAATTCTGTGTAATTTCTCAAGTAGAAAAGGAATTTACCTTTCGCATTGCTCTGCAGTGATTCGGTATGTAATCTGCTCTTCCTTCTTAGGAAATTAAAAAAAAAATGTTTTGGTCAAAGTAGCATTATTTGAATCTCAATTTTGCTCCCTACCTCGTGACTTTCCAAGGAACATTGTCCATGGCATATAGATTATTCCACTATTGTTATCACTCAAAATATTGGCCATCTTATTTGGCTAGACATGACTGTGTACAGAGAATCATTTCGATGCTCATCTCTTGCAGAGCTTCACTTGGTCATTTTTATTTCCCAGTTTTGTCCATCACTTCAAAAGGAAACCCTCCTAGGCCCAAGGGGTTAATTTTCTTTTACAATAGAAAGAAATGCAAATGACGCAAAGAAAACAGAAGTAAACATTTAAATCTTCTGGTTGGAAAAGGCTGTGTAGTTAATTAAAAAAAGAGGAAGCCACCACTGGTTTGCATGAGAATTTGTGGGAAGGCTGCCCATTGTTAAATTAGGATCATCCATTCATTGCTGAATTTGATTTCAGCACACTCCTTGCTTTAGTTCTCCGGTGGGAACTAGGCCAGCTTTGAGATTTACAGTCTTCCCCATCTGTTCATGCCAACACATGGATCTTGGGAAGGTGTTCCATGGTGTTTAAGATGTTTTCAATAAGAAAAACCTATCTGTGGGGTAAATTCACTTTTTGTCCCCTCCTTTTAACTTTCATTTGGCTATGAACTTGGCTTCTTTGTTCTTTTATGACTAATATTACCATCTGTGACATTACATATCAGCATAGCAATGTAACATATTAAGCACGGGAAAACTGGGAATGCTTGACTTCATCCAAGCATTTGTTACTTAAAGTTCCAGGCTTGCTTTCGAGCCACCTGAAGCGTTTCCCAAGTCCCTACCAATCTAATATATTTAATTAATCAAAGCATTCTTGTCTCATTAGAAACCAGAACCATAAAACCTTTGGCATACCAAACACTTGGTAAGCCGTCTCTAACAACAATGGTCTCGCTAGCAGTAATTTTTCCAGCATTGGTTTCAACAGGAAGGACCCTGTGGAGAGCACTGGGCTGCCATCGGAAGCAGCTGCTGACAGAATCATCTTGATTCCTTTTCACAAAAAGATCCACGACAATCAGCAATCATGTGTCAGAACCTCTAATCTCAAGAGATCATGGGTCTCTCCATTGTAGATCCCAAGACATCCGCAGAGGTCAGTAGGGAGAATTGTACTACCTGGGGGCAATGACACAGAGAGTCAAAGGTACAGAGATTAAGCAATTATCAAAATAGATTGGTCGTCAGGTATAATAAGATCAAAATGTGTAACCCACCTTGCACTTAGCTACATACCTACCTCCAAATTAATGCCATTATTTCATACTTATGGGACTTAAATCAATGAAGAAATTAGTAGTTTCTTTTTCAAACTGTGTTTTTAATCTAACTGTAAAATGTGCCTTAAATTCTGTCAGATTTTGCAAAGGCAGCATCGGGTTCATGTTTTGTATTGACAGTGTAATCTGGCGCAGAACACTGAATTGTTCCTGTGTTCTTATATGAAAGTATTCCCAAAGCCATACTGGTATGAGTTTAGGTTTACATTTTTATTTGTAAATGAGAATGTGAAGGGGGACAATTGGTTGTGCTCTTGGGAATGTCGCAGATAGAAAGTCACTATGGCTTTTACTGGAAAAGCAGGTGTATTATACACTGTTTTAATCAGCTCTGGCTGCTATAGCACACTGTCATAGACTGGGTGGTTTAAGCAATACACGTTCATTTCTCATGGTTCTGAAGGCAGGAAAAATCCAAGATCAAGAAGCTGATTAATTCAGTTCCTCCCTGGATTGCAGACTACTGCATGCTCTCTGTATCTTCACATGGTGGAGAGGGAGAGAGATCTCTTTGGTCTCTTTTCTATTCTTATAAAAACATTGATCTCATCATAGAAGCCCTGTATTTATGTCCTTCTCTGGAAGTACTATCGCATTAGGGATAAGAACATCAGCATGAACCTTTCGGGAAGACTCAAATATTAAGGCCATAACATATTCATACATGGGACAGAATCCTGACAAGGCCACTTACAAAAATTTCTAAGACTAAAATACACCTGAGAAAACAAAGACCATCAAAAGGTACTATACTGGCAAAGATAGAGAATTGCAGAGCTATAATAGCAAACATGATCATTTTCTATGACTACACTAAATATTGCTTTTATTTTCTTTTTATTGTTTCACAAATACTTGTTTTTATATAGCTTAATCTACAAACTGCTTATTTAATACTCAGTGTGGTACATTTGAATAAAAGACATAAATGACATTTTTTCATCGTACCAGATGAAATGAAAGAATGTTTTCTGATCTGTGTGAGTTTTGAGTCATTGGTGGGTTATGAAATAAATTTAGTGAGACATAAATAGAATTTTATAATAGAGTAAGAAAGTTTCATGTGTATCACACACAATAAAGGTAACTAATATTTTATGCAAGTGTTGTATTTTGTTTATATACACATACTGAATCATGCTAAAAAGTGTTAGATCTCAGTTACAAGTTTAAAAGCCACTACTCTAAATTGTAACTTCTCAATTTTTATTCTATTTAAGATGAAAAATTTTTTTCAATGTATGCATGAACACACTTTGTAGAAAACTAACCACAAAGCAAGTTAAGAGATGGACCAAGATGGTAGGTCAGGGTACTGTCACGTGGACGCCATTTAACTCACTGTACTGTTTTCAGGTAAACACCAGTCCTAAACCTGAGTTAAGATTATAAGGCATAGAAAATAGCATAGTCAAACCACCTTTTGTTTTATTGTCAGGCCATCACTGAGTGTCCACTATGTCCTTGGCAGTGTGCCTTGAGCCAAGAACACATGAGACTTAAACTAGCCCTGCCAGCCTGTGGCTCGCACTTTTAATACACACATTTTCCTTTTCATGAAAAGTGTTTTAATCAGCTTTCCCTTCACTGTGACCAAAATACCCAACAAGAACAACCTGAAAGAGAAAAGGTGTATTGAGGCTCATGGTTTCAGAGGCTTTAGTCTCTTGGGCAGGCTCTGACGTATAAATGGTGGCAGTTGCAGCAGCAGGGAGTGCGGAGGGGCTGCTCTCACATCATGGAGCCCCGAAGTAGAGAGAGAGAAGAAGGGGTGAGGGACATACATACCCCCGCCACACCCCCAATGTGTGACTTCTGCCTTCTCTGCCACACCCTACCTGCTGACTTTACTACCAATAAATCCACTCCACTGAGATCAGAACTTTCAAGATTCAGTTATTTTACTTCTCAACATTTTCACTTTGCCAATACATGAGGCTTTTCATGGGACATTCTATATCCAAACCATAATAAGAAGCTTCAATATTCTAAGCAGGCTTCTTCTTTCCCAGTTATTATTGACTTCACACTCCACCCAGACATCTGAGAAGGAAGGGTCCTTCTAAAAGTCAAACCTAATCGATTCATTTCCATCTAAAACCCTTTGTATTCCCATGAAGAGTTGAGATGACTTGCCAGGTGCCCTGCCAATCCACGAGGAGGCGAGGGCTCTGTGCTCTTCCCTGGTCACTCTCCCTGTCTTCCTGACCAAATGCCAGATCTCGAGCCGGGCGTGGTGGCACACAATTGTAATCTCAGCATTGAGGAGGCTGAGTGAGGAGGCTGAGACAAGAGGATCGCAGTTCTCAGCCAGCCTCAGCTACTTAGTGAGGCCCTTTGCAACTCAGTGTGACCCTGTTTTAAAATAAAAAGAATAAAATAGGGGTAGGGGTGTGACTTGGAGGTAGAATGCCCCTGCAAAAGAAAAAACCAAAACAAAAACCAAAACAAACAAAAAACCCAAAATGCCAGTTCTCTAAATGTAAATGTTCTCACCATGACCAACCTTAAGCTGCCAACCTGTCCTCACTGAAGATAGTGTGAGGAAGAAATACACAGTGGCTCATCATTAGAAAATACATCCACTGTACAGATTAAGTAATGGCAAAGTCTAATAAAGTACTTAGGCAGTGACATGCTGTGCAGTTTTATTACCTTTATCTCCAGAATAGTTTATTAATGCTAAATTTACACAATTCAATTATTATTATTATTATTATTATTATTATTATTATTATTATTACTACACTCCCAGACCTATTTTATACTTTTTTATTTGGAAACAGGGTCTCTTAAAGCCAGTGCAGCTAGCTTCGAACCGGCGCAATAGAAACTGACTTGAATCATAGCAGAAGAAAGATATAGTACTTAAATTTATGGTTTTACAACCTAAGTTTTCTGTCGACAGCAAGCACTAGAGTCAAAAGGGAACTGCAAGTGACTCTAGTCACTTTGTGTTACAGATAAGGAAACTGGGAATCCAGAATGAAACAGAGGCAAAAATTGACGTCCCCAAGGTAGCAGCAGGGCTCGGGATACTGACTCGGGCCAAAGGCTTTTCCTCTGATCTAGTCTTGTTAACGTCTGGATTTCAAACCCTACCATATGACTATGCTATTCTAATTCCAAACCTATTTTAGTGTCAAATATTGTGATCATAATCACAATGAAAACCTCCCAGAAAGGTGTCAGGCCAGCAGGAAGTGCCACAGAACCCTTCAACTGAGTCCGAAGGACATACAGCCAGGGCTCCATGGGGAGGTGCTGAAGGTGGTGTCTGGAGAAGGAGCTAGGGGCAGGAGGGAGAATAAAACAGTGTAGCTGGACAGGAATCCAAGAAGGTCGCTCCATGGGGGAAAAGGACCTCAACTCAACTCGAGTAGGTTCTTGACCTACCCCACTGAAAAGAATTACAGAAAGAATCAAAAGCAAAGCATAAGCAAAGATTTATTAAGGAATAGCAAAGATGTTACACACCGTAGGTAGGTGTCCTCGCACCTTGCCTTCTCAGACAAGAAAAGATAGGCAAGGCGCCCAGGCTTCAGCTCTGATCATCTGTGTGATGTTCCTGGGAAGAAATGTGCAGGTTCCCAGGGAAACTTCTTTGAAAATAAAATCCTATCAAAGTCATTTGATACTTAGGGTTCAGTGTGTTTCTTCTTGGTCAAGCCATCTAGCCATAAATCAGTGGTGGGCACACTGTGTAGGCCAGTCTTTGGTGAGATTTAAATTGACTATGTTTTTGTTCTAATTGATATGGAATCAGCATTCACCTGGGGGCTTTGTTCATCTTATTAAAAAAGACAAGTATGACTGGTCATGCTGGGCCATCTGGGCCTGCATTTACAAATGGTCTCTTTTTCTTTCTCTATCCAAGCCTCATCTATTCCCCAAAGAGGCTCCTGCTAAGAAGGACAGGATGGAAGCGCCCTGGAGATGACACGCCCCACCCAGAGGAGCAGCAAGCCTTCCTTCTCCCCAGCACTGACTGAGCTGCCTGGTTGACCACAGCATCCTCGGGGCCTGTGAAGCAGATATTTTCCAAGCAAGATCTGAACAATCAGAGAGGTGTATGATATCCCTAAAAAATAAAACCTTCCTAGTTGTCATATAGGCTTAGATAATGGCAATCAAGGTTGCATGGGAATTTTTTTCATGAAAATTAATAAAATTATTCAAAAAATCTAAAATTCATCTGAAAGTTTTCAAAGAAGTGTGTGTGTGTGTGTGTGTGTGTGTGTGTGTGTGTGTGTGTGTGTGTGTGTGTTTTCATGGTACTAGGGACTGAACTCAGGGGCCTTTTTACCTCCAAGCTATATCTCCAGCCTTATTTTATTTTTTATTTAGAAACAAGGTCTCACTAAGTTGCTAAGAGCCTCACTAAGTAGCTGAGGCTGGTCCTGAACCTGCACTCCTCCTGTCTCATCCTCTCAAGTACTGGGATTACAAGCATGGTCCAACATACCTGGGTCCACAAAAAACATTAACAACAACAACAACAAAAAAAAGATCTAGGAACAGTGGCCAATGAGCCTGTAATCTTAGTACTTAGGAGACTGAGTCAAAAGAATCACAGGTTCAAAGCCAGCTTCAGCAACTTAGATATCCTCAGCAACTTAACCAGACCCTGTTTCAAAATAAAAAATAAGGGACAGGGGTATAGCTCAGAGAAAGAATACCCCTGGGTTTAATCTTCAGTACCACAAAAACCAATAAGTGAATGATGTTCTTGTTCTTGTTCTAAAAGCTAGGAAATATAAAAATAAAATTAAAGTACGGCTTACTGGCATGGAAACTGAAAAAAACATTTGAGAATCACTAGCCCTAAGCAGGCTGTATCAATACAAAAACATATTCATACACATATGTATGTGCATATTGTAAAGAGCTCTTTTAAACAAATTTGCACAATCCAGCATTTCTCATTCCCTTCATAAAGCAAAATTACCAATGCCCAGAACCCAGAAGACTCAGGGATTAAAGTAAATAAATGTGTGTTTGCGTGTGCGTATGTTTGCATTCTGTTGCTATCTCAGTTCATTTTCTGTTACTAATAACACACCACCACAGACTGGATGAGTTATAAACCAAAGAGGTTTATTTTGGCTCACAGTTCTGGCCCAAGGTTGAGGGACTACATTTGGTGATGGCCTTTTTGCTGGCAGAGTCCTGAGACAGCACAGGGTACCATGTGGAGAGAGATGGGAATCTTGCAGAGAACTAGCCAAAGTAGCTTTAGTAGCAGACTGTCCCATGAGATTACCCATCAATCTATTAATCTATTAATTATATGGATGGATTAGTCCATTTGTACAGGCAGAATCTACAGAGCCATGTGTGTCCCAAGTCAATAATATCTCTCTTCAATCTCTTAATGCAATTTTGTGTTATAATTATTTTATTTCATCATACACAACATGGGTGTTTAGGGAAGTTTTTTATATAGTGAAAACTATGTTGAATGATATAGGAATTTGAGGCAAAACCAAGCCACTAAAAATGAAGCTCATAAAATATACAAGTGTTCTGATTTGGGTTTATGTTTATAAGTTCTTGCTTCACTTCAAAGAAACTAAATCCAGGAAATACAAATGATGCCCTGTGGGTGTAGTTTATGCAAGAAAGTGGAATGAGAATTCCAATCAATGATGTATATTCAAAAGAGCCTTGGAACCACGTTAAAAGTTTGACAAATTCATATAGTAAAATTATTCAAGGTAGGTAAGAACAACTTTTTATCATTCTTTGCTCAGCTTTGTTGATTTATCAACTAGTGAGTAATTTGAATATATAATAAAAACAAAAACTTTATTACAAGTCAGCCACAAAAAAATAAGAAATCGGATTTTCTCCCTAATATGCAAATGCTAGGGAGAAAATGGGCCATAGGAGGAACTCTAGATGAAGAAGGAGATACTATAGATGAGCAAATAAGGCGACCTGAGAGGAGGAAGGAGGAACAGGGAAATTCTGTAATGAAAATGATGTACTTAACAAACATATCACTGTCAATCACTAAGCCAAACATGAGGAGGGAGGGAGAGGGAATGGGGTGGGAACTGGGTAAGAGCTAATTGGGTGCATTGTGCATGTATGTCTCCACCATCTTGCATCCCGTTAAGATGTATGAATACAATGCACCAATAAAACAATTAAAATATCTTCATTACATTATTGCAGAAAATATAGCTATTTGGAAAAATCAAGTAAAATCTTTTTTGTGTGTGTGTGAACCCAGGGGCATTAACCAGACTACAATCAAGCTACAACCCCAGCCCCATTTCTTATCCTTTATTTTGAAACAGAGTCTCACTGAGTTGCATAGGGTCTCACTAAGTAGCTGAGGCTGCCCACAAACTGTGATCCTCCTGTCTCAGCCTCCCAAATGCTGGGATTACAAGTGTGTACCACCACGCCCAGCAAGTAAGATCTTAAGTCAGACTTTGTGCTAAACACAATTCACAATAAAAAATAAATAAAATTTATACTATAAAAATAAAATTAGTGCTGGACATGGTAGCACACGCTTGTAATCCCTGCACTTGGGAGGTGGAGACAGGAGGATCTCGCAGGTTGGAGCCACCTGCTCTGGCTTAAGAGACCCTGTTTCCAAATAAAACTATAAAATAGATCTGGGAGTATACACTGGAGGTAGAAGGGTTCCCAGGAACCCCAGTACCATCAAATATATATATATATATATATTTGGTGTATATATTTGATGTATATATTTGATGTATATATATATGTATATGTGTGTGTGTGTATATATATATATATATATATATATATATATATATATATATAGTACTTCAATGATAAAGGAGACTTAAATGGGCAAAAATCATTCATTATATAAAAGCACAGGAGGGAAAAATATTTTGGGGAAGAGGCTGGGAGGAGAGCCAACCACAGACCTCTCACACTCTTGTGATATATAGGCACTTCTCGCCTACCGTCTGGAGTATATTCCTGGTCAGTAATTCAGGGTGCAGAACCTGACCCTGTGGGTCACATAAAGAAAGTTTTAAAGGTAAAACAATGTGAGCTTGGTACAGGAATGTATGCTTGTAATTAAAACACTTGGGAGTCTGAGATAAGAAGATCACAGGTTTGAGGCCAGCCTCAGCAGCTAAGAGAGACCGTCGGCAACTTAATGAGACTCTGTTTCAAACTAAAATCCCTGGAGGTGTAGCTTTGAGGTAAAATGTTCTTGAGTTCAAATCCCCAATGCCAATAAGTTAATCAATTAATTAAAAGTTAAAATAGTATACAATGCTATTGGAGTTTCCTCTGTCCTGGTGCTGAGTTGTCTTTCTTGGGTGGACTTTGAGTCTAGGAGCAAGCTCTATCTACAGTGTGGATTCCTGCCTCACTCCACGTCTGCCCTGCCCTGCGCACATGTCTCCCTAATCTGCAGCAGGATTAAGTTTGAAAATGCACTGTAGTTTCAAATCATGAATTTCTGATAAGAAAAACAAGTCAAACTCTCTGGTGCTCTCAACATTTCCTCGTTATGTGTATGTATGGCAGGTGAATTGGTTGGTAAAGGAATGGTTCATTTTGATGTGTTTTATAATTGCCTGAGGATTAAATAATACTTGGGGATACATCATCTCATTTGCTAAAAAGTCAACTCTTTCAACTGATTACAGTGTTTCCTACATTGACATTTCCCTGAAGTGCTCCTGGTTCGGGATAACAGGATATATTAAGCTCCTAGTGCCAAAAGATGACTAGGTTCATGAGCCTAGTGGTCTGGCCCTGTAATAAATCTGTCTGAAAGTGTGTATGGGGGGGGGGGTCATAACCCTCCCTTTGGGGTGTCAAATGTAACATTAATATGGTATGGTAACTGTTAGAGAAATATTGTGAAGAAGCCATAAAAAAGTGATTTATACCTTATTACCAAGTAGCTAATAATTATGGGTTGAGGGGGGAAAGTGAGAGAGATGGTCGTAAAAGCAGAGTGAAAATAAGATAAATGGGAGGTACAGCATATGTATTTATAAAATAAAGGAAATGTGGAATGTTGAACGTGACAATGGGCATCCATCATAGAGGAGTAATTGTTGATAGTTGTGGGCAATCAGAGCTTCCTAACTGCACACTGACTTAAGAGAGTATCAAGAAGGCATTCAAAAAGTCCTAATGAGTATGCGTGCATTTCCTTTCAAATTACTCCAAAGAGCCTATTTTTTAAATGACAGTATGCACACATGTGCCAGTTTTCTTCTTATTCTTCTCTCATCTGTCTGTTTTAAACAATTTCTTCTTGTTTCCCCTCACATCCCTAATAGGGGTAGAGATTGGATGTCAAATATGAAAGTCTTCATATTGGGGAAAAAAGAAGAAATTGTAATTCAATATATTATGTGCACAGTTTCAATATTACATCTGGGGGTACTCAAGTTCACATTTTCCAAATAACAATACATGGTTCTTTCCGGAATAAGCAATAGGCCCTTTCGCCTGAATTAAGAAAGCTACAGCAGGCTGTACCAGCGACATTCTACTCCTCACCACACACAAGACAAAAAATACCAATTTCAGATATCCTGGCTAAGCAATAAAAATCATTAATCTTATTCCACTTTAAGACTCGAATGCATTTTTAACCTAAAACATAATGAAAAGGGAGGAATAAAGCTCACTGCTGAATATTAAAATGGGATAGCTATCTCAAGAAAAGAAATTGTGTGATTAGGTGTCTAATTGAACTCACTCCTTATTTATTTATTTATTTATTTATTTATTTATTTATTTATTTATTTATTTTGCAGGTCTGGGGGTGGAACCCAGGGGCATTAGACCTCCCAGCTACACCCCCTGCCCTGTTTTTTTATTCTTTATTTTCAAACAGGGTCTCACTGAGTTGCAGAGGGCCTCACTATCCTTTTTTAAATGAAACATCACTTTTTATTTGAAAGAACACCTGAAAAAAAGCAAGTGGTTATTGAAGCTTGGATTTATGGCAGATGTGTTCTCAAAAATGAACCAGTTATTATTTTCAAGGAAAATCATTGACAGCATTTGTGAATAATAAAATACAAGCTTTCAAGCAAAAAATAGAGGTTTTAAAAATACAGGAATCTGCTACAATGAGCTAGACTGTTTCTGATACTTACAGGGCTTTTGGATGAGATTTGGTGGTGATATTAGCAAATACAACTTTTATATTGTTTAATGAAGTATACCAATATGAACTCAGTGAACTAATAGTTTTCCAAATGACAAATATGTGGTGTTACAAAAATCTCAAATAGTTAAAAAAAAAAAAAATATATATATATATATATATATACACACACACACACACACACTTTGGTGGTACTGGGGGTGGAACCCAGGGGCTTTCTAACTCCAGGCTATACTCCCAGACCTATTTTACATTTTATTTTTTGGAAACAGGGTCTCACAGTTGCTGAGAGCCTCACTACCTCACTAAGTAGCTGAGGCTGGCTTGGAACCTGCGCGGTCCTCCTGTCTCAGCCTCCCAAGCCTCCCAAGCCTCCCAAGCGCGGGGATTACAAATGTGTGCCACCACGCCCAGCTTAAAAATCTATTTAAAGTATCAGCTAAATCATAGATTTTAATCTAAGAGGGGATAAAAGTTGTGAATATAATTTTATATGCTGTATCAGTTGTAGATTCTGCAACAACCTTTAAAAAAACTACCACCTCAAGTTTGGGCATAATATCAAAGAAGAATATCCAAAATTATCTGAAAAGTCTACTTAAAAACTCCTATTTTTTCAATTATGCAGCTGTGTGAGGACATACTTTCTTTATGTACGTCAAACAAAACAATGTATTGCAACAAATTAAATGCCAATGCAGATAGGAAATTCCAGCTGTTTTCTGGGAAGAAATTTGCAAACACATAAAACAATGCTACTCTCCTCACTCTTTCTTTTGTTTTATAAGATAAAGACAAATGTTACTTTGTTATCACATGCTAAGTTATGTTATTTTTGTTAGCAGAGAATGGGTTTCTCATTGTTGTAGTAGCTGGACTGCCAAATAAATATTTTTAAATGTATCAATTTTAATTTCTGATTTGGTACATTTTGATAGTTTCCATATAAACAAAAATTCCTTGGAGTCTTCAATAATTTTTTAAGGGGTCCTAAGAACAAAATTTTGAGATTTTGAGAACAGTAGTATTCGATGAAAAATAAATCATGATTCGCTATTATTTTTTCTTCAGCCACTACCTGATTAAAATAATTGAACCAAAAATTGAATGTTAAAGTTTTTTTGTTTTTTTGTTTTTTTTTTGGTGGTACTGGGGTTCCTGGAAGCCCTTCTACCTCCGGGCTACACTCCCAGACCTATTTTTACATTTTTATTTGGAAACAGGGTCTCCTAAGCCAGCGCACGCGGCTGGCTTTGAACCTGCGCCATCCTCCTGTCTCCGCCTCCCAAGCGCGGGGATTACAAGCGTGCGCCACCACGTCCGGCAATGTTAAAGATTTTAATAAATGATAAATAAAAACTATAGGCGTTCATTGTGGGCTTATTTTGTCAGCTCTTAGCTAAGAACTCTGTTTCATCACTGCTGTGTTATCTTCATGACCAAGCTGAGAGATTGTTATTCTCTGCCCATTCTTCAGAGAACAGACCTGTGGCTTAAGGAGTACAAATAACCGAGTCAGCTCCCAGCTGGCCCTGGCACAGCCAGCTTTGAAAGCAGCAATCCTGGCTGATATGGAGACAGCCACTGAGTCACATGTCCACTTGTCCTAAGCCAGAGGGTCACGTGGGCAGCTTTCTGATGGCTGGCACCTCGTCCCAGCCCCTTTCTCAGTGCTTAATATGCTTTATCTTAATATTTACTTAAAATTTTAAAGAATGAAGTAATTATTTTTCATCCCCTGTTACAGTTCAGGAAACTGAAGCTGTGGGTATTAAAGTGACTTAGCCATGAATACCACCGTGATAAAGGGCGAGGATGTGAATCTTGGGGTTTTTTGTGGCTCTACTACAGGGACCTGAGCTCTCCTTACTGGTCCCTTTGTGGTACACTCAGTAGCGGCTTAGCGAGATCCTTTTGTACTTTACTTCATTTTTCTGTCCCCCATGTTTCCATCACTCTCCCCATTAAGGCCACCATTGCAGTGCCTTCACACAACTGCCTGGATATGCTTCCTTGAAAACTAGCATTGAAGTACATGTTTTTCATTTGTCTAAATGTTATTATTTTGTAGCTATAATCTGTTTTGTAATCCCACACTGTTTTCATAGTCTATGAGGCTATAAATAGCTTAGTGTTTTGACTGCCTACATAGTATTTCATCATGTGTGTCCACTACTCTTTATTAGATAGTTCTAGACTTTACCAAACCGCTGCTACCACCAGGAAGCAATAAACCACCCCACACATAACCTTTTATGGACAAAACATTCCTAAAGGCCTACTCTCAGGAAGTGACCACTGAATCATAAGACATGACATTATCAATTTTATTAAGTGCTTCTAGAGTTTTCCCTAGTGCATATAGAATGGGCTTTCCCCAGTTGAGCACAAATATTAACATTTCCTCATTTCTAATGACACTTGGTATTGTAAAACTTTCTCATTTTTGTCCTTGAAATGGATGTAAGTTTGTATCTAATTACCGTTTTAATTTGCATTTGCTAATTATTACAGAAATCGAGCATATCTTCACCCACATGCTAGCCATTTGGGTTTCTCCTTTGCACTGCCAATGTTTAAATTGTATCCATTTTTCTACAGTGCTTTCTTTCTATTGTTGATTTATTTTTATATCGTAATAGTAATAATGTATTTGTATTAAACATTTCCTAATCTGCTATCTGTTGGTTACCTTGATTTAATTTTTTTTCCTTAAAGAATAACCCTAACTTTAAATATAGAGAAATTTATCAATTTTTTCCTTCAGTGGTTCATGATTTTTGGATCTGGGTTAAAATTTTTCATCCAAAAGTCATGAAGATATTTTTCTGGTTTTTTTTCTACTAAATTTGGTATTTTGTCTTTCACATTTAGGTTTTAATTCATCTGGGTTTTACTTTATGCATGATGAACTTTTCAAGTTTTATTTTTCTCTACTTAGCCAGTTTTCCTAAGAGTTTCTAATAAGCAATCCACTTTTTATTCACTTATTGTAGCCTTGCTTTGATACCAGTCCCTGTGAGTACCAGGCTTTCCATTCTATTGCATGTTTTGTTTACTCTTTTGACAATAGCACATAACCTTTTAATAATTTTGACTTTGCAAAAAAACTTTTAATAATTTTGACTTTGCAAAGACATTTCTAAAGAACTTATGGACTGCACATGCTACCACCTCGCCTCCAAATCTTGGGGCCATTTGTTCTTTTTCAAATTTATATTACATTACTGGTATATTCATCTGTCTATATCCACTCTATTTTTCTATAGTCACTTTTCCAAGTTCCTAAAAACTTGTCCTTAGATTTTACCTAAAATTGTATTGAATATATAGATTACTTTAAGCAGAAATGATATAAACATGTTAGGTTGCCTCATCAGTGTACATGGTATATATATTTTTATTATTCATATCTTATTTGGGGACTTTAATGGTGCTTTACATTTTTCTCCCCTTTAAAAAAAGTTCTTTGTTTCTTGAGTTAGTTACTTTCTAGGTATTTTATAATTGCTGTTGCCTTTGTAAAGAGAGTCTTGTTTTCTATTAAATTTTCTACTCTATTATTGTTAGTGTAAACAGGAGCTACTGAATTTTACAAGTTGATCTGTTGCCTTTCTTAGCAATCTGATTTGTCTTCTTATTCTAGGCCATAAGCATGTTAATTCTGTCAGGGTTTCAGTTAAGATAATTATATTATCTGCAAATAAAATACTTTTATTTCTTTCTTTTCAATCTTTAAGCTCCTTATTTCTTTTTCATGCCTTACTGTTTTAGCCAGGATCTTCAGGGTTCCTGGTAAGACATTCTCATCTTGCTTCTTTCATAAATGTATATGTACAAATGTGCATGTGTGTATAAAATATACATTAATTAAAATGACTGTTTGTTGTAGCTTCTTTAAAAAAATGAATTGAGTAAAGTTAGAAGAATACCTTGCTAATCTTTCTTTTAGAATTTTATCATAAAGAACATTGAAGCCAGCTAAGGTAGTGTACGTATACGCCTGTAGTCCCATAACTTTGGAGCTGAGACAGAAGGAGTGAGGTTTGAGACCAGCCTTGGTCTCAAGAGACTCTCAGCAACCTAGAGAGACCCTGTCTCAAGTAAAAAAAAAATTTAAGAAAAGTAGCCGGGCGTGGTGGTGCAGGCTTGTAATCCCAGCACTTGGGAGGCTGAGACAGGAGTATCACACTGGTTCAAAGCCAGCCTCAGCTACTTAGTGAAGCTCTCAGCAACTTAGTGAGACCCTGTTTCCAAATAAAGTATAAAATAGGTCTGGGAGTATAGCCCAGAGTAAGAAAAGCCCCCGGGTTCCACCCCCAGTACTACAAAATTAATTAATTAATTAATTAATTAATTAAATTAAATAAAAAAGGTCTGGTCATTTGGCTTGGAGGTAGAATGCTCCTAAGTTCAATCCCTAGTACCAAGAAAAAAAGGTCACTGAATGTTAAGAATTGTTTTCCTCATATTTATTGAGATAATAATGTGAATTTCCTACACTGACCCATTTTTCTATTTGGAGGTGAATTAAATTAATAGATTTTATGTTCTATGGTAGATTTTATGAAATTAAATTATATTCAAGTAATTTTAATAAACCCTTCTTTTTTCAAAATTAATAAGCATTCCACTGGGCATGGTGGCGCACACTTGTAATCCCCGTGCTTGGGAGGCTGAGACAGGAGGATCGCACAGTTTCAAAGCCAGCCTCAGCTACTTAGTGAGGCTCTCAGCAACTTAGTGAGACCCTGTTTCCAAATTAAGTATAAAATAGGTCTGGGAGTATAGCCCAGAGGTAGAAACCCCTGGGTTCTACCCCAAGTACCACAAAAAATTAATAAACTTTTCTTTAGAGAAGTTTTTATATTCACAGAAGAATTAAGTAGAAGGTATAGAGCTTTCCCATGTGTGCGCTGCCCCCACACATATGCCCACTTGCCTTATCAACTTTTGAAACACAGTGGCTTGGTGCAATGAACGTAAAATAACATGCCATCACCATCTACAATCCATACTCTTGGTGTGACACATTATACTTATTTGGGCAAATGTATCCACCATTGTAAAGTTATACTGAAAGCTTCACTGTGGGGATATTTCTAATGGGAAACCTATAAAACTGCGGCCTGGGTCCACCTTCTCCCTCCCAACTTCCTTTATCCTCAAGGAGCCTCTCATTACACTGACTTCAGGAAGATCTTCTCTGTTCTAGGCCCGCATTTAAGTAGGAGGAAGGTGAGACCAACCTCACCATTCTCTGTTCCCCTCAGAGCTGCCGTTTTGCCCCACTCAGGGGTAGAACTCCCACTGATTCCTCTTCTCGTGTACTTCTGATGCCAATGGATATTCTCTCCCCTCTATATAAAATTATTAGAGGTACAGTTCTACTAAATTGTACTCTACTGAAATTATTAATTTTTCACAATGTTAAGGTCTTAGCACAATCAACTCCCAACCTGTTCCCATTTCATCTCCAGAGTTTGTTTTGGCTTCGGGAGCTAGCATTTTATATTAGTTCTCTTTTTGTCAGCCAAAGCAGAGGCTTAAGTTTTAGTTTATTTGGCCCCCAAACCCATGCTCTATGACGTAATGAGCAGAGAGCAGATTCTGCAGAACAACTAGAATTCCAGATGCTACCTTAAAATAAGAAGCAAGTAAGAAAATTACTTTCCTTGAGAAACCGAAGGACATATTTTTTCCTCTGACCCACATATAATAAAACTTCATTTCAGAAAGTTCTGAAAACAAGTTATAAATAAACTGTAGATAACTACTCTTCAAATTATGATAGATTACCTTCCAGTTTACTGTGTACATTTTGCACATATTTTTGTGTTGTATAAATTTTTCATGCATAAGGAAAAGCAATTTACATTTTTTTCCTCTTATAAAGCAACGGCATAAAGCAAAAAGAAAAATCCTAAGATAGTTCAAAGGGAATTTGACTTCAACTTCAAATACAGAGCCATATCCCACCGAGATCTTGGCAAGGACAATATCCACCTCCTCGGAAAAGTCCTGACTTATGCCAGTATTTGAAAAATGCATTCAAGGTCTATGTCCCATGTCAGTTAAAAATACATCTGAGAGAACCCAAAAAGTTTGGCTACTATTAGAGGGACTTTCTACTTTGCAGCAGAGTGCTTCAATGGCTGCCGTCTCATCTCCTTAGTCTCTGCATTATATTTTGGAGGTGACCTCGCCATCAGGACTGAGACACTTAGTGGAGCTGTATCTTCTGCCATCACAGTTGGTTGTTTCATGGTCAAATAATCCTTAAGACACTAAATAGAGCCCTCAGAACCTTTTTATTACTTTAGAAGGAATCTAAATCATACTTCATTAAAATATAGAAGCATCTACTAAGGTTTGCTAGCCATGATTGACATAGTTGTCACTATCTTAACTCAAAGGCAAGCCTTTTCATGTATACTAGAAGGTTCACCCTAAACCTAAGGATTATGAACAACCCCTGAAAGTTTTATGGAGATATTGCACATTCTATATACTTTTTCACACTTTAAAGTTATGTGAACTTAGCCAGGGGCAGTGGTGCATGCCTGAATCTCAGTCCTTGAGAAGCTGAGTCAGGAGGATTGCAGGTATGAGGCCAGCCTCAGCAACTTAGCAAGGCCCTCAGCAACCTAGCAAGACCCTGTTTCAAAATAAAAAGTAGAAAGTGTTGGAGTTTAGCCTACTGGTACAGCACTTGCTCCGTTTATGTGAACCCTTAGGTTTAATCCTTAGTACTGGGAGGAAAAAATAAGTTACATGACCCCACGACCCACTGGTGTGATTCAACATACAGAGAAAATGACAGGGAAGTATGTAAGAAATAAGGCCCACTGCTTAATGATTTTATGTTAAGCTGATGTGTGGTTTTTGGCAGCTAAAATGACATCTAATAAAGTGATTTGACTGACATAAAGTCTGATGAGCTTCGTTCTCATATTTCCACAAAAAAATGAGTTTCCAGGGAGCCCGAGGTAGAGAAACTGACCCCCCCACTCCTTTTTCCACAGGCCTCAACTAATGGACTCATGTTTGATTAATGAATTCTCCCCAAGTGGTTCCCTTTTTTTTCGTTTTTCCTTGTTTTAATATAACAGCTTTATTAAATATAATTCATATCCCATACAAATCATTCATTCAAAGAGTACAATTCAATTGTTTTTGGCTTATTCGTAGTTTTGCAAATCATCCCTATGGTCAATTCTAGAAAATTTTCATCATTCCAAAAGAAACTCTGTCCCTATTAACAGTTACTCCTCATTTCCCCCAATCTCAAGCCCAAGTTGCCATCTCTGATTTACTTTCTTTCATTTGAGATTTGCCTATCCTAGACACTAAATATAAAAGGAATTATATTGTCTTTTGCCTTTGTGTTTGGCTTTTTTCACTTAGCATAGTGTCTGAAATTGAATCCATGTTGTAGCATGTATCAAGTACTTACTATCCTCAGATAAGGCTCTGTTTTATTAGAAACACAGTATTTCATTTGTCCATTAATCAGTCATTTTCACACTGAGTCTATTTTGAAGGCTATGGACATGCAGACACAAGATGTAGTAGGTGTGATTTCACTTCTCTTAGCGATGTCGATAAGACTAGAATTTCTGGGTCACGTGGCCATTCCATGTTTAAACCTTTAAGGAACGGCCAGAAAGCCCATTGTTTGATATGCTTGCTTACTCACCCCTGAATACACTTACTCAAAGGATATATTCCTGCTCCATTTTACTTTAGTCCCCTTGTTACACCCTCGCCTTCGGGTGGCACTCAGTATTTCCTAGCATTTGCTAAATTTGTGATCCCAGAGTTAGTGTAGGTGGGCACCATAAGGAGAGGAACAGTAACTGTTTAATTCACCACTGGCTGTCCAGCCCATAGCACCGTGCCTGACACCCAGAAGCCACTTGATGAACCTGAACAAAGGGAGGAATAAAGGAGCTCTGTTAGGCACTCAGTAAATGTCAAATGAGTGAATGAATGAATGAATGAATAAACAAATGAGTCGCCATCTCATCTTATCCTAAAAATCTTATATACTAAGACATTTTATATATTAATCACACATCTGAGTTTATCTTCTAAGCCTGGAATGTCCGACTAATGACATTTTCTAGTTAAATTGGAATAATTTGGAGGCATGTTACCCAGGAATTGTTGAATATATTGTCCTAAAATAATCAGGGTGTAGCTAAGCATGGTGGTGCATGCTTGTGATCTCAGTACTTGGGAGAGTGAGACAGGAGGATTGCAGGTTTCCAGCCACTCTCAGCTACTTTGTGAAGCCATCTGCAACTTAGTGAGACCCTGTTTCAAAATAAAGAATAAAAAATAGGTCTGGATGTTAGCTCAGAGGTAGAATGCTGCTGGGTTCAATCCCCAGTACCACACACACACACACACACACACACACACACACACACACACACACATCAGGATGTATAAGGGAGTATTGCAGAACTAAATAGACTGGATCACAGAAGATGAAAGGCTGAGTCCCAGTCTACATCTGTACACGTAACCACTGATCCTAACACACCCTGCCTACTTCCAGGATGCAATTGAACACAAACTATCTCATTTACTGAGCTCTGGGGTGGTGAACCAAGAAAACACCATTGCCTACAAACAGCAGTGATACATGGCAGGAGATATTTATTAAATATTTGGTCCAAGTCAGGAATGGTGGCACATACCTGGAATTCCAGTAATTGAGAGGCTGAAGCAGGGTAATCTTAGGTTCAAAGCTAACCTTAGCAACTTCAAAAGGCCCTCGGCAGTTCACGGAAACGTTTTTTCAAAATAAAAATAAAATAGAGTTGGGGGTGTAGTTCATAGAATGCCCCTGAGTTTAATCCCCAGTACCATTAAATATGATTTTTAAAAATCACATGATAGTTTATTAAAAAAATACAGTCACACGTTCTTTTATTCACACATACCTTCACTAGTAAAAGAAATCATGCCAGGCATGATGGTGCACACTTGTAATCCTAGCATTCCAGAGGCAGAGAATGGAGGATAGTGGTTCATGGACAGCTTCAGCTACTTAGCAAGGCCCTTCACAGCTCAGTGAGACCCTGTTTTAAAAATTAAAAAGACTAGCGCCGGGCGTGGTGGCGCACGCTTGTAATCCCCGCGCTTGGGAGGCGGAGACAGGAGGATCGCGCAGGTTCGAAGCCAGCTTCACTGGCTTAGGAGACCCTGTTTCCAAAAAATAAAATAGGTCTGGGAGTGTAGCCCTGAGGTAGAAGGGCTTCCAGGAACCCCAGCACCACCAAAAAAAAAAAAAAAAAAAAAAAAAAATTAAATAGGATGGGGGTGTATCTCAGAGGTAGAATGCCCCTGGGTTCCACCCCCAGCACCACAAAAATAAAAAAATAAAACAAATCATGTGAAAAATAAGCATGCATTTTAAATTATAATTTTATGTTGCTATGTGGACAGAGTGTTGGTTCTCAAAGCATTTCTCCATCCTGATCATATCAGCAAGTTTTTGGAAACTTTTCGAGATACTACTCTGGCTGCTAAAAAATAATTCATTTGATTCATTGGTTCAGGTGTTTATTTTTCCTGAAAAAAAAAATGAGTACTGTTTTTGAATATTGAAAGATAAAGTAAGCTGGGGGGGGGGTGCATGCTTGTAATTCCAGTACTTGAGAAGGTAAGACAGGAGGATTATAGGTTCACAGCCAGCCTCAGCAACTTAGTGAGGCCCTCCACAATTTAGACTGTTATAATAATAATTACTACTACTAATAATAATTATAATTATAATTATAATGATAAAACAGGGCTGTGGGTGTAGTTCAGAGGTATAATGCCCCTGAGTTCCATCCCCAGTACTATCATCATCAAAAAGAAAAGAAAAAAAAAGCCAGGTGTGGTGGTGCACGCTTGTAATCCCCGTGCTTGGGAGGCTGAGACAGGAGGATCGCACAGGTTCAAAGCCAGCCTCAGCTACTTAGTGAGGCTCTCAGCAACTTAGTGAGACCCTGTATCCAAATAAGATATAAAATATGTCTGGGAGTGTAGCCCAGAGGTAGAAAGCCCCTGGGTTCCACCCCCAGTACCACTAAAAATAAAAAAGAAAAGAAAAAAAATAGAAAGTATCAAAATAAGTGTTAATGTTAGGAATGGAGTATGAAATTGGTGTACTTAATTTTTTTTTAAAAAGTCTCTGCATCTTGAAGAGAATGAATCTACATATGTTTCATTAAGTATTTAGCTGAGCTTTTTCTGGCTGGATTGATAACTATGAGTTATGATAGTGGAAAAGGAATCAAAGATGTTTAGTGTGACTGCCATTAACCTCATCACCTTAAGTTAGCCCTTTATCAAGGTGTGAGGAGCAGGACATGATGGATGTTGCTTACAAGGGGTTCGTGGAATTCTCTCCTCTCCACCTTTGGGACCCAGAGACATTTGTAGGAAGCAGAGGGAACACGTGCCACCAAATTCTTAATCTTAAAAGTAGAAAACTGGTTGTAAATAAAGAAATGTGCTTTGAGATTGTTTAAATAAGTTGGAAAAACTAGGATATTAGCACCATTCGTACCAGATGGAGCCCTCTGATATACCTGCAATCCATGGAAGCAATTTGAATACCTCTGAAATAGATTTTGTTGGAAAATGGAAACATGCTCTTTGACAACAGCAAACGGCATTTGGGAACTCACTGACTTGAGCTTAAGTTGCCATTAAAATGGACCCTTTGCCCCTAAGATATCAGAACAGTGCAGCCAACAAATTTGTCTGTGAGGGGGGAGCAGAGGAAATGTATTGGGTCATTTGAAATAAAATCCTTTGCAGCTGACCCATGAGAGGTGCTGATGGCTTCCAGATGGAGGCCTGTCCAGTTCCCATTGGCCAGATGTTTGGGCCTGTCCGGCAGGATTGTTTTGTATGTAGAGTGGGGAACCATGGAAATAGCATCGGGACTGACCAAGGGCTTACCCTGAAATAAGGAAATTCCAGTCAGAGGTGTGGTCTATAGTTTGAAGCATATTCAGTGCACTCACTGGCTTCTACCTCAGCTCGGTCCCATCCCATCAGAGCTCTGTGCCTTTGGACAAGTTATGTAAACTCTCTGAAAATGAGTTACCTTGCGTGTAAGATGGGGACAGTAAGAGCACAGCCTGACAGCATTTCTGTGAGGAGCGTAAGGGGTGGCTCATGTCCCAGGCTGACTCAATATCCGTTCATAAATGGGACCCATTAATGCTCATCAACACTTATCTACGAGCATTGATAGAGTGCCTGCTATATGCCCAGAACTCTGTTGGGTGCTGCAAATACAAAAATAAAAAAATAGAGTGAATAAAACCTGGTTCTGGCCCTGAGGGACTTCAACAATAGAAGACAGATGAATAAATAATTGATAAGGATACGCACACAGTACTTGAGATGCACACCACATTCTGGCACTGGGCTCCCTAATGCCATTTTATTCAGTTTAGAGTATCCCTATGAGATAGCCACTTTCTTCTTCCCTTAACAGTGAGGAAACTTAAGCACAGTAGTCTTCCCATATCCATACAGATAGCACATAGAGAAGTTGGGTTTGACTTACTGTCCTTGCTACCCAATCATTCTGCCTTACAGGACCCAGAAATGCTTGGATGAGGCAGAGGGGCAACAGGAGTGGGCAGTCCCTTTGCTGCTGCTATAACAAGATACTACAGACTGAGTAATTGATAGCAGACAGAAATGATTTTGCTCACAGTTCTGGAGGAGGAAACCTGAGATTAAGGGTATGCATCTAGCAAGAGCCTTCTAGAGGCATCGGATGTGCTGGAAGCATCACAGGGACACAGAAGGGCAGGTGAGCAAGTCTCTCTTCCTCTCTCTTTAGAGTCCTGAGTCCCCGTCAGAGGGCACCTCATGACCTCATCTGACACAGACTGTCTCCCAAAGAGCTGTCTCCCAATATCATCAACATATAAATTTAGAAATTAAGTTCCCAATATTTGAATTGGGAGAGGTGCAACTTCAAACCACAGCAAAGGAAAAGTTCATAAATGAGGTAAAATGTTTCCTCTTCTTCTTCTTCTTCTTCTTCTTCTTCTTCTTCTTCTTCTTCTTCTTCTTCTTCTTCTTCTTCTTCTTCTTCTTCTCTTCTTCTTCCTCCTCCTCCTCCTCCTCCTCTTCTTCTTCTTCTCATTTTTTTATTTTTGTGTTACTGGGGATGGAACCCAGGGGCATTGTACCTCTAAGCTACACCCCAGCTCTATTTTTCATTTGTCTTTATTTTTTGAAACAGGGTTTCACTGAGTTTCGAAAGGCCTCGCTAAGTGGCTGAGACTGTCCGTGAACACTCACTAAGTAACTGAGGCTGTCGGCAAACCGAGACCCTCCAGTCTCTGCCTCCTGAATTCTGAGATTATAAGCATGTGCCACCACTCTGGGCCTCATTCTTGATGAATGAATCAAGAGTTACTAAGTGGCTCCACAGAGACAAGAATTTTTTTCTGTGCATGTACCTAGACCATGAGAATTAGGTAAAATCTTAAGGTCTTTAACACTTTCAACTGTCCAGAGGTAAAGACACGTGCTCCAGTCCAGGGATGTGAATACAGTTCTGGAAACGCTGCATTCCGCCACCACAGCATGCGTGATCTATCTCAGAGGTATATGCTCATGCACAGAACAAATCTTGACCTCTGTGGAGTTTGTGCTTTATTCAAGAGAGACAGAGACTAAATGGTACAATAAGAAAAACCACGTAGGATGGTGGTAAATGCCACCGAGGAAAAAAAATCACAATAAAGGGGTACACAGAGCTAAGTGGAACCCATAGCCACAGTTTTCAACGAGATGATTGAGGGAAAGCTTTAAAAAAAAAAGATGCTGGAGTTAAATTTGAAGGATGTGAGGGGAAAAGATATACCAGGGAAAGAGCTATTCCAGGCAAAAAGAAAAAAGAAAAAAAAATTCTGAGTGGGGCCGAGGCAAACAAGCATGTCTGCTCCTGCCACTGATGCCTGTGAGCACCAGCAAGGAAGTGCACATGCCCGGGAGAGGGTGGCTGAGAGGAAGGCAAGGATGGATGTGTTCTGAGCGAGCAGACGCTCTAACTCAGGACTGACAAAGTCCCACTCTGGACTATGGTGAGAATAGACCAAAGTTCAAATTCAAACCATGATTCACGGGGAGAAATGCATTATATATATGGTGACCAGGACATGAGCTTGTGTATATGTGTGTATATATACTGTTTAAGTTATAGAGTTACTCATGCTACACAGGATTATGCTTTTACTTTCCATCTTAGTAGAGGTTATCTTGTCTCACTTTTGAAATGTCTTGTTGTGATTCAATAAGTTGATTTTTATGAGTGTGTCATTTACAACCTGTAATTTTAAAAACACTTGAAGCCCCGTGGCACAAGTCTGTAATCCCAGTACTTGGAAGGCTAAAACAGCAGAAGAGCTGATTTGAGGCTGTCCTCAGCAACTTAGGGAGGCCCTCAGCAGCTAAGCAAGACCCTGTTTCAAAACAGAAAAATAAAATAGGTCTGAGAGTGTAGCTCAGATTTAGAATGCCCTGGGTTCAGTCCTTAGTACCAAATAAATAAATAAACTTGAAATAGAATATTTGGACAAAATGTTGCATAGCATAAATCAAGGTGGCTAATAGCAGTCCTGGTGCTGAATACCCTAGGGTAAGGCTGACATCCATCTGTTTTAACATAATTGATAATTGAAATAATGTTAACATTACATCCAGTATTCATATGTGGAATACTTAATACTGTAAATTAAGGTATCAGATGAGATAAACTAATTTCAGGTATTAAGTGGAAAATAAACTATGGTAGTGGTGCACATTAGAAACCATATTTGAATATATCAGGTTTAAGCTTGAATTAAGAAATGAAATTTTAGCTTTTCTTATGACCATGCCCAGCTAGTTGTACCCAACCAATTTAATTTTATTTTTCTTTCATCATAGAGAGTTGTTTAATTACAGATGTTAGGATTTTTTGAGTCTTAGATAATGCCTAATAAACTGGACACTGACCCTAGCCCTAAATCCAGGCTAAGAAAGGATACAGCTACCATGACTAGACCTGTAATCAGTCCCTTTTTTATCAATTCTAGGAGTACATTATTCATGTGAGGCTTCCTGACCTTTTTTAAGACTCTCAGCCACCCTTTGAACCTTTGCCCATGTATATTATCAACCTTCAGTTGATATGCTGAAATATTTGGATGCAGAGTTTATAGCATAGACTAGAGCAGGGGGTGTCAAAACACGACAAGAAAGGCTTTTTCTTGTTTGACTTCTGGCAGGGATCAGAGTGAAAGTGATGGAAGGCTTGGGAAAGAGCCCAATCCTGTCAGTTTTTCCAGCCAACTTGGCAGACTCCATAGGTTTAGAGAGTTCAGATGAGCTTTGTGTCCATAAACCTTTGAATACTTGTAGAGGAACTAATCTCACTGTCTGAGATTTTCTGAGGTTCAACACATCTAATTGCTCTGGAGCCAAACTTCTAGCGACAATCAGAGCCTCCTCCATCCTCCAAACAACAAAAAACGGGCATTGAGCTCTAATCATATGCACACATAAACTCACAGGAAAAGGCAAGGGAGTTAATAGAGTCGATGCTGCACCTTGCCTGGATTGAGATTATTGCTTGCTCTGATCTGTAGCAAACACATCTCAGAATCATTTAGGAGTTTTGTCTGTCTTGTTTTGGTTTTATGATATTAGAGTTATGCAAACTAAGAATGACCTGTTAACAATATAACTTTTTGAATGTAAAAATGTCCACTTTCTCCTTGTTGATTTAGGCTGACTTAGTATTAGTCATAAAGTGAAGCATATATGTGTGTTTGTAGGCAAAACAGCATATGATCTACATATATTCTAAAGCTACATAGTAGTTAAAATGCCATCATTCAATTTTTATGTGTCTATTATAATTTGTCCTATGTATACCCTCAAGTAAAAAATCAGCATTTCTCAGAAAACCACAGTATCTGGCAGCATGTACTACTGCCTGTGGAAGGAGGTGCTCTAGGAAGGAATATGAGCTTTTTACTACGTTCATTATATCTGTGCTGTACACATCTCGGATGTTTATCCTAGGGCTTTGTAGAGGTCTGTGCAGGTCCCCACGTAGATCTAAATTATCTCCAATCCATGCATTTCCTTGAGAACATTCTTATTGAAACCACATTTCCAATCTTTAAGTCGCTGGTGTTACTGTGCCTACGATGCTGGCTTGAGACCAGGAATATGTCTCACATATTACTGCCACATTTCCTGAGTGGATTCAGGGTTCCAGTTGTAGCTGAATTTTCTCTGAACTGTGGATACATTCAAGAAAGAGCAAGTCTTATAGTCAGGGAATAATAGCCAAGGTCCTGTTATTGTGGCAGGAACACTTCCATGGAGCACGTTTTGTATGCCCAGTGCTACCATAGAGTTCTCTGGGTTTGTATATCTTCCAGGTTTGTCGGCAGGGCAGTTGGCATTCATTCCATAACACATCCCAAATGGATAACTAGGTCACCAGAAGTGGCCCCTAATGGAGAAAAGCACAGAGCCTTTGCTGAGAGGAGAAAAGTGAAGAGGGTAGACAGCCTATTGGTGTTTCCCCATGTCCTATGTCCAGGGTCCTTAACCCAGTCAGTGTCTAGCATTGATCTTCCCTTTTCAAATACTGATACTGTGAAAAATGTATTGGAACACCTAACAGAAATGTAATATGCTCAACACCTAACAGAAATCAAACTAAAGAATAAGAAATATACTCTATTGCTGTATTTTTGCAGAGCTAGATTTTTTTGCCACTGTATCATTGATCCAACAAAGAGGAACTCATTATGCTATAACCATTCAGTGTTTGTGTTTATTTCCTTCCATTTTTGCTTTGTCTATGACACACTTTAATGTGTTACGGATTTTGACAATATTTGAGACTATCAATAGGAGATCACACATTTTAATTTAAATTTGAAATGAAACAAAATTATGGAAATAGTTCCCAAATCAAAATAACATCTCCAAATTTTTATGTATTTTTGTGTGATCCCTCTGTGGATAACTATTGAAAAGTATTTAAGTCATTTGCTTTACACCTCCAGAGCTCCAAGAGTCATTTTAAGAGTATCTCATGAACATTCTTATTAAAGCCACTATAAAAACGGTGGAAATAAATTAAATATCTGTCTTAAAGGAAAATATATTTTAAAATATGTACTCAAAATTTATGAAAACTAAACTCAGCACCTCCACTAGCAAAAAAAAAAAAAAAGAAAGAAAAAGAAAAGAAAAGAAAAGAAAAACACCCCATCCATAATTTAGAAAACCTAAATTTTATTTCCATTGGTCTTTGCTCTCAATGAACTCAACATTCCTAAGGGCATCTGCCTATCTACAATTTATTGTGGGGAGGAGTTAATACAAAGTGTTTGGAGACTAAAAGGCCTTTCAAACCAAAAGGAATTAAACTCTAATGGTGCCATTTCTGAAACTGGGGCAGGCAGTTGGGCGGAGATGCTGGCAGCTGGCACATCTGCCCACTGGAAAGGTCAGCTATGCTTGTTTTCTGGCAGAGAGGACTGTGGCTTTTTCTCTACCCATCCCCATGCCATGGAATCAGAGCCAGTTCCTAGGCGCAAACCAAGCATTCAATGAACGACTTCATTATTCTTTCAGGAAGGTACCAGCTACAAATCTAAGGGGTTAGGGGAAGAATTTTCACTGAATCTATTTTAGTATTTTTACCCCCGTCTTAAATTTGGATGGAAAAGGTGGTCCTTCATTCAACCAGAAGTATATACATCAGGCCACGGTGGAGCACTGGGATTATACATTCTTTTTCTACCAAGGAATATGAACCTTGGGAAGAGAGAACCATAGAGGCAAAAGCAGGCCCGCCCAAGGGTTTACCTTCCAGGCCAAAATTCCAAGTGACTGATTTCCTTCCTCTTGTGCTTGCTCAACAACATCGCCAAACTCAGGTGAACAAGAATCGCAATGGTAGTTTTAATTCCATGGATGTGTGCATGGATAATGAGGAAGACAAGGCTCCCCAGAAGGAAAATGATATTGGGATTCTCTAAAAGCAGCCACTGTGTGCTTTCTCCATCTGCAGAGACTGCTGTAAGCAGGACAGCACCATCATAGCCCAGCTTGGCCCCAGGCAGAGACTGCTGTAAGCAGGACAACACCATCATAGCCCAGCTTGGCCCCAGTGAGGACCTACATGTGATCTTCACCAGCGCTGGTTTTCTCCAGTGCAGAACACTAAGAGCTCGGGTGCACATGGCAGAATATACTGAAGAGACATCCCAAGACTTCCTGCTGTGCGGAAGCAAGCTTGCTGTGGAGACATGGTGAGCAAAACTCCTATGGTTTTTTTCTTTTTAATTTTCTTGTCTGTTGTACATAATATCTGAGAGCAAAAATGGGGATGAACGCAAACAGGGACATGTACCTCACCTCTGAGTGGCTTGCAGTTACTTGGGTTAGGCTTCTCAATCACGCCTTAGCTAAGAATTTTGATTTTGAAAAGTCAAATATGAATTGTTCACTAATAGCTTGTAGATTTTTTTATTTTTATTTATTGATTATTATCACTTTGGGGTACTAGAAATTGAACCCAGAGACATTTTACCTTTGAGCTACACCCCAAGTCTTTTTAATTTTTTTTTTTAAACCAGGGTCTCACTGAGTTCCTGAAAGATGGCATCAAACCTGTGGTCTTCCTGCTCAGCCTCTCTGAACTGAGATTACAGGCAAGAAATCTTCTAGATATGTTATGTCAGATTTTATAACAACCACTAAGGAAACAAATAGGAAGGAAGAAGATGATGGTAAATAGATAGAGGAATTATGATTTGATTACTCATAAGTAATCATAGAATAACTCTTCCACCAAAGTTCTCTTCCCACATATTCTCCTCAGAATAATGGCATAGACTTGTTGAATGTGTGGATGGATGTGTGGATAATCTCTATCTAGCGATGTCCACTTCATCAAATGCCAGCATTCATTCAGCTGATATAGTAGGCCAGGCAGTTCTCTCATTATTTCAGGTTGGAGGGGTAATGATAACTACTTTTTAAGAGAGCAAGTATAACTCTTTAGAAAAGGGGTCCAGAAGACCAAGGGAAGGGTAAGCTCAAGGGTATGCATGAAAAGCAATATATTTGACTCTCAATAAGACAGATAAGACAACCTTATGCAAACGCATTAGAAAGTCTCCACAGTTGAGGCCACACAAAATGGATTTTATAGAGAAAAACAGGGTCAAGGAGGTGATAATGGATATGAGAAAAGCTCTCTGATGACATGATTATATATACAACAAAATTTGAAATTATTTCCCAACACTAAAACTGCACTAATCTTAAGAGTATACTTAATATGATTGTGTAACTTCAGAAAAAAAATGTCCAAAAAAAGGGAGAGATCAGAAAAGTAAAAGAAAGACAACTTGAAAGGGGGACAAAAGAATATAGGCAATGAGATGAGATCATTTCCTGGGTCTAAGGCAGCCTGTCCCTGATCTTCACGGTAGATAAGTGCTTCCTCAAACCCAAACAATGTGTCATGGAGTGCTAGAGTTCTGCCTCCAGGGACCCCCAAGAGAGGTGGAGCTGAGCTAAGGGGAAAGTAGAATGAGTTTCCAGGCCCTGACTTCCACTGCTCCTGAAAAAACAGTTTCCATTGTACATGGAAGTAGTTCCCATAATTTTTTTTGCTTTTGAGACATTAAATAGTTTCATCCTTTTTATATGCCTGGATACTGAAAGAACTCTGCCACCACCACCATCTTCCCTGTTTGCAATCCCTTTGGAAGCTTGACCTAACCTCATGGATCAGCCATTTAATGTCTAAGTTCTAAATACAGAGAAAATGTTTAGATATTTTTCTTTTATATTTTCATGGTAAATTTCAGGCATTCGTAATATTCAATCACTAAACTTAGTGTAAATGAAAACATCCATTGCAACTCAGACCTAAACCCGAGAGCCTAAGAGAACTTGTCAATGGTAAAATTAGTCAGATGGAAATCTCCTTGTTTTTGAACTATATAGCTTACCAGAATGTTGCAAAAAATGTTCTAATATAGCATGATTGAGATGTACCAATATCCTATGCATTCTGCCATTTCCAATCTTAATAGATTTATAACTTGTTTCTATACCATAATTAGAGTATTATACTTCTAAATCAAAACCATTCATCAATTTTCATGTTCTTGTACCAGAACGTCTACATTTAATAGAATTGCTTAGAAACCCCTAGATCTTTGCTAATCACATTAGTAAATTCTTCCTTGGTACCCTATCTTATTGTGGCAAGAACATGTGTTTCAAATTTCAGCCACTCACAAGTTATTCCTTCCAGAGGAAGGAGTGCATTGCACATGTATAAATGATGAGCACGTGTTAGTACACAAACATACACATGAACAGTCTTTTAGTCGACATCTACTATTGAGACCAAAACCCACGTGGCCAATGAAAGTTATCGATGTGCACTTGAGGAACGATTTGATAATTTGCATAATTAATAAAGTTTATTCAAAATAGAGGGCCCATACTGCTATATTTTTCTATAGTGTTTCCATCTTAACTAATAGAATCATTCTCTATTTATGAATTTAAGTCATGACTTTCTATATCTTGGAAGTTTCAGTCAGAACCAACTACAATCTGTGTTCACTATGCCCCTACGTACTACTACTATCATGCGCCCAGTGCACCATTTAAGGTAAATATTTACCTTTAATGACAACCTGCCATACAGTGTTGAAATCTCAAGTATTTTCCATTCTCAAGTTAGGAAATGTAAAAAGGTGACCATTTAAGTCTAAAAAGTACTTGGTATGATTCTTAAGCAAATTATTTTAATTGAACACAATATATGCCTCTGGTTCATATTTTACTATCATATCATACCATATCATATTGGAATATTTGTGTTTGGACAAAGGTGGCTTAAATGCAGGTGCTCAATGAAAAGCAGACTCAACCACAACCCTCAACCTGGGGCCCAGTGAAGTCTGTTTATTCCTGCAATTCATAGTGACCACATCACTTCAGGCAACCAACAGCCACCATGATAACAAATACTACTAAGTAGAAAGCATTCCCCACAGTGACCAAGTATTATGAGTTGAATTATGGCCCCCCAAAAGATATGTCTATGTATTTGTCCCTGAAGTTCATGAATATGAAATTATTTGGAAAAAAATCTTTGAGACTTTAATTAAAAGCCATGAGATGAGCTTATTCTAGACTATTATTACTATAATTATTAATAATATTATTATTATTTGTTCTGGGGATTGAAGCCAGAGGCATTCTACCTTTTGAAACAGGTATTACTAATTTTCTGTTTCCTCAAACCTTCAATCCTCCTGTCTCATCCTCCCATTTACTGGGATTACAGCCATGCACAACCATGCCCTGCGAGTTCATTCTGATTGAGCCCTATTTCTAAAGAAAAATGTCCTTACAAGATACAGAAAAAGATTTGAGGCAAATAGAAGAGGAGAAGACACAGACAGAATAGAAGGCCACATGAATATGGTGGCAATACTGTAGCGATATGCCACAAACCAAGAAATGCCCCGAGCCACCAGACAAGGAGGAGACAAGCAGGGATTCTCCCCTAGAGACTTTGCAGCCATCATGACGCTACTGACACCTTGCTTTTGAACTCTGGCCTCTAAAATTACACAAGAAGCTATTTCTGCTGTTTTAAGCCACCAAGCCTGTGATAAATAGTTATGGCAGCTCGAGGAAACTAACGCCTATTGACTTGCTATTCCTTATGAAACTGAAGATAAAAATATAGGATCATTGGTTGTTGATAACTGCTACCTTGCAGTTTTGGAGAAGAAAAGCAAGCCTTAGCTAAGGATGTTGAGACTAGAAAGCGAGACATGCTTTGTTGAGTGATATGGAATTGATGGTGCAGCAGGCTGTTCTATGTCAAGCTAGGAGGAAGTGACATCTAGATGCCTGAAGAGGAAAATTCAAGGAAGACAACTGACTTGGGAAGAAGTTTAGCGTGGGCTGGATTTAGCTCGGCAGTAGTAGAACGCTTGCCTAACATGTACAAGGCCAAGTTCTATCCCCAGAACCAAAGGAGGAAATGTGCAACATAATAAATATGGCATGTATCATCAGGGCAAAGTTATAGATTCATTGGGCTTTGACTAAAAACACTGAACAGAGCAAAATCTTATAAAATATCTAGATAAGAGATTGAACAAATAACAGATTTCCAAAAAAAAGAGGGAGTCAAGGGGCCGTGCAAGGATGGTAAACCAGTGCAGCAGTGAACCCAAAACTCATCCATTGCTTGATGGTTTGCATTCTTCCTGCTAATTTTTGAAACACCAATTTTCAGTCCAAGCAGCTTGCATTTGGGGATGTGTGCCATTATGTCTCATTAGTGGTGAAATAGATCAGATGTCATCCTGACCGTACCAGGCCACGAAACTCATTGCCAGAGATCAAGAACATCCACCGGCTTCTATTCCAATGGGTTGTAGGAAATCCAGGCTCACACCAGCATTTTTTTCTGCATTGCTTTATCTTGAGTTTGAGAATATGCCTGGGCCTCAGTTCCCCAGAGTAATAGTGAAAATAGTGAAGACTGAGCTCCAGCCTTTCAGAGACTTTACCAGAATTTGGAGAGTCACTGAAGAAAGATTCAGCAAACACTATTTTACTATGACTGGTTGTCTTCCTGGGATTCCCACACCAAAACAAGTAACGGCACTAGCTCACTCCCCACATTCTATCATCTTGAATTGACCCCCAAATGAGAATCTCTCCTGAATTGTGCAATCGTCAGGCTCCTGAATGAAAAGAGTCAAGTCCTTACAGTTTTCTCTATCCTAGCTTAGCCTTCCCTGAACAATAAGAGAAAAATATGTTGAGAGAAATTGTAAAGTAATGTAATCCCAGCATTCAGAAGGCTGAGAGTGGAGGATCAGGGTTCGCGGACAGCCTCAGCTACTTAGTGAGGTTCTCTGCAACTCAGTGAGAATAAAGAATACAAAATAGAGCAGGGGATGTAGCTTGGAGGTCAAATGCCCCTGGGTTTCATCCCCAGTCCTGAAAAAAAAAAAAGAGAAAAAGAACTCTCATTCCATGTAAATTCCTTCACCTTTCCAGGTAATTGGCCCCAGACTTGTAGAGTCCTCTCTGATTTTTCCCTTTCTATCAGAGCCTACATCCAGTGCAACCATAAACCTACTTTCCTCTGTCTCCAGCACATCTCCAGATTCTGAAGCTTAATCACAACCTCCCAGGTACCACCAGCTCCAAGTACCCATCCCTGTTCTCTTAATTGATGAAGAAGTCTACTAATTTGCCACATTGTTTATATCTTGCTTTTCCCACCCCTAACAGTATATTCTCTACTCAAGGATTAAATAATTTCTTTACTATTAAGGACCATTTTTTTCACAACTCTGCTCAAAATCCAATACGATGTTTAAACCAGCCCTCCCCTAGGACTTGGTTCTCCTGCCCTGGGTCCCACATTGTGGCACCCTCCTCTGATAAACAGTTGTTTTTGAGAGCCAAGAGAAGGGAATTATAGGAATCATTATTTCCTCCCTCTCCCTCACCTGATGCAGCTGAGCACCCTAAGCAGGAGTCCTCTGACCATGTGTAGATCACTTCTGCTTCTGAGGGGGCCTCTTCTCTGTCCACCCTCTCCACATTAAATTGCACAAGTCTTGTATGCATTCCTCAGGTGATGGTCAAAAGAGAAGTAGGGTATAGCTGCAGATCTCGGTTTCTTTTCTTGTCCAGGACCCAGAACATGCCACAGAATGATTTGGGCCTCCCATGTTCCCAGAGAAAAGCCTTTGAAAGTATCTGCCCTCTGCCCTTCTCTTGCCATCCTCTTCCTTCTCTCTCTGTTCTCTCTGTCTTCTTCTGCTCCTGTCCCTTCAACCTACTTGCTATTTCTGGGATAGGCACACAGCTTGCATCTCTGGGCTTTTATTCTAGTATCTCCCTCTGCCTCAAATTCTCCTCCTTCACCTCCTCTTCCCACAGTCTCTTCCTAGAACATTTTACTTTATAATATGCCGTATTGTATACTTATATAACATTTCATACAAATATATGTACAGAATAATAGTAATGTATAATTTCCCCAAAGGCAAAATCATTAGCCTCCTACACATTTAAAATAAAAACAAGTCAAAAAATATGTTTGTTTGTTTGTTTGTTTTGCATTGCTGGTCAAATCCAGAGCCTCATACATACTAGACAAATATTCTACCACTAAGCTGCACTGCCAGCCCCGATATTCTATTTAGTTCATTAACAAATTGACCAGTACCATGTTTAAACTGTTACATTCTTTTTTTGTGTGTGGGTGAGGGGTGCTGGAGATTGAACCCAGGGGCATTCTACCTTCGAACTACACACCCAGCCCAAATTTTTATTCTTTATTTTTGAAATAAGATCTCACTTACTAGCAGAGGGCTTCACTAAGTAGCTGAGGCAGCTGTGAACCCAGTCCTCCTGTCACAGCCTCCCAAGTACTGGGATTACAAGTGTGTGCCACCATATCTGGATTAAGCATTTATGTTCTTTATTCAAAATGTATATTTTACTGAGATTTAAATTTTTGCTATTTATAAATTTTATTATTTTTCTTTATAAAAATTTTTAATTATTTATTAAACTTTTAATTAATTGAGATTTATAATTCACTGAGATTTACATTCTTTACTCAATAAAATTCCTTTTTATTGTCATGCCCAGAAGGCATTTGCTTTGCTCTGGATAGCAAATTTTGCATGCTTATCAGCTTCTACAACTGACAGAGCTATAAAATAGCCGAGTGCAAGATGGACACTGTATATGTCAAGATAGGCCCTCGAGGATCTGTGAGATAGACATTCCATCAAAAGGACACCCAGTGATCTCTTTTGATGATCTTCAAGCCTTACACACATTAAGCTGTGATAATAATTATATATTAATATGCAGCTATATATTAATATTTCTATACTGGTAACTAAATTTCCTGAAGGCAAACATGTTTACGTGTTCTTTCACTGCTGAATCTCTTGAGTTTAGAATGCTGTCTGACACCTAATAAACATTTAGTAAATTTTAATGAATGGATAAATTCACAATTTCACCAGCACATATAATAACCAGATAAGCATAAAAAGTATATATCTACATAGAGAAAAATAATAGTAATTCCATAAATGCAAGGCAGTCTACAACTTGTAATATAGTACTTTTGTTTGTTTTTAAAGAACTAAAGGTAAATTCAAGTTTCTATACATTGCAAAGAAACTGCTGCTGCCCACACCTTTCAAAAATCTTGTGTCTAGTAAAATAGTGTGTTTAATTACATGTATATTTGGTAATTTTCAGTTCACCCTAGTTCTAATTTTAATTTTCAGCTCATCCTAGTTTAAAAAATAATTAGTTATTTCAGAGATAGGATCAGTCCCCTCAAAAGCATTAAAAAGAACCAATCTAGTTTTTTCCACATTTTATTTTTATCAGAATTACTTTTCAGTTCAGTTATTTGGATTCCAGGTCAGATTTTCAGTAGATCTGTTTGGTGTTGTCATTTGATTTTTCTTTTCTGTTCTTGGGTTGCCTTTAAGATGGATCAGTTACATTTACAAATTTCATTAGGAAGTATTTTTTAAAGAAAACAATAAACAAAATCCTTTCTAAAATTCATCAATTCTTTAGCAACCTTGAAATTTTAAAAAAAACATTCTTATAAGAAATGGTCACAGCAAATTTTTCACTTAGCTAAATGAGTTGTACAGTCATTGTATGCAAGACTTAAAGATCTAACTAGTTAAATCTCTAATTTATAAGGGAAAAGGCCAAATCTTGTAAGCAAATTGGAACGTAGTATATTGATTTCAGTACCCCCAAAAAATGCACTAAAGACAATATATAGGAGGAGAGAAAACAACAAAATGAATGTGTATTAAGTATTTAGTTCCTAAATGTGTCAGTGATTTTCAAACACGTTTCATTTAGTTTTCTCAATATTTTTATGGGACAGTTATCATCCTCCTCCTTAACCCTATCATCACCTTTATATATGAGGAAACTGATGCTCACGAGACCAAATAACTTGGCCAAGGTCACAATGCTGGGGATTAACCAGGCAGGACTCTGAAACAGGTGTGTTAGCTCTGTGTCTTTCTTTCTCTGCTACAGACAAGCTGCAGTCCAAGGTACTTAACTCTCTTCTACCTCAATAGTACATCAGTAAACTAGTAGTGAGGCTTAATACTGCAAAAAGAGATTGGACTACAAGAGGTTTTACTTAATACTATAGAAGATATTTTAATCATATTCATATTTAAAACACATTTTAAGATGCATCATTATCTGCTGTACATGTGGAGAAATGGCATTCAGTAAACTACAAAGGATTTGAGGAGTGCCACAATCAAAAGTTTCTTGCCTGGGTATTTCTTAATCCCTTTCATTCAGTTTACAATAAAAAAAAAGGCTTTGCCAATAGAATCTGTAATTCTATTGAACTGAACTACTACATATAAAAATCAGCATAAAGTTATTGACTTAGTTTTAAACAAATTAGCAATGTCGCTTTGACAACTCCCTTCTTTATATCTCATGTTATTCACTTTAATGAAAGGATAATGAAGCCCAGTGTGGTGGCGCACACCTGTCACCTCAGGACTTGGAAAGCTGAGGCAGGATGACTTCAGGTTCCAGGCCAGCCTCGGCAAGTGGGAGACTCTCATCAACCTAGCAAGATCCTGTTTCATAATCAAAATAAAATAGGACTGGGGCATAGCTCAGAGGTTGAATGCCCTGGGTTCAATCCCAGGTACTGCCAAACAAAGGGGGATGATCATAATGTGTGTGTGTGTGTGTGTGTGTGTGTGTGTGTGTGTGTATGTGTGTGTTTTACCTGGCCTTGTTGGGGAAGTTTAAAGAGTATAATAAGACAGAAGACTAGAAAATATTTTCAATAGGGGTTAAATCAGTGATGTGTACGTGTATGTACACACAAGTTCTTTACCCCAATATGATGTATGAATATAATGCACCAATAAAAAAAATTTTTAAATAAAATATTTTCAAAACCTTGATAAAAACCTGGCAAAGTCTTGCATTCCTGTAGTCGCACCCCAATGTGGGAAACTGAGTCAGGAGAATCACTTGAGCCCAGGGTTCAAGGCCAGCCTGGGCAACATGGAAGGAAGGAAGGAACGAACGAACGAACGAACGAAGGGAGGGAGGGAGGGAGGGATGTGTGCCACTGTTAGCTCATCTCTCCTTACTGGAGTTGTTCCCACCTTCAGTAACAACTATGTTCAAGACTATACACAGAGCTTCCTCACATTGACTTTTGAATTTTGTGAGTTAATTCTCACAAAACACTGAGAACCTAATATAATTCTCCTTTTATAGGTGAGAAAACTAAAATTCAGAAACTGTAAATAACTGACTTAAATTTATCTTCCTTAGAATCGATCTCGTACCACCTAACTCTAAATGGTATGCTTGTGGTTCCATACCATCCCTGGAACTCTATGTAGTAGTTTATTTGGCTTCACCTAAATGATAGGGTTTGAACAGTGGCCCAGACTGGGAGACTACTCAGAGGTGAGATCCTGAGGGTCCTTGGGAAAGCAATACTTTCACTTAAAAGGTACACTGTTTCTAGCTATTTAGCTAAAATTAGTTTGTCCCATTAGCTACTGCTTTCTACTGTCTCCAAGGAAAGAAAAGAGGGCATTTAGTTTATAATTATCCAGGATTTCAGAATTTGGAATAAACCCTGAACTTCACATAAATCTTTCTATTAAATTCAATCCTAAAGCTTTATCAATTCATGACTCTGATAAATTTTTAGAAAGATCAGTATTAAAGGAAGACTCTACATTAGGTACCTAACTGGGAATTGCTTAGCCTAGACTTTGAAGGAAGTTTGAAATTTTAGTTTGGATGTAATGAACATGCCTCCTCTGAGCCCAGCGCCTCCCTCTTCTGTTTTAACAAATGAATCCTATGACTTGACAGGGCAAGTACACCTCTAGTCATATTGAATATGATGAACTGTTATAAAACAAAAGAAAAGAGACCATGAGTTGAGAAAAAAATGTTCTTTCATAAGAAATATAGAAGAAACAAAAGGGTATGAATGCAAACCATCCGTGGCTATTTAAAAATCTGATTTTGCCTATAATGCCTGTGTGCATAGATTCATATTTTAAAATAAGTCTGAACATTTACCCAAGCCTAAATTTAGTTCCTCCATTATTTGTTCTGCCTGTCTTTATCACGATTTAAGCTTCATATTTCATTGTGTGGAAGGAGTATGTGGCAGGCTAATGGTCTAAATACCTCAGTCTCATTTTATAAATATTTATTGCCAACTGGTGCGTTCAAATCTTTGAAGTCATGTGCATGGCTCAGAGTGAGCCTGTATTTCCCTTCGCGGCCTGTGGAGAATAACCAACCCAGCACTCTTGTTTACATCAGGAGAGCTTTGACACTAAGTGACTTTCTTTAAGTCTACATCTCACATCACTCATCTCTGCTTTGTTGTAGGGTTTTCCTTCTGCACCTCACATCTCATGCAGGGAAGACCAGAGTAGTAAACCAAAGAACAGAATCTATGCTGCTATTAAATTAAAGTAGCACTGTAAGTGGAAGCCACTGTCAGTGGAAGCCAGTCAAGGCAGGAGCTTTAAGACCTGGAGTTTGCTAATACAATATAAAGATATCCAGGTTTCAACTGAAAATTTCTCATTATACCAAGAATCAGGAAGATATCAAACCAAATGAAAAATGACAATAAATGGACACTAAGATGACAGACGCAGAGGTATTTGGATTTTGTGACAAAAAATGTTAAAGGAATGATGACAAAACTCAATACTCATTCATGCTTAAAATCTTTAGGAAAAAAAAAATAGGAATGGAGCACATGCTTGTAATCCCAGTACTTTGGAGGCTGAGACAGGAGGATCGTGCAGGTTCGAAGCCAGCCTCAGCTACTTAGTGAGACTCTCAGCAACTTAGTGAGACCCTGTTTCCAAATAAAATATAAAATAGGTCAGAGAGTGTAGCCTAGAGGTAGAAAGACCCTGCTTCCATCCCCAGTACCACAAAGAAAAGGGAAAAAAGAAAAATTAAGAATGAAGTTCCTTGGCTTGTTTAAAAATATCTACATCGAACATTATATTTAAAGATATCTATATCTAATATTATATTATAATAACATGACAATTCCATCAGACATGGAATTATTCTCCCTTAGTATCAGCAACAGGAGAAGATGTCCACTCTTATTGTATGATAACTCAAATGGAAATGGAAGTTCTAGCTAGTGAAGTAAAGCAAGAAAAGGAGTCAAAAGGCATCGAGAAGGAAAAAAACTCTTTTTGCAGAATAAAGAAAATTTCAAAGTATCTTCTAAAACTTCCTAGAATGGATAGTTGTGTTTAGAAAGGGCATAGTGTTCAGAAATAATATTGAAATCAATTGTATTTATTTGTTGTTGCGGTGAATACATGGGCACTGGAATTAAAACTGCAATGCCATTTATAGTCATTAAAAAGGTAATTATTTAGGTATAAATCTAACAAAACATGCACAAAGCTTATATGTTGGGGAAGGATCAAAGAAGAGCTGAATAAATGGAGTCATACATTGGCTGTGAGTTGGGACACTCAACATAGTAAAAATGTGTTTTGTATACAAATCCAGTTGTTATCTTTCTTGTAGATATAAATAAGATTATTTGAAAATGTATATGAAAAACAAAGGAACCAGAATAGCTATAACAATTTTTTAAAAAGAAGAATAAAGAGAAAGGAGTCAGTCAACACAATTTTAAGATGTACTAGATAACCATAATAAGAAGGAGTGTGTGGTATATGATATTTGCAGAGGAATATGCTTCAATGAAAAATAATAGATAACTCAGAAATACATGCAGAAAAAAATTAGCACTACTGATTTTTGACAGAGGTGCAAAATAATTTCAGTGGAGGAAAGATGTTCATTTCCACAAATGATGCTGGAGCAGATCCACAAACACCGCTCAACCTATGAGCTTCCACTTACGCCACTCAAAATAGATTGTGGACTGAAATGCATAACACAAAATTATAAAAATTGAATAACAAAAATAATGGAAAATATTCAGGATCTGTGAGTAGAAAGAATTCCTAGACTTAAAACTAAAAGTATAATCCATAAAATAGAACTGATGCACTGAGATGTAATCAAAATTTGAAACTTTTGTTCTATTAAAGATCCTAGTGAGAGGATGAAGACAAACTGTAGAGTAAGAGAAAATATTGCAAACCACAGAGGGGGAAAAAAGACTCTCAAAACTCAAAAGTGAAAAAGGGACTTCAGATAAATGAGGAAAGAGACCAGTAGAATAGTAGAAGGGAATTTTCAGAGGGAGGTGGGTAGGGAAAAAGAAATATTAATGAAGGAAAGAGATCAAATCATGCTATGTCCATATATGAAAATATCACTGTCACAGGGTGGCAAGTTTTCCTAGGTTCTCATCACCCCAAAAGGAAAACTTCATTTAGGGAACACAGATAGGGAAAGCATGGCAAGCTTTATTGGGAGGGCTCACCAGGAGGATCACAGCACTGGTCGAATGAGAGCAGAAAGAGTAAGTCTGCCACATGGTGAATTTTTGCGTTGTTCATAAATTCCTCATTCATAGTATTTTGAGGAGACTACTTTTGGGTTTTGCACCAGAACTTAGTATGACTGCACTAAATTTGCCATGTTAAAATTTTCCATTGGTGTCTAAACCTGCAATATAATGGCTCCAAGTCTCTGATCACAGAAGGATGGAACAATTTCCATGCCTCTTCTCAGGAAGGCTGGCCAGATATTTCTTGTCCCATTTCTTTCCCTGCTCTGCTCACCTCTGGATAACTACCTAACATAACTGCCAATCTCACTAACATGTGCAGGGAGGGAGGAGAAAGGAACAGGGTAGGACCCAAAGGGAAATACACCAAGTGCTGTGTGCATATGTAGTTATATATCACTTTGATCCGGACTCTGATGTATAATTACAATAAAACAGTTAAATTATATTTAAAAGGTAATAATACAGTTAGAACATGGGAAAAGCATGAAGGGATGTTTCACTGAAACAGATATACATATGGCAAATAAAAGAATGGAAAGATGTCCACCATCATTAACCATCAGGGAAATGCAAATTAAAACTACAATAGGATACCACTACAAACCTATCATAATGGTAAAATAAAAATAATTATAATACTAAGTGTTAGGATGATGAGAGTATGTATATATTGCTGTTAGGAATGTAAAAAGTACAGCTATTTCTGGGGAAACAGTTTGGTAATTTCTTATAGAAGTAAACATGAAAAATAACATGTGAACCAAAAATTGCACTCATGGTCATTGTATGTCAAAGAAGTAAAGTTTTATATTCCCACAAAAGCTTGAATGTGAATATTCATTCATAATAGCCAAAAACTAAAAACAACTCAGATGTACATCAATAAATGTATGATTAAACGAACGGTGGCAATCCATACAATAGAATACTCACCAGCAATAAAAACAAATGAACTTTTTGGTGTGCACAACAACCTGGATGTGTTTCCAGAGAATAATTCTAAGTGAAAAAAAATCAACTATGCTAGTTAGATGTGGTGGCACACCACACTTATCATCCCAGTACTTGGGATGCTGAGACAGGAGGGTCACAGGTGAATGGCCAGCCTCAGCACTTGCTGAGGCCCTCAGCAATGTAGTGAGACCCTGTTTTAAAAATCAAAAATAAAAATAGGGATGTGGATATAGCTCAGAGGTAGAATTTCCCTGGGTTCAATCCTCAGTACCTAAAAAAAAAAAAAAAAAAAGAAAAAGAAAAACCTACTCCAAAATATTATGTCCTGTATAATTCCATTCATATAATATGTTGAAATGTCAAAACAAATTAGTTGTTTCCAGAGGTTAAGAAAGGGTGAGAGTTGAAGGGAAATATGTGTCATTATAAAAGGGCAAAAAAAATGGGATCCTTGAGCCGGGCGTGGTGGCACACACTTGTAATCCCAGCGTTCAGGAAGCTGAGACTGGAGGATCGCGGTTCACAGACAGCCTCAGCTACTTAGTGAGGCCCTTTGCAACTTAGTGAGATCCTGGTGAATAAAAAATAGGGCTGGGGGTGTAGCTCAAAGGTCAAATGCCCCTGGGTTCCATCCCCAGACCCGCCCCCCAAAAATGGGATCCTCATTATGATAGAAAAGCTCTGTATCTTGATCATATCCAGTGTTCATAGTCTGATTGTGATATGGCAATATAGATGTCCAGGATATTATCAAAATTGAGGAACTGGATAAAGAATACATGAGAACTCTATTTTTGCTTCTTATAACTTAACTGCATGTCAACCTAAAAATTCCTTAAATTTAAAACAAATTACTATACAGGTCAAGAAAAAGCTCTTGTCTTACCTGGATATGACCCATGAAGTGACAATTTACAAATATTTGGTAAAAAGAGAAGGCAACTATAGGTGAAACCCTGAGAGACACTATTATTGGAGGGCTAGTGCAGGATGGGGATTCCCAAAGGTGAGGAGCTGAAGAACTCTCATGTGTATAGCCAGAGAAGAGCCATAGAGAGAGTGGGAAGGGCTGTCACAGAGTGGAATGTGAGCTTACTTAGGGAGTATAGAATGGACAATAATAAAATCAACCTAGTCAAGAGTAAAACAAAACAAAACAAAACATTTATTTGGGGCTAGATATAATTGCAATCTGGGGAAATGGATTCCAGCAATCTTAAAAATGGGCTCTCAGAGCCAGACATGGTAGCACTTGCTTGTAATCTCAGTACTTGGAAGACTTAGACAGAAGAATCCAAGTTTGTGGCCAGCCTCAGCTACTTAGTGAGGCCCTCGACAACTTAGTGAGACCCTGCTTCCAAATAAAGAATAGAAAAGTAGAGCTGGGGGTATAGCTCAAAGGTAGAATGCCACTGGGTTCAATTCCAGTATAGCAAAAAAAAAAAAAAAATGCTCTCAGGTTGGATTTTATAATATGGTAGCTAGCTGTATTTATAGCTTTAAACCATAAACGGGTGGTAATTACATCTTTTGATAATCAGAAATTATAATTGGTACTGGCAGAAGTTAAGCAGTGTTTTAAGAAAGGGACTGGGTGTGGTCTGACTCTCCAGGTAGCTTGTGGGAAGACTTACTTTGTAGAGAAGGTCCACAGAAAGTAACGATGGTTTGAAGGTCAATTCTAATCTGGGAAGTGAACGGTGTCTGTAGCCCAGTTCACAGGCTCAGCAGTGGATGTGTCTGCAATTTGATTAGGGCCTCCAACTCCATTGTAAGCCTTGAACCAATGCTACTTCATTTTGATTTTTTTTCCCTTGATACTGGTCTAGTCAATTCAGTGATAAGTGAAGAATCTGAAAAAGTATGAGGTCTGAGGTAGAAGAGACCAAGAATATATAATCAACTGACAACCCCTTCTTCCAACAGTAACAGTACTTTAACAACCCCAACTTCGTAATACTATTCAAGTCAATTTTATTTTGGTCTCCAGAGTCAAGGATATCCAAGCTATAACCTGTGTTAAAAGTTACACAGGAACTCACCCATTAAGAAAAGGTTTCCCTGGCTGGGTGTGGATCACAGGTTGGAGGCCAGCCTCAGCAACTTAGCCAGACACTCAGCAACCTAGTGAGATCTTGTTTCAAAATAAAAAAAATAAGAAGGGCTGGTGGGTGTAGCTGGGAGGTAGAATGTTCCTGGGTTCAATCCCTTGAATCAGGAAGAAGAAGAAGAAGAAGGAGAAGAAGAAGAAAAAGAGGGAAAAGGAGATGAAGGAGGAGGAGGAGGAGGAGGAACTATTTCTCATTTTCTGCCCTTGTCTTATAACTGGCTTTTTCTTCCCTTATCAATCAAGTTTATGAATCAATAAATTCACCATATTCTGCTCTTCACTGGTTTGTGGTACTTTGTGTGTATGGTGCAGTGGAGTGAACCTAATGGCATTCAACTTCTGAGCTACACCCCCAGCCTGATTTTATTCTTTTGTTTAGAAATAGGGTCTCACTAAATTGCAGAGGGCCTCGCTAAGTTACTAAAGCTGGCCACTTGCAATCCTCCTGTCTCAGCCTCCCAAGTACTGGGATTGCTGCAAGCATGTACCACCATATGCTCTTTGCTTTTTTAAATTTCTTTAATAAGAATAATCTGTGAGCAGGATACAGTATCATCTACCTATAATCAAAGCTGCTCAGGAAACATAGCAAACAGAATGCCAACCTGGGAAACTCAGGGAGAATTTTTTTTTTTTTTTTGGTGGTGGTACTGGGGTTCCTGGAAGCCCTTCTACCTCCGGGCTACACTCCCAGACCTATCTTTTTTATCTGGAAACAGGGTCTCTTAAGCCAGCACGGCTGGCTCCGAACCAGCATGATCCTCCTGTCTCCGCCTCCCAAGCTTGGGATTACAAGCGTGCACCACCACGCCTGGCCTTAGGGAGAATTTATCTCAAAATTAAAAAAAAAAAAAATTAACTCAGTGGTAAAGTACTTGCCTAGCACATGTAAGGCCCTAAATTCAATCTCTAGTAACACACACACACACACACACACACACACACACACACACACACACAACAGGCTTCTACTTCTCCTAGTCTAATAAATGTCCCAAAAGTTACAGATAATCTCCTCATTGCTAAATGCGAGTTATTTTTCAGTCAATATCTTTCTTGGCCTTTGTATAGAGTATGGGATATGAGACAACTTCAGGAATTCATAAACAACTTGTTTGGATATGCTAGCATATGGCTCAGAAAAACATGCTTGTGCTTCTGTTGATTACAGACCCTTGGGTCATAAACTTCTTCCAGTTCTGATGAATTTATGTCATCAGTACTTTGTGGTTACTGATAACGTGTCTAGTAATGTTCCATAAGCCTGCCAAAGACACTTAACAACACCTACAAAAGCCCTATAAAAGAACAGGGTTTTTGACTCGCGGCCCCTAGGCTATTGCTTACTCCACAATGAGTCTACAGTGCGTACAACTCTGACCTAGTGACTTCGCTTCAGCCCTGCTCTTGCTGATGGAGGATTAGCTTGATTCTTCAGCGCTCTTGGCTCTCAGACTAATTTGGAATCCTCTTCATTCCTGCACTTGATTTATTATTCCCTTTCAGTGTTTGTAACTTGCTATTTGGTAATTAATTGAAGTGCTCAAATGTTAGGATTTGTGTATTGTTTAGTGTACTTTTTCAATGTAAATGGTTAGAATTGTTAGTCTTGTTATACTTGTTAGATTTGTTATCATTATTAGTGTGGAGTGTATCATGTCCCTCCATAGCTAATTGGCTTTTAGCAAAGCAGCTTCCAGCATCCAAAAGTAGTTTAACTTTACTTATAGAATTTCCTAATAACGTCCTGTGTGTTATAACCTTCAAGCATGAAGTAAACCCATGACATTGTGGAAAGACACAAGTCGTGTGTGACGTGACTTATTGGCCTTAGGTCCTTGCAGCCTGTTCTACATGACTGACTTTTTATCTTTGTGGGATCTTCTTCTGCATTCTTTCCTTCTGTGATTTCTCTTAACATTCTTCCCTCGCATTATTCCCATTCCTCAGGCTACATCCCTAGATCTTTTGCAGCCCCTTCTTTTAACTCCTCTAATTTTGGTGCTCCCTGGTTTCCTCAACTCTTCTTCATTTCTCATTTTCCCCATGGAACTCGATTTAACTTCTCCCACATCTACCTTGGGCTGAGACTTCTCCTGCATGTTCAAACCTATATATCCCACTCCAGCATGGGATATGCACATGAGTGCATGTGCCATGCACTCACCCTTTATTTATTTATTTATTCAAATATGCACTGAGATTTTTGTATTAGACATTCTTTAGGGTCAGGGCTAATAAGGAATCAGGCATAGCTCCTGCTCATCAGGCAGCTCAACTCTAGTTAATAAAACATTAATTCCATGCCATTTCTACTTTTTGTCTAGACTCAGTAAACTGTGCTTTTCCTCTTCTTCCCTGATACCTCCTCACTGTGCTTCCCTGTCACCCACATGGCAGGCCTTCCAAATGACCTTTCCCACCAGGTGCAAATGTCCTCCACTACAGGCTGTCAGTTAGTCTTCAGGATACCAGAGGAAATTTCTGGTGACCAAGTACAGAGGAGGGGAAATGGCACTTTCCTAGGTTCTGTGCCACTGACATCAAAGACTTGTGCCTCCAGTCTTTAGCGGTATTCAGCCTGTCTAGCTCACCAAATAAAGTATACAATTAGTTTTTACCATATTTTACAAGATGTGTCCCTTGGAGCAACTAGTCTCTTGATGTTCACCTCTTAAGATCAAATATAATCATTGGTACAGTCTGGATCTCTAGAGTTCCCACCATACCATAAGGTTGGTGGTAGAGTAGTTTGAGTGGTAAGACCTAGTAGGGGATCTTCAGGCCACCAGGAGCAGTGCCCTTAGGGGATTATTTTTCCTCATTCTCTTTTGCTCCCTGGCCATGAGATGAGAGTTTCTGTTCTACCGCATACAGCTTTACCACTGACCCAAAGCAATAGGGCCAATCGATCACAGCCTGAAACCTTAAAAAATGTGAACCAAGATAAAACTTTTCTTTTTAGAACTTTATTTATCTCAGATATTTGCTATAGTGACAGAAGGATGACTACCTTTTCCCTTGGGAATTCCATGTCATTTGTTATAGTTAGGTATAGGATTGCTCCTTAAAGAGCTCATAAACTGGTGTTTAGAGTTGATATAATTGAGTCATGAAGACTGCAATGAAAGCAGTGAATAAAATCACTGTACCAGGAGGTGTGGCCTTGGGGAGTTTATGTGGTTCCTCCACCCCTTGCCTTCTCACTCTTGCTTCTGGCCTCCATGATGTGAGGATAAAAGCCTTTTGCTCTTCCTCTCTCTACTTCTCGCCCCCATGCCCTGACATCTGCTGTCCCTGGCCTCACATGGACTGAATTCCGAAAACATGACCAAATAGTCTTCCTTCTTCTAAGTTACCGGTCAAGTCTTCTGGATTATAGTTGTGAAAATGCTGATAAAAACATCATCCCATCCCTTCCCTTTTCTCTGACCTCTCAATGCTGAGGACACTGTCTGTCTTGCTGTCCTGATCTTATTTTTACCCTTTAGGCAAGATGGGCTCTTCTGAGTTGCAAACAAAACTTATCTGGTTTGGGCTCAATTTGTTTTATTTTGTGGGGGTGGTACTGGGAATAGAACCCAGGGCCGTTCTACCTCTGAGATATAGCCCCAGCCCTATTTTTTTTGTTTGTGTGGTACTAAGGATGGAACCCAGGGGCATTCTACCTCCTAGCTACACCCCCAGCCCTATTTTTATTGTTTAATTTGAAACAGGGTCTCACTGAGTTGCAAAAGGCCTCACTAAGTAGCTGAACTGTCCACGAACTGCGATCCTCCTGTCTCAGCCTCCTGATTGCTGGAATTATAAGCATGCACCACAATGCCTGGCTTCTATTTTTTATTCCTTATTTTGAAACAGGGTCTCACTGAGTTGCAAGGGACATCATTAAGTAACTGAGGCTCTCCATGAACCATGATCCTCCTGTCTCAGCCTCCTGATGGGTTCAATTTTAACAACTTTCTTTCCCCCTATTTGCTTCATGAACCTGGGAGGCATCCAGACTCTGGGTTCAGATCTATAGGGAGTCCTTTGTTTATCTTTGTCCTCGTGGTAGACCATGAAAGATGTGTCTATATACACTATTAATCAGAACCATTCAAGTGGCTCAGCACATCTGGCTCCTTTCTTCTTGCAATTGTGGTTGAATTATCCACAAGAGAGACCATTGTAAAAGAGTGAAGGGTAAAAAGACACCAAATTTAGAAAGGTTCTACATTTGTAAAGATTTTAGGGCTAGGTTCTTCTTGCTCTCCCTCACTCTACTTCTCCCCCCCATGATCTCCTGTCCCATCCTGCCTTCTGTAAGCCCACCCCAATTCTTTCTACTCAAAAGGCTTTCTAGCATGTCAGTTTTTTCTATTCCCTTTTTTCTGAGTGGACATACACAGTATTTATTTTCTTCTCTATCTTTCTTTCTTTTCCTATAAAACATGTAATTCCAAGAGTTGCTTCTATCTTATGTTGCCATGAATTCCCTTTTCCCAACTGGAGGTTCCTTGTTTACAGGGGTCACTGGAGAAAAATACAAGAATTTCTGTAATCCATATAAATGTATATCAAATCAGATAAATGTTTACCCAAATTTCCTATAACCATCCATTTATACCTTTATATTTGACAGGCAATAGGTTTAGGATGCAGATAAATATATTCTGAAATCTTTTGTCCATACAAGCTGAATGACTTTTGCAATTTAATAACTATAACAGCAATATTTAGAATATTTAGAATAATAAAGTCAGTAGTGATTAAGAGTCTACATACATCTTATCTTGAACGTCATATATTTGCTACCCAAAATTCACAATAATTTCCAAAGAAGGTATCATTATTTAAAACTTATAACTAAAAAATGAGCCTCAAAGAATTTGGCAGGAGGCTTTAGTTCCTTACCACATGTGCCCCTCCACAAGGTTCTTAGTCCATGGCAGCTTCCTTCTCCTAGAGTAAATGATTCAGGAGAGAGAGAGAGAGAGAGAGAGAGAGAGAGAGAGAGAGAGAGAGAGAGAGAGAGAGAGAGAAGCAGAGAGAGGAGAGTAGAAGATGGAGATGGAGACAGAAGCCAAGGGTCTTTTTCAACTTAATCTTGGAATTGATGTACCAACACTTCTGTAGCATTCAATTATAGGTCATACAAAGCAACCCTAATAGAATCAATGTGTTATTTGAGTGGGGATTATACAAGACTGTGAATATCAAGAATCAAGGTTAGAGAGGGAGTATTGGAAGCTGGCTACCAAACCAACAAAATCAAAAATGGTAAATGCTCTTGTTTGGTATTTTGGTTTTAAAATAGTAAAAGTTATACACCATTTTAAAAACCAGTAGCAACAATAAGCATCCAATGGAAACAACAGTCTCTTATGTGTAGCCGCAACCTCCACTATTAAGTCACATTTTCCAAAGACAAATATTTTTAACACTTTTAGCATTTTTCTGTATAGTTATTGTTTAGTGCCAAATAATATATTTATATCTTTTTTATTTATTAACTTTAGGCACTATTTAAAGTCTACATGGCTTTTACCTTAAATGGCAACTTAACACATTTACTTCTACCCCAGTACCACCTTCCCAATACACACACACACACACACACACACACACACACACACACACTCCCTAATCTTTCCAATATACCACAAAAGCCTCCCTACCGTATATGAAGTTAGCTGGGTAATGGAGAAGTTAAAGAGGGTAATTATACAAAATGATATATATGACCTTAACATTCAGTTTTAGCATAAAATATGTGATTGAGAATTCATTCATCTGATGTAGGGCCAAGGCCTGTTTTTTGTTTGTTTGTTTGTTTGTTTGTTTGTTTTGTTTTTGTTTTTAAGAGTGGATCTGCTGATTAGAGGTTAGCATCATGTTTCTTGTGTGCATCACACTTAGCACATACTCTACAATTTACAGTTTAGAATTCCTTAACACAGAAGGATAACCTAACCCTGAAAAGCTTTACAAATGTAGAACCTTACTATATTTGGTGTCTTTTACCCTTCACTCTTTTACAATGATCTCTCTTGTGGATAATTCAACCACAAATGTCTTTAGTGATTTTTCACTTATTTGTTAGCTTATTGATTGTTTACGCTTTCCTCATATTTCAAGTTTTTATGTGATACAGACATAAATGCGACTGGCATAAAAAGGTTTAAGGAGGATCCTTGTTTGCATGGGTCACTGGAAAAAATACAGGCATTTCTATAATCCATATAAATGTATATCAAATCAGATAAATGTTTACCCAAGACCTGAGCCTTAGTTAGCATACAACTCCACCAATAGGAACAAAAAAAAACCCCACAGATATTGCACAGAATAACCCACTAGCCACATATATTCAGTCTTCTGAGATCAGTGGGTGATGCGTTTTCTGTTGGACATAAGGACTGTCCATCAAGTCAGTTGAGTGGATCCATTAAGATATTTTCTATGATTTTCTCATGAAGCAAAGAAAAATTGGGAAAGGGATTACTTTCTACCAGAAGATCTTCTGTGTTTAGCACCAAGTAGACAAAGTATTTAGAAGAGCAGCCATACAATTCAAAAGAAATTTTGAATGAAACTTTCCAGTTAAAAGTGAACAGCACTCCCTACCTATGTAGAAGCCATTAATATTATCATTAGTAGTAATTCTGCATCACATAAAACTTAAATTATGCTGTATTTTCTATTTAAAATGTAGAAGTTATTGAGACTGTATAAAGAATTCCATCAAGAAGACAGTCCTTTAGCACCTGTAATGTTTGACTCTCCAACTTCTACTCTGTGCAGTTCCACATTATCTAGTAGCAATATCATTTAGGAAATTGTGTTCATCTCCAGAAGCTGATTTTATTTGTCTTGTTAAAAAATGAATGTCTGTTCTTATGATTGGCATGTACCAACTCAGGCTAGAAGTGATCTACTATTGGATGCAAGTGAAATAAGTTATGCCCAGATTTTTGTTAAGTTACTTCTTGTGATCAGGGGCCTGATGGTAAAGTCAAAATACTGAAGACTACACTGATCAGAGTGGATCTGTGTTATATTATAAAGAAATGGAGCTGGTGCCATGATTATGCTGTGCCTAATAATTTGGTCTTCAAGTACATAAACATCAAATGCACTTATTATTTAGACCTATTTGGTCACATTTCTACTTTTTTTAAATAACCAAATGCATACTCCTTTTTTAGTATTCAAAAAAGTATTCATGGGGGGAAAAGCATTCTTTGCATGAAAACCTTCTAATATCATTTAGGAAACTGAGTCCATTTCCAGAAGTTGATTTACTTGTCCTGATAAAAAATGAACGTCTGCTCATATGATTGGCCTGTACCAACTTGGGCCAGAAAGTTACTAGGAAAGATTTATCAGTGACTCCTGTGTAGTTTCTTCTAAATTTCTGGAAATTCAAAGAAATTAGATGCTACTTTAATTTATACAGTACACTAATATAATGTTACCCCAGGTAATGGACTAAACTGAAATGGATAATTAGAGATTGATTTTTAAAGAAAAATTGTTTGGGTAAAATGTAATCATTTGTGACTGATAACAAAGAAAGCAAATCACCACTACATCTACTCCTAAAATGTCTTGCAGGGCCACTATCAGAGCTCAAGTCCTAGAATTCACACCAGGTTATGACTGAGGGAAGGCACTTCTGACAATACTTGCAAGATAGAAACATAAAAATACATGTATTTCTAACAGGGGTTGGTGAAGTACTCACTAAGTCAGGCACTGAGCTCTGCTATTAATTTTTTTCCACTTTAATATGTCTAAATATTCACCTATTGGGTAGATACTATTTTTATCCCAGACTTAAGGAAGAAACAAAAGATGGTTATCAAATTTAAATAATTTGCCCAATGCCATGGAACTGCTAAGTTACTATCATGTTTCTTGTGTGAATCATACTTAAAACATCTTCTACAATTTTCACTTTAAATTTTGTATTATATAACCTGGAAGTTATTCTCTTCACCATATTTATATGTTTATATAAATATAATTATTTATATAATTGTTATATATTTATTTTGTTTACTTATGCTTTAATTCACTGCTAAGGAAGAAAGAAAAAAAGAAAAAGAAAAAAGGAGAAAGAAAGAAGCAAGGAAGGAAGGAAGGAAGGAAGGAAGGAAGGAAGGAGGGAGGGAGGAAGGAAGGAGGGAGGGAGGGAAAAAAGGAAGGAAGGAAGAAAGAAAGACGAAAGAAAGAAGCTTGGAAGCCAAACATCACAGGACATGCATAACTATAATGGTTAGAAACATCTTCCAACACCTTCTTATACTGACAGTAAACTCAGCTTCCCTTGTTCTATTGCATGTACCCTCTCATTGTGTCCAAGCAGCCCCTCTGCCTTTTCAAATGCAAAAGCTTTCTCTGCTGCAGGGCTCTAGAAGGTGATAGGTCTGCAATAAATGCATTCCCAATTAATTTTCCTTAGAGCAAAACAGTAAATATACAGCATATTAATCCAAGTAGACTTCTAGATTGACCCTACTTGAAAACTTTATGGAAAAATAGCTTTCAATATTTAAAAAGGTACTGTCAGAAATACAGTTTGACCAAGACTGTGTGACATGGTCACTAGCACTCTTTAATAACTATATTCAAACAGGTATGCTACTTTATTATAAATTCATCTCTCAGTGACACATTGAATGGGTGTACAACATTAAGTTATTGGATTCGATACAATTAAGATGAGAAAAAAATTAATAGCCTGGGAGATTGATCTTAACCCTAAAGCAGATTACCATATTCTCACCATAATAGCACTGCAGGGATGTAGCAAAATAGGTATCAATGGGTCTACCCTACAAAAGAATAAATCTAGAATCAGAACATATAGTTCAACAAAATATCTAGTCCCGTAGGATGTGGAGGTATGCTCATATAACCCCAGTACTTGGGAGGCTGAGACATAAGGATTGCAGGTTAAAAACCAGCCTCGTAATATAGTGAGACCTTGTTCCAAAATAAAAAATAGAAATAAAAATGGCTAGGGTCATGTCTTGCAGGTAGAATCCCCTGGGTTTAATATCTACTACCAAAAAATGAAAATCTAACTGAAGATTACATCACTGAGTCAAAGGACAGCCCAGATCAAGTGCTCACTCCAAAACTCAACCCTTCAGCTTTTTTATGCATACACAATTTCCAGTAAAATTAATGCTGTATACTAGGTATGTCTGTGAAGTCAAGTTCATATTTCTCAAAGATGAGTTTATATGATTATTAAAATTGTTTCATAGTAAATCTAAAGAGAAAATAGGTGATAATATATCTCTACTCTCTCTATATATAATTAAAATATCATCTCCCTACCGAATTAGTTTAAGAATCTTTTATAAATGTATTTTTGCAGTCATTACACCATGTGCTTATGTAGTTCCAATTTTTGAGGGGTACTGTGGATTAAACCCAAGGTCTTGTGCATGCTAGGCAAGAGCTCTACCACTGAGCTATATTCCTAGTCCTATGGTTTAGATCTTGAATATCCTCCAAAGGCTGATGTGTTAAAGGCTTGATCCCAGGACCACACTACTAGAAGAGATTGTGGTCTTTTAAAATGTTGGGCTTTAAGGAAGGCCCTTAGGTTATTTGGGGTGGGCCCACAAAGAGAAGTGTGGAACCTTGACCTCTTTTTTTCTTTTGCTCACTGGTTGATGAAGTGAGAAGTTTTGTTCCACACCAAGTGCTTCCATTGTGATGTGCCATCTTACCTCAAGTCCAAGTCAAGGGTATCAACTAATCATGGACTAGAACCTCCAAAACCAAAATAAGTCTTTTCTTTAAATCAGTTAATTATGACAGGTATTCTGTTTATAGTGAAGGAAAGCTGACTGTGTTAGCTTCATGTTACTATAACAAAATAGCCTGATATAATCAGATAATATGATAGGGCACTGTGCATGTGTTCTAATTGGAAGATGTCCCATCTCCTTGCAAAAAAATACAAAACAAAAATCTCATCTTTACAGAGCATATCCCTTATACCAACATGTTGAATAATTTTAAAACTAAAAATATCAAGTCACTGTTCCAGAACTTTCACAAATGTCTATTTCCAGGTCCTATCCCTAACCTATTATCTCAAAATCCCTGATAGGTAAAAAGTAAATATGTGTATTTTTAAATAAAATTTTCAGGTAACTATGTACATTACTGTTGGAGAATTTCTGGGTTAAGAGCTAAAATTTTATTTGAAACTTTCTCTGCCTAAGCAATGAAACCTTCTCTGCCAATTTCAGAAAAGACTGGAAGATGAATACTAAACAGAAATATGAGGAATGACAGAAAATAAAAATATAGAAACAAAACTATACACTTTCTTGATAAATAGTGAAGAATTAGAAAGCTAATGTTATCTCAAGTGATACACAAACCCAGAAATATAGAAACATGTGCATAAAATAACCAGAATGGCAAAAATGGGGAGAAAGATGCAAGAAAACATTTCTGACTGATCTCACTCAAGAATAAGACACACTGTGTGTTTACAAACCTCATCTTTTTGCTTTGACCTATTCCTTAAAAGCAACATGGGGAGGCTAAGGCAGGAGGATCGCTGTTCGAGGACAGCCTCAGTTACTTATTGAGGCCCTTTACAACTCAGGGAGACCCTGTTTCAAAATAAGGAATAAAAAATAGGGCTGAGGGTATAGCTCAGAGATAGAATGCCCCTGGGTTTCATCCTCAGTACTGAAAAAAAAAAAAGCAACATGGGTCATTCTGAAGCAATTATTTATCAGCTTGGTTTAGTGATTTTGGCAATTGTTTTTTTCCACAGTAAGTAACTAAGTCAAATATTTTATTTTACTATTGTAGCTATTATAATATAAAAGTAATCTGGGGACATAAAACAGAATAACAAGCTATTAAATATATCTGATGATCAGTTATGTGCCTGTGGGGATAATCTGTTATGAAAGGTAATGTAGGTACTTTGGCCAAAAGATCTATGTCTAACTACCTTGGATTTTAGCATGTCTTGACTAAAATGCACTTGAGAGATTTTAATTCGGCCCTTCTTACGGGTGCAGGCATTGAAACCCAAAGATGTCACTGTGTCTTAATATGACAGAGTCATCCACTGATGGAAGCAAGATAAAGCTTGGATTTCCTGACTCTTGGCCCACACTTCTTTCCTCCACACTACAGTGCCCATTCGCTACAGATTACCAGCTGAATAACTAGTTGGTTGCAGCTGCTATAAATATGCAAACCATACGCAGAAGTAGGACAAGGCCGTTATGTGGTATCATCAGAATTATGGAGGACAGCAATCATGTTCTTGGGAGAAAGGCAGTAGAACACATGGCTAGAACAGGACTTCTCTAGGTTTGAACTCAATTCTGTTGCATCCCAGGCACTTGACGTTGGGTGAGTTATTCAACTATTCTCTATCACAGTTTTCTCATCTGTGACTTAGTGACTAAGATCCATCATTATAAAAGTGGGGGTAGAGTTCTTATAAGACTTAGAGTATTCTGAACAGTACTCAGTACACAATACCTTCATAGTAGTTTGTTAAATAAATATCTGGTATACCAATAAACATTGTAGGTCATTTCTCTCAGCTCTCCTTGTCCAGGAGTTCCTGTTTCTAAGTCTAGCTTTTACCTATTCCAAGTCTTTCCTTTGAGTAATTCATAGATATTATTTCCCGGGCCTCACTTCTTTACATAAAACCTATCTCAAATTGTCCAAAGTAAGTTGCCCTTAAAGGTCTTTATTAGTAAGACAAGTACTTTTGTGATTTGTTTGAATTGGGTCCAACTGTCATTTCTTAAGGATCTGCCACACTTTTTTAGTGCCACAGAATGTGAATCTAATGTAAATTTTGACCCTTCCACCCTTATACATCTGTAAAAGCAAGGTTACACTAAATGAAATTTCATTAGCTCCTGACTAATTTTCTCAAAGACAGAATTTAGCTCCATATCCCATCCCTCAGTTTTATCCTGTCAGGTCTGGGAAACCTCAGCTATCACATTTGTGCCTCACCGTCAGGGGGACACATCACACTGTCACCACGTCCAGAAGCTACTCTGTGAATGTCCAAATCTGATGATCAGCCGGGCGTGGTGGCGCACGCTTATAATCCCCGCGCTTGGGAGGCGGAGACAGGAGGATCACGCAGGTTCAAAGCCAGCTGAGCTGGCTTAATAGACCCTGTTTCCAAATAAAAAAGCATAAAAATAGGTCTGGGAGTGTAGGCTGGAGGTAAAAGGGCTTCCAGGAACCCCAGTACCACACACACACACACACACACACACAAAAAAAAAAAAAAATCTGATGATCATGCCACCTCCCGGAGCTCCCAGAACTGTTAGCTCGTTTTCCCCATGACATCTGTGGTGCTTCTTTTGATGCAAAGTCAGGGACAACAGTCCTCTGCCATACACTGTTATAATTTACTACCTGGGAACCAAGCATTGAGTCCTTGATGCAACAGGATCCTTCCATCCCCACCTGCAGCCTCTCCTTTCATTGGTCAAGGCCCGCTTCTTTGTCTACACTAATTTTTACTGTCCCTTATTCCTTCTTCAGGAAAATGATATGATACCTGAAACAGTTTGATTCCAAGAAGCCAGCCCATGATTTCTTCAGATTAACCCCCAAGAAATCCAAATGACATCTGAGGCTAGAGAGAAGCCTCCTCACTCGTCCGTGCCACTTCTGGTTCTCATATACTGTCTCCCTATTTTTGATAATCCAAATCATTATTACAATAATTTCTTTCCCACAGAATTTATTTCCAGTGCTTAATCCATATACTACCAATTTGTCAGTGGGCTACTTTGAAAATGAGCTTTCCGAGTGATAGATGGATCTAGTCAGAATCATAATTGCATTTTTGTTCAACATACAATTTCATTTCCTGCTTCATAAAGTGTTTAAAGCCCAAATTTGTTCATCTACCACCCTCTCTCACTCTCCTATAACTCCTGGGTGTGGGAGTAGGCCAAAGTGATTGGACCTCCAGAAGAGAACTGGCTTTCTTAGGATAAGGAAGGTGTACTTGTCCCATTTCTATATACCTGTTGACACTTGGCTATCTGAGAGTATTGGTCAGGCCATCTAACATTTGTTGTCCCTTCATTGTTAAAGGAATCACAGGTCTCTCCTCCCACTACGCAGCATTTAGCTCAGAGACCACTCTTAAATCTTCTACCCAGACCATTTTCATAGTCTAGCTCACTGAATGATTCAATGAACCCAAGTAGCTAAGTTTTCTAAATGTAATTCATATTTTATCCAGGGTCTAAAAGGAGGGGACTCTATTTGCTCACTCTGTGTATTTAACCCAAGTCATGGTTGTATGAGTTGGTCTAGTATTTCATCCACTATTTTGAACATTGGAGTTAGGTGATTTCAGAATTGTGAAGCCCTTAATACCTGGCCTAATAGATACTAACACCCAGTGGGCTGCTGAAGTCACCCAAGCCATTTCATCTAGTTGGTAATTCCATCATGTTTAGGATATGATTGCTTAGATGGAAAATTAATTTTGGTATGACAACATCACTAAAAGTTTTTGAGGGATAAATAAGTTGGCCATAAGACACAAACATTTGTTTCAGAGATCAATGGCAGGAAGGCTCCCTGGTTCCATTTAGAAGGGTTTGATGATTGTCTTCAAAGCACTTGGAAGCTCTAGCACAATAAACACTTTGAAGCACAGTGCTTTGTCATTCTCCAGCCTTAGGCCTGCCAGTTTCTGGCATAGATTAGCAATGTTTGTCTTTTTTTTCTGTCTTTCTTTCTTTCTTTCTTTATTTCACAATGGGATAGTTTTGCCTTAATGACTGTCTCTATCCCATGGGAGTTTCAAGCTTTTCAAATGGCTTAGGCTTTGGTACGCCACTGTGTTGAGACAACTTCATTAATGAAAGGCGCATTCCCTGAGATCTTTTGTTGCCACATTATAGTATTTGTGTTAGAACATCTTGTCTCCCACATCACAATGATGCAGGCAAGGCTACCACCATGACAATAAGAATTACGGCGGCAAATTAACTCTGGCCCTGGGTGGCTTTTTCACTGCTCTTGTAGACAGTGATTGGACCTTTTCTCAGCACTGACTTCTTCCTAAGGAGAAATGGGCCAAAAAAAAATCAATCAGTTGACCTAGTATTTCCCCAAACCACCTCCAGATGTTAACTGCCAAGTGTTCTGTAAGAAAAACATTTTCCTGATGTCCAGTGAGCAAATTTGAAGTCATGGCGGTACTCCTAGAACCACAGGCTCTTCTTGAAATTGAACATTGACAAGTGAGACAGTGTGCATTTCCAAAAAGTCTTGAAAACACCCTCTGGTTCTTTGCTTATGGATAAACAATTTGCCTTTTCTATTTTCCTTACCATAGGCACTAATTGCATGATAAAGTATGAGAGGGTGTAATGGAGAATTTCTAATGATCCCTGACTTTTTATGAGCCAAAGAAAAGACTCAAAACTGGATCAATGAAGAAACACTAGAATTCTGTTAAAGGGGCAAAAAACCTATTTGATGCAAAAAGGAATTGTCACACAGCTCTATTTTGGAAATCCCTTTCTATTTTTTTTCCAGAAAAGGATTAAACTTCTATAGGACATGGGCTTAGGTGTGAAATCATGGCATACTCTCTCTCCTCCTCGTATATGTGTGTATGCATATTAAAATATTTTCTACGCCGGGCGTGGTGGCGCACGCTTGTTACCCCCGTGTTTGGGAGGCAGAGACAGGAGGATCCCGCAGGTTCGAAGCCGGCCTCGCTGACTAAGGAGAGCCTGTTTCCAAATAAAAAAGTATAAAAATAGGTACTGGGAGTGTAGCCCGGAGGTAAAAGGGTTTCCAGGAACCCAGTACCAACAAAAATAATTTTTTTTCTTGTTTTCTTTCAGTTCTTGTTGTATAGTTTCTAACATCTATATAAGTTTCTTAACAATGTTTAATGAATGAAGGCTAATACACACACTTCCACAAACACACACACACACACACACACACACACACACACACACACACACACCTTTGGTCTCATAAAGTACTTTAGACAGAGTTTCCTCTAGCAAAATATAAAAATAGAAAACTAAAGTAAACAAACGTAATGAAAAATGAAGAATCCTCATTTTCTAATGAAAAAGTTAAAACTCTCCTACTGAAATACAAAGGGGTTGAAATGAACTTGTATGAAATGTGTATTTTATGAGCTAGTGCAAGTGAACTACCAGGTGAGTGTAATGTGTCTGTGTTAAAAAGTTAAAAAGTTGTGTCTTCAATAGTCAATCCAATGTCCTCTGTTTCTCTTAATACAAGAGAAAACCCAGAGATAGAATTATGGAAAAGCAAAAATAAAATTAACTTTAGACTTGAAAATAGATCTGAGTTGGGATCTTAGTTCTAATTAACATTACTCAACTGTGCCTCAGATTTCTCTGAAAAAGCTGGGATAACATTTACTGAGCAGGGTGCTTGAACAGTGGTAGGCAAACATAAAAAAAGATGCACAGGCACATTCTCAATCAATATGGATATTTGTGGACATTATTTTTCCCATATAACCTCGGGGAAATATACATATACACAGATACTAGGCAAAACTATGGAGAACAGGTTGAATTAATTTTTTATGCTATTTTTGGCTCTGAGTTGGTTCTGTTGGCCCCAGCACTAGGAATACGTGTGTTTCTTTCACATTTACATAGTACCCTAGATCTAGTTGTTCCATGTATTTCTAGCTTTCTATCAAGAAAAGAAAGGAGGAAGAAAGAAAAGAAGAAAGTAGGAAGGAGGGAGGGAAAGAAGAAAAGAATATCTCTTTATTTCCTATAAGTAGCTGCCACTACAGTTGGAGAAATAGGAAATTAACAAAATGAATAAAGTATAAATATTGCTGGCCAAATCATCTGCAGCCTATTACAAGCCTCTGCCGTGGCAATATATATTATTTTCCTACTCGAGCGAGCGCTCTCACTCCAGATTCTGTAGTCTCTCCCATCTCCAGTCTGTTTCTAATCCTTTTCTGTTGCTAACCCTTTCCTGTGTAATTACAGTAGAAACAAAATTACCACCCAGCAAAGGTTGTGGCAATGTGAGTGCAGTGTCAATCTTGGAAAATGAATAAGACATAAAATAAGAAAATAATAAAAAAATACATCCCAAACAGGTCTTTTTATTTAACATAAGGCCAAAGAAGCTATCAGGCGTTGCTGAATACTGTCCACTAACTGTACAAAATATTGACTGCATGCCTCGCAAACACCAAAATATCCGCTGGAATGCCATAGAAATAAATAACTTCTGCTATAAACACATGAAAACATATCAAACTGTTATCTCTTTAAACATATTGTAAATAAAAAATTACCAGTACTTCTACACAATAAATATTAAGAAACCATTGACATAGTTGAAATGCACTCATATAAATTAACAACTTTAATTACATTAGCCAAACAGACATTGGTTAAAGAACTGCATGTAGTATGCAAAAAAACACACAAAATAAAAATAAAAACAAACAAACGAACAACATCAACCACAGAACATAAAAAGTTTTAAAACAAAACAGGCTTCAGATTATCTTGGCTTTCATAATTATATTTTTCTTTTAAAGAAAAATATCAACCCATTGTCAATGCACTGTTTTTCAAAGCATTTAAATAGAGGGTAAACCCCCATTGAAAATTAATACAGAAGAAATGATTCACTTTATGCATAAAAAATAAATAATAATATAGCTGAGACATGTGGTTTGCTTCTGCTCTTGAAGATGTGAACAGCTTCTAAGCATTCATTTTTTTTTTACCCATACAATAGCTTCTCCGTAATACAGGGTTTAATTTAAACACATACAATGTCCACCCCCAAACCTTCTGCCCACATCTACAAGCTTCATTTATTATGTAGGTTTTCAGAGTGACTAAGTTTTTCTCTATATTGAAAAGGAAGTTGCCAAAAGGCCCACAGGAAAACATATCTTCAAGTGAACACGATAATTTGAACCTTTGAACCTATGTTTAATATAACTGAGGCATACTTGGCTCTCCGATTTTTAGAGTCACCTCCTGAAGTCCAATCCCACAAAGGTGGAACAAATTGACTTATTCTACCTTTAAGGAGAATACAAGGACTCTCCTTGAAAATGGAGTGTGGAATCAATCTTAAACAAGCATTAAATTGGCTGATCTTTTGTGACAAGAAGATCCCAACTTAGTGTGCTGGAATTTGCCTAACTTTTTTGGAAAAGAAGAAGATGAAGAAGAAGAAGAAGAAGAAGAAGAAGAAGAAGAAGAAGAAGAAGAAGAAGAAGGAGGAGGAGGAGGAGGAGGAGGAGGAGGAGGAGGAGGAGGAGGAGGAGGAGGAGGAATTTCATCCTACAAATATTTCTTATTTATTAAAAGATATTAAGGACAGGTGCTTTTCAGAGATTCCAGAATTATTATAGGCAGATATTTAAGAGCCTGGAGATCAGCCATAGATAAAGAATGGCCATATAGTAGGTTCAGATAAGAGCCATCCTCCTATTAGTCAAAACATACTATGAAAATTTCAAGATGATAGAATTTTAAAACTTTTAATTTTGGCCTCATACAGCTATTATGAAAATAGTGGTTGGTCATAAGGCTTTGTGTCTCCTGAAATTATTAAGGGTACTAAATTAATACCTTCCAATATTATTAAAGATGGCAGCAATTCATAATTCTATTATAAGGCCATATAAATTGAAACAAGGTTAAAATTGTTGAGTATATGAAAACCTGATCATTTACTATTTAATCAAAATATTACCAAATGGAATTTCCTCTCACTCTGTTTTTAATTACTATGGCCACCGATCAAACCCCTCTTACCCCCAATATGCCTAGGACTTAAAGGGCTTAGCAAGATGGCAGATTGACTTGAGATGAATAGGAACCACACACAGCTGTTTTGAAAGTTCCTGCTTTTTCCATGGCCTTGATCATCTCTGCTATAGCTGTGAGCAAGCGCTGATTTCCTTACACTATCACCAGAGGTTCCAGTATTAGTTCCAGTATCAAAGAAGAAGCAGTTTAAAAGTCCCTCAAAGTTTTTCAAGAAAATTGAAGTAGAGCATGGCCATGTGCTCCTTGCCTCTCTATACCCATCTTTCCTACATGCGTGATACCCCAGATCAATGGACCTTGAATAGAAGCCACTCATGAGCTTCTCATGCAGTTCATGGTGTATTTTTCTGAAAAACAGAGCAGGTCCTTAGAAATTATTAAGTATATTTGCCCAGTAACAAGGCTCATTTGCCTAATGTTATAGTATACTGAGAGTATAATTTTTTAAGAGCTAAACCACCTTTGGTAATATTTGGTTTCTCACTGATATTTCACTTTGCTACAGTTACGTTTTTTAAAATCTACAAGTTGACATAAGGCTAAAAGCTTCGACATTTTGCAAAATACTGATGAATGTAATTTGTCTCCATTGGAATTTTTTCTAGTTTTTTAATTTTGCAAACTTTAAACAAGTCAGCAAAAATAAGGTTTTGTCTTCTAAACAGCACATAACTGAATGACTTATTAGCTGTTCTAGGCAAGCAAAATACTTGAGTAAATTAGACTGAAATTTAACTTTAAGAATACTCTTTGATATTTATGAGACAAAGGTTATTTTCTTTTGCATCTGAATGAATACATACAAATCTATGCATCGAGAGTTTTGGCTGTAAATTAGAATATTAAAAATTATATTTTTTCTCTTCTCTCTGCTTCCTCTTAACTGTTTTTTTTTTTTCATTAACTCCTACTCTCTTAAGCACCTTCCTCCAAATTATTTGTTTTAAGTAGTAACAACAACAGTATTCAACGCAGTGGGTAAAAGTAATATTTCTCACAATCAGGCCTGAATTATTAAAAAAAAAATTGCACCCGACTCTTATTTTAGCTTAAAGATATTTTTTCCCGAAAAAGTTTCTGATTTAAGATTGATTCAAATAGATAATAAATATAAATTGAAAAAAATCAGCCCACAGTTTTGATTAATATCCTGTTTTCCCCACAGGGGATAACTTGTAGGGGCGGGGGTGAGAAAGAGGAGGGAATTTAATCCCTGTACATTTAAAGAGGACCTTGCTGAATAGTCACTGGAATTTCCAGGCTTTTTCCCAACCAAAGTTTTGAAATGTGCCCACTTAGTTCAGAGTAAAAGCAAAAACTATAGCCTATCCTTCTTAAAAATACTGTGTTCTGCACACAAACATTCATTGCTTTAAGAACATTAAAAAAAGACAGCCTGAAGTGCTTAAAATGTGTATGGACATGGTACAATACATGTATATATACACACAGATATGCTTATGCACAAGCAATGTATATATACACATAAAAGCATGTAGTCTCATGAATTTGATTGAACTTGATATCCAACAGTGTACAACTACTGTACATCCAGTATGAAATGTCCTGTTTCATGGATGTAAAAGGAGTCAAAAAGCAAACTTTTCAGGACTTTCAAGCCTGAACACAATTCCCCCTACTCGATCTTGAATCTCAAGCCCTGACTCATTGATGGTGAATGATACCAACCACAGACAGACTGTTTAAAGGCTCACACAAATGTCTTTGGTGTATGTGTCTATTTTTAAGGTACAAAATAATAATAATAATTATAATTATAATAATAAAAATAGCTATTTTGTGTGCTGTAGCAGTTCTTTTATAGCTCACATTAAGTGCAGCTCTTAAACCCCACCCCCACCCCACCCAAAGAAAATACTTGTTAAATAAGGATTAGACAGGTCAAACACCATTGTAGTGCAAATAGTAAACGATAAAAAAAACAACATTTACAAAATATAGAAATGTTTGGATCCAACAGATGGACAAACATATTCCTTTCAAGTATCTCTCCTTGAAGAAAATAAAAATTAATCAGGTTACTTCCAATACAAAAAAGTCTCTCTTTTTGTTCTCTCTCAGGTAAACAGTTTCAAACCTATTAGGTTGCATAGTTCTAAGATCATAAGCACCTTAACGAAATGTAACTTGGTATTCTTTTTTCCTTGGTCTTTCATTCTTCCCATTCTTGGTCTCAATTTTTTTATGTTGGTTTTTTGTTTTGTTTTGTTTTGTTGCGGAAGTGGTGCAGAAAAAGAAAGTGTGACCACCTGCACACTCTTGTTCTTTTACATGTGTGTGTATGTGTGTGTGCTGATACACACAGAGATAGTGTCACGCTGACATACTTATGACCTGGGTAACTGGGTGGGACTGGCCCTTTCAAACTCATGGCTTTCTAGACGGTATTTGGGTTGTGCTAGTCCACATTACTGAGGACTAGACAAGCTGACTTTGAGGCTCTCAAGGGAACCCAAGGGGAAGAGGACAATACCCTACTTACACAACTGATGTCACCAGTTTGGTTTCAGAAGAAATGAAGGGTACACCTTTCTCCCCTTCCCCTCCCAATCCCTGCCTCCTTCACTGCTTCATCTCTGAGCCCTGGCTAAGGATTTTTTTTTTCCACATCTTCCTTCATCTGTTTCATCAGGTTTTGTTTTTAGTTTAGTTTTTGTTTTTTGTTTTTTGTTTTTTTGTGTGTTTTTTTGTTTTTTAATTTCTATTTTTCTGGTTGTTAAACTCAGAAACCTTAAGAATTTCTTCATTTTGCCACTGTCTTCTCAAGACAACTCTAGCTCCCTTTCCCCCGGGCTGGATAGCTCTAGGAACACCCGCACTCCTCCACAATCATGTTCTGAATGTCCTTCTTGATTATGTTTTGACCATCATCGTAGTATAGCATGGACATGGGTCTCAGCTTGGTGGGCACACAGCACGATTTGAGGTTGGCGAAGGGGCTGTGACCCCGCATGCGGTAGTGGTTGATGACGGTCGAGTGAAAGGAGAGTGAGGACCCAGAGGTGCCAGCAATGTGGCTCGGGCACTCACCCTCACAGTAGTTGGCATGGTAGCCGGAGGGAGCGATGATCCAGTCATTCCAGCCGATGTCCTTGAAGCTGACATAGAACTGTTTCTTACAGCAGATATTGACCTTGCCATCACACTCCAAGCCCCGCCGTCGCCTGCGGTGAGGGTGGTCTTCTGACTGCCGGGCTTGCAGCATGAGGAAAGGTCTGTGGGACTGCTCCTTCTCCTCATCTGCCCCTCCTTCTCCTCCATCCTTCTTCTTCCCATCCCCATCCTCATCCTTCTTCTTCTTTTTGCCCAGGAGCACCAGGCTGGCACCGCTCTCCTGGCACTGCTCACAGGCAATCCGCACATCCAGGGAACTCTTGCCCTGGTCCAGCAACCTCTGGATGCTGCTGGAGACAGGAAAGATGTGCCAGGTGCTCTTCCGAGCATCCACAGCCTTCTCCGATAGCAACAGTTCACTCCTCTCCCCCTTCAAGCCCACTTCCTCAGCCTCGTCCCCTGTGTCCAAGCTGCCCGGAAGGTGCTTCTGCTGCTGAAAGAGGCGGATGGTGACTTTGGTTCTGGTCCTGTTGGCCTTAGGGACTTTCAGAAAGAGCCAGACTTCTGCACGTTCCACCACTGACAGGTCACTGCCTTCCTTGGAAATCTCAAAGTGCAGTGTCTTCCTGGCTGTGCCTAAAGACAAAACACAGCACAATAGAAAACAGGGACACTTGTTAGCTTCAGGTTTCGCATCCCTCAGGAATTCCAGGCAAGCAAGAGTGCTCTGTTACAAACCATCTCAAAGAGGGGTCCACAAATTACAGCCCATGGGCCAAATCCGTTTCAGTATGCTCATGATGAGAATGGTATTTACTGTTTTGTTTGTTTCTTGGTGCTAGGGATTGAACTCAGAGAGAGGCCTTCTATCTCTATACCACACTCCTACCCCTCCTCCCTTTTAATGTTGAATCAAGTTCTTTCTCAGTTGCTGAGTATCTTACTGAATTGCTGGAGCTAGCCTCAAGCCTGCAAATCCTCCTTGTCTCAGCCTCCCAAGTACTAGAATTACAGACGTATATCATCATGCCCTGCTGTTCTTTACATTTTGAAGTTGTTGACGAAAAGTCATATTTTGCAACACATGAAACTTATCTGAAATGTAAAGTTTAGCAACGATAAAGTTCCACTGCAACACAGTTAAACTCTTTATTTTACATGTTGCCTGTGGCCATGTTTGTACCATAAGACAAAATTGAGTAGCTATGAGTCTCCGGACCACAAAGCCTGAAATATGTATTCTTTGGCCTCTTACAAAAAAATGTTTGCAGACCTTTGTTTTAGAATGAACAGGGCCCTGGGGGTCTGGATTGTGTTGACACACTGTTAATCTCAGTTTCATCTTCTGTAAAGTGGGAGTGACATGATGACATTTGACCTGTTATCTCACAGATTCGGATGGATCAAGTGAGATCACAGCAATGAAAACACTCTGGAAGCTCCAGCAAGCTATGAAAATATTCTCACACAAAAAGGCAAACATGCTTCCCGGGCCCCACTGTGGGGGCTGGGCAGGCAGCACCCTGGGCTGGCCTCCTGTCCCCTGTCCCCACCTGCCCCACTTCTCCCTCACCTCTTTCCTGAGTCACTTCTGCAAGATTTTCCTTCTGTGGCCTATGCCATTGAGTCAGGCCTCCCTCCAATCATCCCTCCACTCGGGTCTGCTGTGCCACCCTCTTTCACTCCTCGCCCGGCCTGGCTCCCCGTTGCCCTCAGTGCCCAGCATCAGCAGCCCTGCCTTCAGCTCCAGCTCTTGCCTGCTGTACATCCTTGGTGGTCCAGCTGCAAGGTGCTTCCTGGAGCTTACTGGCAGCAAGTGACACCTGCTTTTCCTACCATGTCGAAGTGCTGCCCCTCTACACAGATACACACACGTACCAGCTAGAGTGGCTGATCTTAATCATGTTTTGGTTTTCGGATGGGAGGACTCTTCCTCTATAGTCTTCCCTGCGATCTCCTCTGCCACTGCCCTAGGCCAGCTCAGGTTAGGGCTGAGGTCGGAGGTCCCTCTTGTTCATTGCCATGGTCTAGTGATTAGCAGAGAATCGGCAACGATGCAGGCACCCTTAGCCTTGCAGTTTATTAAATTAAGAGAGATGCCTCCTGGCTCTGGAGCCCTTTGTCCCTTCAGAGGCACCAAATGAACACTGAAACCATGTTTTACGTGCCAACTGCTGCTAAGGTAGGTACATTGTCGTGGAGGCTGGATTCAGCAAGCCCTCAGTTCTAGCCTAACTCTAAAATGATAAAAGCATCTCTTTCTCTCATTTTGCATAAACACCTGTACATTTATTATGCAGCTCCATTTACTTTAAGAAGCAGGTATCCCAACTAGAATTCTTTCCTTAATCAAATATTTTCCCTCCCTTCCGTATTTACCACGTGGGGGTATCTAGAAACGGGTCCTAATTTACTGGACCAAGTGCCTATTTGCAACTGACCACTGTTCATGGACCCCAAGGACAAATTTGGAAATGATCTTCAAGAAGTCTGTCTTAGAAGTCACAACGTGAGCCAAGCATGGTGGTGCACACCTGTAATCCCAGTACTTGGGAGGCAAATGCAGGAAAATTGCAGGTGTGAGGCCAGCGACAGCAACTTAGGAAGACCCTCAGCAACATAGTGAGACCTCATTTCAAAATAAAAAATATAAACGGGTTAGGAGGTGTAGGTCAGAAGTAGAATGTCTCTGAGTTCAACCTCCGATATCAAAAAACAAGTAGTCACCACTTGCTAGGAGGATCTCCCTGCCTGGATTGCTAGAGCCAACGGAAATCCAACCATACTTATCACTCGAGGCCCTGAGATGTTTACGGTACTATAAATTTTAGGCACAATTTCAAGTTCTCTGCAGCAGACGGCAGGCTTTTCTGTGCATTGCGGTTCTGTTCTTAATTTAACACACTCTGCACACTGTGATTATGATAGTGGTAAATTCACTGAGGCCAAGGCCAAGAAGGGCTACATATGGATCTGGAGGATTCTCTGGCATCTTCATTTAAACTTGCCAGGATGATGATGGTGGTGGCCAGGGAGTTTCTCTGACTCCAACCCCATGTCTCTGGCAGGAGTCAAAATGAAAATAAAACCGGGTCTATGATTAGACAGAACACCAGCACAGGGAGCATTCAGAGGGGGAAGCTGTCTAATTTTAGGAAGCACGAAGACTTTAAAAAAAATTGTGAATCTTATAACTACCCTTTGCTAAGAATTGGTGAGATTTTCGTTGCTTTCTCTCTCTCTCTCTCTCTCTCTCTCTCTCTCTCTCTCTCTCTCTCTCTCCCTCCCTCCCCCCCCCCACTCCCTCTCTTGTGAAAGATCCCAGGAAGCAGAGTTTAATCATTTAATCTAAAATGGCAATCAGGAGGTAGGGTCCTGCCAACACCAAGGGAAAGGCTGACAGAAATGCCCCCAGCTTCTGCAGCCAGTCTGGAGAAACTTGGAGGTTCCCTCCCAGTGTGGGCAACTCGGCTTGCCCCGTGGAGAATGTTAACAAACTACCCGCTGTTTTCCCTTCTGCCTCCATGCACCACAGCTTCTGAAATCCTAAACTGCACAGGGTGTCACTCCACAGACAGAGACATAGTAGCTGCTAAATTAGAGAAGCCAGAGGGCACACAGTTGTGTTTTGTTTTTCTAGGAAAGAACTCCTGACTCCCCAGGAAGACCCCCTGAGTTTCAGATAACAGGCAATGTGCGCACGCACACACGTGCACGCACACACACACACACACACACACACACACACACACACGCTCTGCATGCAGCCACACTGGACAGAGGCAGGAGAGTGAAGGTGGATGGATGGCCGTGGTGACCAGCACATACTGGACTTCCCGTGAGTAAAGTCCAGAGCTGTCCTGGGATGCTTGGGGGTCAGGGGCTAGGGAGGGTTAATTGGCCAACCAGAATAAGTGACAGCCACATGCAAATTGCTTTTGTAGGGTTAGAGAAGCCAAGGCCACACGCTTCCCAACACAGTCTGCAGGACAGCCCCTTATTTCACAAGAGCAGGTTTCTAATGCATGATCTAGCCCCACCCCTTCTTCACAGGCAGCTGTACTTGGAAGCAAATGATTTAGTGTTCCTGAGAGAGGATTGTACAAAGAGAGTGCTCATTAGAGGGGGCTCAATCTGTCAGGTGCTGTTATATTAGGATCAGAGAGTCATCATAAAATGACTTTCCTGCTGGTCTTGGCTGATAATTAACTTCATGGCATTGCCTGGGTATTGTGGAGCGGCACGGGCACTGATTTATGCATCGGTTTAATTATCTGAGCTGAAAGACTCTGCTCCCTGTATTTGCATCCACTGCCTGTGTGCTTTCTCTCTCCCCCATATTTCTGACATTTGGATTTTCCCCCTACTAATTGACATGCCTGTCGCCTCCTTCTCCTGGTGTCCATTTCTGGAACTGCTATTTGTATATTGCATGATATTTTATCAGGGAAAAAAATAAAACAGAGATCCAATTTCATGAAAATGCTGTTGCCATAATGCTCAGAAGGACAGGGGGAAGCGAGAGATTCAAGTCTTCCTAATGTCTGCCTCATACGCAGGTACATTTTACAGGTTCTATTGTATTCTGACTGGTTAAGCAGTGCATTTCTTTTCCTTTTACATTAGCTTTCATTGCAGAAGGGGGTGGGGAGAATGAGGCGGCTGAAAGCTGACATGGAATTACTGTTTATCAGGGCTGTTGGTTTCAGAAATATATGACAACCCTCAGATTTCACAGGGATGAAAAATTCAATAAATCATCCATCTGTTACAGTCCCTCCATCTCTATATTACCTGAGATTGTTGTACTGCAAGTGACGCTTCCAGGCTGCCCCGATCTGCAGATCTCTACGCAGAACAATTTGAAAAATGGAAGGTTGCCTAAAGCTGAGATGTTTAGGATCAATTTCTAATCCGTTTCTGGTTTGACTCAACTATCTGGTGCTGTAAAATCCTGAAATGGATGCCTTCCCATAATGCTTGGTGAGCAGGTACTACATTAGTTTGTACAGGTGTGCACTGGGTTTCTATATGAACTAACTAGATAGAGCTGGTTGCATTGCTAACCGTTAATTACCTACTCACTGTTAATATTCTTTTCATCATCTGCGCTATTTTTTCCCCTCCCGAAGCTTGTGAGCAAGGCTTGTATCACAGCCTGCTCTGCCTGAGTAATTCACTAAGAAAGTCCCACGCAAACCCATGTGGGTGATAATATCTCATCACTTAAACCCTTATGAGCCTGGTGGACACATATCAAAGGGAGAGGAAAATGGTGCGGAGAAACAAGCAGAGAAAAATTGTGGACTTTACAGAAAATACCCTGGAAATGTTGCCTGGCAGAAGGGTCACACAGAGGAAAGACTGTGGACGCTGGGAGTAAAGGTGTTTGCATTCTCCTCTGTTTTCAGAATTTTTTTAATAGCTCAGTCATGAAGGTATGCCAAGGGTTAAATAGCCAAGCCCCTTCTTGTTCCCTTCCCCCACGCGAGGATGCAAAAACACTGCTCACCAAAAGTCCAGCATCTCAGATTTGTGGGGTGTGTGAACATTTCTAATTAAAGAAGGAGTATACAATGCAGCGTTTTGGTTGGTTTGGCTTGGTTTGGTTTGGTTTCCCTCACCAGGGTCCTGCATAAAGTATGCTGCCCTTTTACATATGGGTAATAATTATGTCTCTAATGTTAATGTGGAAAGGCTTGCTGTTTATAGAGTGTATTTAAACTCACCCACAGGGGGAGGAAAGCCTTGCTGTAAAAAGTGTCTGTTACTTTAATTTTCCATTCTTCACCAAGGGTTCCCTGTGCCTAGATATGGTATAGTCAGTGGCAGCACCTTAGAGAGCTGCTTTGACAGCCTATGTGTGCGCTGAAGCACCAACCTTTGCGTCTGGACTCTTGCTCAGACTTTCTTCTGCAGGAGGCAGTGCGCGAGTCAGGTCTGAAAGGTTATTCTTCTTTGGAGATGCAGTAGCTATCTTGGTGTGTGCGTGCGTGCGTGTGTGTGTGTGTGTGTGTGTGTGTGTGTGTGCATGCGTGCGTGTGTGTTACTGGGGATTGAACTCAGGGGCATTCTACCTCTGAGCCACCTTCCAAGCCCTAGTTTATTTGTTTTGTTTTTTCTCCAAATGGTCTTGCTAAGTGAACCTGTGATCTCCCTGTCACAGCCTGGGATTACAGGTGTGCGCTATCACACCCAGCTTGCTTAATTAGTATCTCACCTTGGAATCCATTATTGAATTGTTATAAATCCAGCCACACACATTTGCCATCCAAGCCTCTTCCATTTAAATGGCGATGAAAAAAAGTTTAATATTTGGAGAAAGGGATCTCAGCTCCCTAAAGAGGGGGTAGGAAAAATTCTCAAGATTCAACCTATCATAGGTTGAAATAGGCTCAGCCTATTTCAGAGACTTCTCCCAAAGTTCCACAGAACTTTTCCGCTTTTGGTTCTAGACCTAGGAGCCAGTCGAGTCAGAAGAGCTCTAGGCCACAGCTAAACAGCCATGCTGGAGTGTTTTGTAGCAGAAGAGGGGCCAAGACAAATATGTCTTTCCAAGAAAAGTGCCTGGGAAGGTATTACTACAGCTCTTCAAAGGTGAAAACTGAATTTTGACTCTTACTACTTCTCCCTCACCCCTACTCCAGGACACCTATTGCCCAGGCCACAAAACCACCATCAACCTCTTTCACATCTTTCCCCCCAACTGTTCCCCTCCAAACCCTGCATCCCCAGCGGCTGAAGAGCATGTTCCTACCGGGCGTTAAATAAATAGCCTTTTTCCTCTCTATTCAAAGTCATTTGTCATTTGTCGCTGGTAAAAGCATTGATAAGGCAGGCAAAGTAGGCAACAGAATCAAGGGAGATGGGAGGTGTTTGTGTAAGACCCAGACGACCGTATTAGGGAGAGACTCGTGAGCAAATCAGTATTGCTGATGATTCATGGTCACATTTCTCCACGCTCTGCTTTGTTTGCTTTTGAAATATATCACTCGTCTGCCTTCGAGAGAGCTCCGGAATGCTCACATGTATCACCAGCACTGTCTCTTTGCCTTCTGTCTCATTCCATGTATTACAGGTAGTCGTGTTTCTCTTGTCCCATAAGGAACTTTTTCAGGAGGATGAGAGGGAACAGGAAGTGACTGATAATCACCAAGATCTGGGTGCTGAGGCTTGAGTAGGAGCAATTGACTTTCTCAGATCCACTGATAGGGAGCAAAAGTCTTTGGCATGCGCCCTCTTGTGGTCAGTCTTTTCCCATTATTCAGAAAAAGAGAGTGTGTAACTCCTAAAGGTTCAGAGGTTCAGTGAGGAGGAATTCACAGGAAAGTTCAGAAGACTGGGAAGAGGGGATGGATGGTGGGGTCATCTTGACCTTGAGTTGTCTTTCTTCGGGTGGGAGAAAGAGCCACCCAAGCGAGCCTGCTGAGACCCCTGTATAGCCAGTGGACATTTCTAATTCAAATCTGTAAATAGTGTATCCTCCAAGAGGAAGGATTAATGTGCTGCTTTTAACACCTACGTGAGGGGAGCATCATCTACTTCTTGGTGTATCGTCTGACTTTCCTTATCCTTTCTATAAGTGCTCTCAACTGCTAAGTTAATTATGAGAATCAACATCTAAATTTGGCAGCATATGGATTGTCGATGGTTATATTGTTATTGTACATTGACAATCTACTGTCATGAATTACAGACAAAATAAGACATATCAGCCAAGAGGGCCTCTGATTTTAGTTTCATTGACAATTAAAGTGATAGTTGGCTCTGCTTCACTCGCTCATCCCAACTACCATTCTTTGAAGAAAGGGTTTAGGATAAACACTTAGGATTTGGGGCTAGTTGTGCAAAGATGATACTAATCTTGGTGAACAGTCCTAGGTGACATCCACACACACACAAAACTGGGGTTTTGGAGTAAATTTCAGCCTTAGAATGATTTCAGCTGCTTAGCCAGTAGCAATTCCCATCAGCTCCACAGAGCTGGGACACTTTCTGCCTGAGCACAATGGGACAGGTTCAAGGCCCTTTGGCCATTTTAGTCCCTCCACTGCTATGGATGTGCCTCGGCTTTATTCAGTCACTGAGGAGAGAAAAGGCCAAACTAAATCATGCATTCCAAAATTATGAATTCTTGAGGTTGAAAGGTACTATGGCGTGCTTATGGGTAACACTGATTCTGGATTTTATCCTGTGCAAGTGCTTATAAAGAAACGAAAATTGCATGCCCTTTTCTATTCTCCAAGAATCTTGGCCTTCTACACAGTTGTGATAGTATTAAAGCTGAATTATTTCAAAAACAGCAATACATAGACCTTTGCTATTCATTTCTACATATCCACTTCAATTACTCAGATGATAAATATTTCCTGGAAGGCAATATTGACAACAAAATGCTTGCATGGTACCCTATTTAGAGAGTAGATTGTCCACATGGTAATCATTAAATCTGTAAATTTATGTTAAATCAGCGCAAAAGTTGGTGTGTACAACTTCTCAGGTGAGAAAAATAAGCAATTGTAATAACCCTCCCATACAAATCCAAAGTCAAGATATTAACTCAACCAGAAGTTCCCCATTACAAACCTTAAACTTTTATCAACATGTAAATCTATAACTTTTCTTTTTTTAAAAAAAGTAACTAATTTTCTCTCAAACTAAACACCAGAGAAGTAAAAAAAAAAAAAAAAATGACAAGATCCCAAATAACTAAGAGAACGATTGGCACTGAGATAAGAACCATACGTAAGGAGGTAAGTGGCCCAATTCTTTCAGTGCCAAATCTCTAAATGCCAAGCGAGTCCAGGAAGTTAGAAAGAAGGACGTACTGTCAGAATGAGCAGTTAAAAGTGGTCAAAAACATAGGTATATCTAGTCATATGATGCGATGAAAGCCAATTGAGTAGAAGCTACAGGTAAGGCCATCATAGGTAAAGGTTGGTTTATGAAAACATAATATGGATCCCTTTGTGTCAGGACACAGCTGCTTTCTAGATTACTGAAGTCCTTTCTGTATGCACGACCCAATGTCATGAGTTTCCTACCTTTCCACCATGGAAAGTTGAGGAAAATTAGGCGCTAACTTGAAAACTCAAAACTGACTTTTTTCCTCAATATGCTGTGGAAGATAAAGTCACAAAGATCATACTTTGGGGGGATGCATTAAGAAAGCGCTTTCACAGAAATAGGAACTTCTTTAAACTATAGAGGCTTCCAGGGAGAGAACTAACCTGCCTGAGGAGCTTTGGACCACCAAGACTTCTCCTACGGGGAATCCACCAAGCCAGCAGGCTATCTGCTCCCCCCAAAAGATGCCCAGGTCTTACATGGCTTTCTTAAAAACAGAACATCTGAGTCAACAGGTTTTCAGGATTGGAAATTCTGAGTGTTGCCTTAATTGTTTATACTGCTGCAGCAAACTTTTAAACAAAATGCTGGGAGTCCCTGTGCATACTTTACTGGCCATATGCTCTACCAAACAAAACAATGGCATTCCTTTCAAATAGATTTGGCAAGGGATCTGATTCTTTAGCCTAGCATTACCATGAAAGTAACATGGTATTAACACATCTGTGTGCCCAACATGCATGAGCTTGTAGGCATGCAAAAAGATGTGTGTCCTATAACTATAAAAATAGCCTGGCTTCAACTCTACTATGGTCCATATTTTTGACAGGTATATTCTATTCAGCAACAGGTTACTCTGTTCTTGGGCCACTGATTAAAATCTATTTATTAAAGTTCTTCCTCTTTAGGATTGAGTGAGAGTTCACCATAGTATCTGAGAGCACTTTGTGAAGATTGCATTCCTTGGCAGAGTTCTTAGTAACTTTACAAAGAACAAAACTGATTTTGGGGGGTCTTTTTTTGGTTCAGAGAGCAAAAAAAATCAGTATTCCAACAACAGTGAGTGCTGATTCAATGTCAACTGCCTGCCCCCCAAAGTAGCTTTTTACTGCCTAGGATGTCCTGTGCACTTGCTGACACAGTTTCTAAAGGTGAAAATGACTGTCACTAACAAATCCGCCCTCTGTCTACAGTGGGGCCCCAGACTGGGCTTCTAAAAGGGAGAGTTTGTCCTAAGGCGGTGACATTCCGCCATCCAGCCCCAGGCGCTCTCACCCTCACCGCCCCTCCAAAAATAAAACTTCGGATGGGGTCCGGAAGCCACCTCTACCCCCTCCCCAACACCCAGATATGCTGGCTTTCATCTAGCTGCTCAGATCTGGTTTCATAGGCAGAGCAAGGGAACCCCTCACCGACCAGCTTCCAGGTCGAGACTGGCCCATGCGCTTCTTCCCCATGGGACCTGCTGAGTTTAGCAAGTGCAAGGTCCTCATCCCCAAGCAGGGCTCACCAGAGAATTCTGTTTCTCCGTAGTTCTCAGCCCCTCCCTGTCTTCCCCGGTCTGCTACCATCACCCAATAACTAATAACCTTCCCAGACAGTTTCCAGCTGAAGAGAAAAGAAGTTTCTCTTAGGACTGTCAAAGAAATATATATTTAGTGCCCCCGCCCCCACCCCACCCCCCTGCAAATGCCGGCACCGACCTGATTCAGCAAAGGTGATGATCTCCGAGGTCTGCTCCAGAAGTTCATTCATTTCTGCCCTCCTCCCGATGTCGTCCTCTATCTCCACGTACCCGTTCTCCCCCACTTTGCCCACATGAAGCTTTCTGATGGCGTTCAGAAGCGCCGCCTTGGGCACCGGCTGGGTGACATCGGGTCTCTTCTTCAAGTGCAGCATGTTTAAAATGTGCTTCTTGACGGCTTCCACCATCTCTGGCTGAGAGTTGGGTACATCCTTTGGGAGGGTGGCCAGCGCACAGGACGGGCAATCAGGGGTTGTGCTGTGCCCCTCGGATCCTGGGGTGGGGGAACTCCTCACTATAATCCAGCAACTCGCCCACAGGAATCCTCGCAGCCAAAGCAAGGGCATCCTGGCAGCCAAAGTTGTTGTGATTGCCCTTTTAAAAGGCCCTGCTTTTCCTCCCCCCTCACGCACAGGTCTTTGGAATTTTTTTTTCCTTCTCCTCTTCAGCAAATTCTCTGGAACAAGAGCAAAAAGTTTTCTGTGAAGTTTTGTTTGCAGGTTTCCCTCTGAATGCAGTCAGTGCCGTAAGGTTTGTGGCTGTCAGGGAGGAGAGTTCTGACTGTCTCCGAGTAAAAGAGAAGGAAGGAGGGAGGGAGGGAGAGAGGGAGGGAGGGAGGGAGGGAGGGAGGGAGAGAGGGAGGGAGGGAGGGGGGAGACAGAGACAGAGAGAGGATGGGAGGGAGAGAGACAGGGAGAGAGGAGAGAGGGGGAGAGAAGAGAGACGGAAAGAGGGGGAGAGGAATAGAGGAGAGAGAGAGAGAGAGAGAGAGAGAGAGAGAGAGAGAGAGAGAGAGAGAGAGAGAGAGAGAGAAGCGATTGGCCCTAAGTGAGTGAGTGAATGGAGAGGGAGGGAGTTTGTCTGTGAGTAAGGGCTGTGATTAGGGAGGAGGGACAGCCCGTTTTCTGACAGGCTGCTTCCCTTCTGCTCCTTGCTCCCTCACACACACCTCTCTTCAAATATCACCATCCTCGCGGGTTCTACGTTCCCTTCCACAGTAAATTCTCCTCATTTTGTTAACTTCTGAGTGATTTCTCTTTCTTTCTTTCTTTCTTTCTTTCTTTCTTTCTTTCTTTCTTTCTTTCTTCCTCTCTCAGCTAGGTCCCTTTGCTTCTTCTCTCTCATCCTTTTTGGGAAGGGGGAAAAATCCCAAATCAAACACGCCATCATCTCAGTCCACAGGGACGCCTGGATTGAGAAGTCAGCCCCCAAGGCCCCTCCACTCCACCTGGCGGCTGCCCTGTGAGGCTGGCGCCCACCTGGCGGAACAGCGGGGGTCGGAGAGCAGGCACCAGGGGGCTGGGAAGCCCCAGGAGTCGCTGACCGCTGGGCCAGGTAGGGTCCGGAGGAGAAGCTCTTCCTCCCATTCATTCATATTTAAATGTTCAGGGTCATCTGCCCAAGGGGGACCTCCGAAGGGAGCTCCAGTGGAACTTTTGTTTGGGGCCCTAGAAGACACTCGACTTTTCCCAACTGGGCAATGCAGCAGGGCACGGAAAAACTCCAAAGGACAGGCTGCATTTAAGGTGCCCAAGTCCAAGGAGATACTTTCTCTACTACAGCAGCCCTTTCTTCCCTGGAACCACTGGCATTCACAAATGACAGCTTAGCACCCGTGGCCCAACTTCACAGATAAAACGCAAAATTCATTTAGCCTTTCTCACATTCTTTCATAAAAAGAGTACTGGTACAACTTGAATAACTGGCCCTATGGGAAAAGAATCTCTAAAATATACTGGCAACTTCTTTTTCTCTGCCATGTGAGAGTTTTTCAGCGTGTCCTCTGCCCAGTCCCAACCAGTACACTCCTGGATGACTCCTTGACTGTTCCCTTTTCCCCTCAAAGGAGCAGCAAAGATGAAATTATTGTGGATTTTAGTGTTCACAGAAAAAGAAGAATCTGCATGCTTACAAAATGCCTTTCTGAGGCTTTGTAAGACCCCTACACACACACACACACACACACACACACACACACACACACACTCCTTTTTCTCATTTTCTGTCTTATTGCTTTTATCTTGCAGAAGTATCTTTAAGGGGTCCATCTGTTAAAGCTTTCCTTCCTTCTCGGTTTCTTTCCCACACATAAGCCCTCTTGGTTTCTGTAGATACAGTCAGCTTATATCTGACACCTAGTGTGTTCCTAGATTCTAGTCAGGCGGGTGCGGTGCAGTTTGGGTGGAAAGAGTTAATAAGTATCATTACGAGGCACCTAAGATCTGAGTACAAGGGAAAGAGAGTGGTAAAACTGTGACAGACAGTTAAAGTCACAGCTTGTAGAGGCAACAGCACTTTTCTGACTTGTATACACTGTCCCCTTCTGAAAAACAACTATTTATTTGCAAGACTTCCTCTGTAACAAGTCCTCTAAAACTTTGGGGATTCAGCTCCAGGACTTATTGATAAAAATGTGTCAGTGTTACCTAAAAGCCTCCGTTTTTTAGTAGAAGATGGTGAGAGAAGGAAGGGGAGAGTGGGCAGCTGCGCTCTAATGGTTTAATCACACATCTCTGTACTGTAATTCCTAACGTCAGGCACCTATGCGGAGTCACAGATACAGTACCCGAAGTCTGTTGGCGTCCAATTAAGTTTTACAAGAGAGTCTGAAATAGAACTAAAAGTTTAATGACTCCAAACAACTCAAGAGTCCTAATAGTAGCATTTAGATAAGTGCAACTTATCAGTATTTGGATTCTCTGTGCATATGAATATGTGTGTGTTCCCTGAATTTACTGTTTGCAAATGTAACTCTTAAAAATAGCTTTCTCTCTGGCATATGCACTTGTATATATGTGCTGAGTGGGTTGTATAAACACATAATCTATTTGCATGCTCTAGGACTGCTAAAAGCTATATTAACCTGCCTGGATAATAGAAAAAGGTACAAATCACAATGCCTATGGACATGCCAATAAGTTATAAAGGTCCTCCTATTCACTGACTTTAAATGTGCTAAGAGCTCATAAGTAAGAAGGAAAAGTGTTACCTTTCTGGTCCCTTCTCCTTCACCAGCCGACTCCTGTATCCTGTGGTAGGAGCTGTCTGAGTTCCTCTTCATGGTATTGGCACTGTGAAGTTTTATACTGTACTACTTATTTGTACACTCACACATTGGTACCACTCGAACAGAGGAGGGCTGGGGCTTTGTTTAGGATTGGTTAGAATCAGCATGACATCAGCGGATGACTGTTTTTTCCAGTGTGAGACATTTCATAATTCATTATCTAATGGAAATCCCTCTTGGCTCGGAGACACTACTGGTGATGCACAGAGCCAGTGAGACCTTGACTGTGACTAGTCTACTACCTTTTACAAAAATCTTGAGATCAAATTAGATTTCAATGAGTGTCCAACTTTCAGCTTCTTTTTACTACTTACACACAAACACACACACACACACACACACACGTCTTGTTATATTCAGGTTCAGTTTTATGTCTTTACATAAAACATCTGTTACTCCATGAGATTGCTTCTATTTACAAAGTATTTTATTGTTTCTTACAGGGAAGAAAATTCAGAATGTTCTTTATAGGGACTATTTTTTAAGTAAGCTATTTCATTAAAGAAAATATAGGGAAAATGTGTATATCCATGCGATGATGGCCCCCTCCCCTGAAACACACTATTATTTTACATGTTGAAATTGAATGCCTGCTTCAAAAATCATTCATCATCAAGAACTTGGGAAATAGTCATTCTCTGCAAGTAAACTTTATTAAGTATCCTTCCCAGGTCTTTAGAAACCCATTTTAACTAGAAAAAGGAAAAAAAAAAACCACACATTTCTACTAGAACTTTAAGTTCTATGATTTCTAAATTATTGCAAATATGAGATTTATACAAAGTAAACACTGCTGAAATAGGGGTAAGGTTAGCCTTTAGGGGATCTTATGTAGGGGAGAGCCACTGGCAAGCCTGGAATGACCCAGGAGGAAGGACTCCTCAGGCCAGGATGGTGGAGAAGGCTTGTTTGAAGGAGTGCGGCTGAAGCACAAGCCGGGTTCTCATGACAAGTTGGATAAAACGTGCAAAATTGGAAGCTAATGAAAGCCATATGAGCAGATATGTTGTTCTGTATGCAGGATTTAACATGCATAAAATAAACTTTTCACTGTGCCCACAAGCAAAATCTAGAGGCTCTGGCCTCCTGGTGTGTGGTTGAAGCAGGTTCCTTTAGGACACCAGAAGCCTTCTGTGTGAGAGGGTCTCTCTTGGCTAGATGCAGAGAAAGTGTGGGTGCTAGCTGTGTGTGGGGGTGGGGGGGAGCGGAGTATTCTAAGAACTGCATATGCCGAACTGAAGTAGGAAATAAAGGCATTTCGTTGTAGAGAACAGAGGGAATTGGAGTGGCGACCACAGAAACAGGATCAGTGATGGGAAACCCCAAGCCCACTCCTCAGTTTAGAGTTGGGCGAACTGAAACCCCTTGTAAGAAAGCAACTTCTCTGCTTTTTTAAGGGGGGGAGGGTTGGTACTACTGGAAAGCAATGACCTTCAGGGCACACATAAACTCACCTCCTGCCTCATGCATGAACCCTGCTCTGCAGAAAGCACTGCTGTATCCTCACAAATAGTGGTGGGCACCCAAAACAATCCCAGGTCAGACCCCAGTTGCACAACTCCCTCACCATGTAAACTCGGGCCTCAGTCTTTCCATCTATAAAATGGGATCCATTAACGTTAAACCCAGGGCTCAGAAGATAATAGGTGATGTTATTTCTGGGGAGAAAGGGATCCGGTTTAGACATCTGGGGCATGGTTGTGCGCAGCACCCTGACTCCAGGGGCCACCGTGACTCTGAGACCACACTGGCCCTACATCTAGGATGGGAATCTCTAGCTGACCCCCCAATCTCAAGAGCTGATCCAAAGTGGAAAAGCCTCCTCACCCAGCAGAAGCCAAGGTGGGGGCGGGAGAGGAAGCAAGCAGGTTGAAATCGCTCCTATGGAATATTCTGGGCTGGGTGTTAGCTTCTCCCTGCTGACCTCCAGGGCCCGGGGCTTGAGCTGGTCAGCTTAGCTCCTGACAAGAATCTCCTTTTCCTTCCTCGGTTTGGTTTCTCTTTCACTTCCTGCTCCCTTCCCAGAGCGTCCCCGCAACCCAGGCCCTGCCCGGCTCCTCGGCCCTGCTACTGTACCTTGAGCAGCACCTGCTGGCAGCTCCCGGGGATCACGCCGGAACGCGCTGCTGAGCCCAGCTCGCGGGATGCCTGGAGTCAGGGCCAACCCGTTCCAAGCGGCCGCCTCTATTTTTACCCTGAGCACCAGCAAGGGCAACTTCTTTTAAGAGCAGCTCTTGAATTTTCCCCCCTTTTGGCAGCTAAAGAATTCAGGGAGGGAGAAAAAAAAAATAAATCGCTGTTCAGTGAGTGCCGCTGGAAATCTCTGAACCCAGCCCCTCAGTGCCAGGGACCGAACCACAGCAAATGTCAGGGACGGGGACCTGCAGCGGGGACGACGGGCTCCCGCGGGCGAGGCGAGCAGGGGCGCCTCACGCACCCGCACCCGCAAACTGCCCTTCTCTCTCCGAGTGCGGAGTTCGGTGCCTGCCGCCAGCTCCTGCACTGGCGGAGTGGCCGGCTGCCACCGCGTTATTCACCTAGCGGAGGCGGTCTGATTTATTGGCTACTTCACAAAGCTCCCAACGGCACGCCGGAGCATTTGCATGGCTCTCTGCTTGCCTGGAGGAGCAGCCACTAGCGAACCCGGTGGAGCAGCTTGCTGTGAGAAGGAGCCGGGAGGGAAACTGGTACCTTATTTTACTGTAATTGCAAAAGGAACGATGTGCCAGAGATTTATATTTAGAAGTTGTATGTTTCTACTTTTATGTAAATGGAGCAATTAGGGCCTGTCTTGCTGCTGCTAACTTCAATGCGTGTACATTGCTGGGGAGCTGGTGTTTTCAATCACAATTAGGGAGCTGGTCAAAAAACCAAGTTCGTTTGAGGATAAGAGCTCCATTGTGCGAAGAATAGGGATAGACCTGCCCCGGTGCCGGCCTCTATCCTGGGGTGACACGTCCCTAGGGCCCAGCTAGCCCTGCACTGTAGTGGTGTTGATCGGGACAGCAGCTGTCCCCATACAAAGTTGGCATAGATGGAGAAGCAGGAATGTTCACTTTTCTTCTCAAGCTAACCGTATGTCCTTCGGCTTTCATCCAGGCTATTAATTGGTCTCTTTCCTCACTACTCCTGGAACAAGGAGGCAGGCCTAGGAAAGGGGGCCATTTCTCATGGCTCTGTTATTTTAGCTGCTACTCACGGATCACTGTGATTCAGTCAAAGAATACAAGCCAGGAGACGTGAAATACCCCAGGCAGGTGACTGGGAAGCTGTCCTGTGATTCAGCTAAATGACACAAGGCTGGGGGTTCAGAGGCACGGACAGGCTGCTGACGGGGAGGGTGTTTTAGTTCCTTTCTATGAAAAAATCTGTTTCCAAAGAAGCATGGTTTCTGCTTCATCCCGTCTGGGAAACCGAACATGAAACGTGACTATGTAGAGGAATCAAAAGGACTTGCGAGGTGTTCTCAGCAGCTAAGTGTTATTCTGGGCTCAGGCAGGAAAACCTGGGTTGGCTGGTGAGTGGTGACTCCCCCAGGAGGCAGCTCAGAACCCAGAAAACGTGGGCAGGACCCAGAATGGTATTTTGCTGCAGTAGATACCAAGAATTGGTGACTAAAGGGATCATCAAATGGTTTAAATGGTGGATGGAACCGGGATGGGCAGACCCTGCCTGTTTCCTGGACAGCCACAGCTTCCACGTGGCTTGGGCCAAGCGGATATTAGGCAGGATGATTGGCAAAGGACTGGCATTTCATAGACAAAAAATTAAAATGGGAACCTGTTTTGCTTTTAATACATGAATACTTGAAGACAAGGGGGGGCAGAAAACATTAAAAATTTTTTCCAAGTTCACTGAAAAACAACAAGGTCAGAAATAGTTAATCCGAAACTCCTTTCCTAAGGCTCACATTTTTCTCAGAACTGCCAGAATAGCCCACAAGCCCTTGTGATCTGGTAAGAGCTCCTATTTTCAGAGTATTTGGAAATGCCCTCGTCTGAAGCGGGAGTGGACCTCAGATGCTAGAGCTAAACAATTAGAGAAAGAGAAAGAAAGAAATCCAGCAGGTCAAGGTTGTTCTTCATTCCAGAGCACTGGCTCTCAGCAGGGGGGGGGGTTGCCAATGTTTGAAGACAGTTTGGGTTGTCCAACGGGGAGGCAGGGAGCACTACAGTCATCTAGTGGGTAGAGACCAGAGAATGCTGCCAGACTCTTAGAGTTCACAGGACTCGTCCCCCAGCAGAGAGGTGATCCCGCCCAAATGACAATTGTTCCAGTTTGGTTTATAAAGTTCACCTAATTCTCTTCACATCCATGCTCCAAGAAGGCTTGGAAACAAATTATAACACTGAAAAAGATTACAACTGTGCATTTTATTAATAATTCAAGCGATTCCACTTCCTTGTGCACATGCAGCAGCCTGACTACTAGAGGCCCACACCAAGACTACATTACATACACTAGAGTCACCCCCAGACAACACTGCTGTTCCAACCAACTCTCTCCCATGATCCCATTCTTGCTGGCTTTTGGTTTTCACTAAAAGCTGAATCTTGGTGACCAGCAACAAATTGAGATGAGCTGGCCTGCACCCAAGGAGGCAATGAACTCATGAAAAAGAGTAAATGAAGGAAGAATTCGATTGTTCATTTTAGCAAATCAGTATCAGATAAATCCATGCAACAGAGAATTCCCTCAAGTAAAATTCACAAACTTGAGATTACCCTGCCTTTCTCCGAAGGAAAAAAAAAAAAAAGATTATATATATCTATATCTATACATACATATACACACACACTCTAGCTTTGTAGCCTGATTTTATTAGTTGAATACCTTAGGGGAATGACACACAATCAATATCCAAAGAGATAAAACAGCATGCTTGGCTAAATCCTGATGCTCATTCCAAGAAACATTATATTCTAGAAACTTCTTTTTTCAAGGCAGTGAGGGGGCTGCTAAAGGAAGGCTATGCCCCTCTTTTAACAGGTGTTGCTTTTGTGGGAGGACTGGGAAAACTGTTGTGAAGGTCCCACATAATGTAAAAAAATAATAGTAATAATCATCATTATCAACAACAATTGTTGGTGAGACCCACAAAGGGAAGTTTCATGGATCAAACTAGCTTAGATGTGAAATTTTGTTGTCTAGATCATAGGGACCTACTTCATGGCTTAGCCTCTGATTAACTTGGGTCATCCAGAAAGAAGAAGATAGATTAGAGTTCATTTTAAGATGAAGAGAACCACAAGGGCAGGGTCTTAGAAGCTCTGACACTTTGTTGTCTCCTCCAATATATGATTCACAGTCTCCTCAGGTAAATGGTCATTTTGGACCCAAAGGCTTCAGTCAACTTCCAATGATTCAGAAATGCCTGGATATTTTCCCAACAAGTAATTATTCAGTATACGTAAAAAAAAATCAGTATTGAGTGAAGTAATTACAATTTCTATAAAGAAATATATGTATGGAAACACACACATGTATACACACACATATACACACTCATATCAAATACATATGCTCTCAGAGTTCTTCATGACCAACATATATTTCTAAATTGTCTTTCATAACTCACTTCTAACCCAATCAGGAAACATCTGCTCCAGCAATTGATCCTCCCTATTTCCCCAGAAGATTATTGAAAAAGACTCCCCAAGGAACATAGAACAGATTGTCATAATCGTTTTTCTCACCTGGATCCCCTCGGGTAATAAGTTCCATGTTGGTGATTTGAGAACACAGAGGTTTAGCATATAGATTCCATTGGACTGATAAGAGAGCTGAAAGCTTGATTCTAATCCAGTCTTGCTTATCCTCAGAAATACCCCCACAACCTGTTTCCAAATTATAGCTTCAGAGAGCAAAAGCCAGAGGAAAAGACTGGGCGCAGTCCTGTGTGTAGTTTTTTTTTTTTTTTTTAATCAGTAAATTGCTGCCTCCCTCATGTCCTAATAGAGTCCAAAGGTTCTGGCCCTATGTGGGAGCAGCTCCCAAGCACGTCCAGGCAGGCATGACCCGGGTGTCACTGTCCACGGGCACTGTGCACACTCTCTGAGGCTGCGCTTTGGCAGAGCTCCGTTCATTCAGTAAATATTTCCAGGTGCTCAGCTCTAAATTTAGGAAAGTCAAGTTTGCAAGAAATCACAAGCAGGACTTCTGTGAGTCTTAATCAACTTAGAAAAGCAAACTGTAAATACATGCAAAGTTCTCATAGAATTTAACCAGAATTACAAAAACCTACAACCAGCCATAAACTTTCAGTAACTGACCACTAAGTTCCTTGTCACAAGACTGATTGAACTCCTCTTGAAAGAGGAGCTAGAATAACGAATGAAGAAGAGCGATTATGTCAGCAGGGAAAAAGCTCAGAAAACCTCTCCCACAGGCCAGGGGCTCATGTGTGATCACGTAAGGAAACAGGGGCAGAAAGCCAATAAAGTAATTTTGGCCAACTCCAACATCATTTAGCAATGAAATGAGAATAATTAAAATGGTGCTCCCTGCAGAAAAGAGTTCACCCCATAAGTTCCTCAACTTCCAAGGAGGTTTTGTTTTATTAGATGCTGTTAGGTTCATGTTAGTCACAGGGAAAAAAAAAATGCCCACATACACACGCACGACTAAATGTAGTCAGTTTGCTCAGCTGCTGCTGACGTCACTGCTGCCCACTAGAAGTGAGTTACTGTAATAACCCCCTTTTATTAATCATAGGCTGGAGGAAGCACAAAGTGGGTGACATCATTAGGCAAAGGACTGGCTAACTCATGCTCCAATTTACTCAGCTTTATTATAACATTTCTCAAGTGTCATATGAAAGTTACCATTTCACACTTTCCCCCTCTGAGCAATCATCCCTAACCTTCAATTCAAACTCCCAGAGAAGAGCTTAGCTTTTCAGATGGAGGCACGGAAGGACCCAGTCTCACTCAGGGGCCTTGTTCCAGGAAGATACAGTCCTCCACAGAGCAGCTTCATCCTGGGCCTGAGATGGAGGCAGTTTCTGCAACAATGGCATCCCAAATGACTCTGGGTTCACTCTGATCTTGATGACGGCATCTGACTGGAAAATACACCTGGCATGAACAGGTTCTCAAGGATCCAGAAGGGCACAGCCAAGCCTGGCCTTGTGGTGACCAAAGCACAGGCTCTACACACCTGGTTTTAAATGTGAAAACTCCATTCAGAGATGTGGTCAAAGGTTGTGATTAACAATGTGGGTCTTAAGTTAGACTGCCTGGGTTCAAAGTCAAGTTGACCACTTTCAAAGTTGAGGATGCAGGGCAATGACTGTATCTCTCAATAGCTCAGTTCTCTGCTTAGTAAATTCTACTAATAATGCACTTCCCTCATGGATAGGATTGTTCTGAGGGATGAGTGAATTAATAACACATAAGGCACATAGAATGTGCTGGTGCATAGTAAATATTACTCACTAATGTTATTCTTTTCCTGAAAAGTTTTGCTAGCTGAACTAAACTTTCTGTGTCCTGCTCTGCAGTGAATTGGAAAGATGTACAAACATTCTGGAGCCAGCCGTCAAGGCAGACTGGTACAGGAGAGACCTGACTACCCTCTCAGCAATGTCACTGGTTTGAAAGTGTCAAGTCAATCTGTCTCTCTGTGGTCCATTTTCCCACCTATGACTTTGTATCCAGTGAAGAACTTTTGAAGACTTAAAGAGGCGTGTGATAAGAATCAAAAGAAGACATTGGCTCCAAGACTCCATTGTTTAGCATCATGTTACTGTTTTTTTCTTTCTGAACAGACACAAGTGTCAGGCACAGTCAAATATATATATATATATATATATATATATATATATATATATATATATATATAGGAGTGCCTCCATAATGTTGCATCAGGAAAAGTAAATGTTTTTACTGCAATCTGAGCTATACTTCATCCTCTTAACACAGCATCTCTGGCCCTTACAGAAGCCATTTTATAGATGTCTTCACTCACCCCCTTATTCTCAGTCCAATCCTCGGGGTATTTTAAAAAGTCAAAATAAAGCTTACTAGGCCTGTGAGAGGTACAATGATAGACCAAAAGAGAAGGCTGAGGCTTCGTAATATTTACATAATAATGAAACAGACTCAGCTATTGCAGAATGCAGTAATTATACAGGATAATTTACTACTTGGCCCCACCTTTGCTTAGTATTGAATTATAGCACTCAAAGGTGACAGGCTTGGCTTCCAGAATGATCAGCTGGCGCGTGAAGAAAATGCCAGACCGTGTTCCATGGTAAATAAGATACTAATACACAGCAACTTTAGTATCTCGGGTTGGACACTGCCTTTAAATAACAAAGAATGCCAGGGCGTCTGCTGCCCCTAACTGGTACCGTGAAGAATAGCACATAATTTTTAGTTAGCATTGGAGGGTTCAGGTAGTTAGCTGTTTGGTGGCTGAGTCAGCCCCAGAACTTTTTTTGTGGCTGCTCAGGAAAAGCCATCGGGTAGATCCAAGTTCGGCTTGTCTTTTCCAGATGAAGGGTACTTCTGCATCCCAGGATCTGCCTACGTGGAACCAGGGCAAAGGGTTCATTGGGCACAAATCACTTACACAAATGTTTGCCAATACTCTAACTAGAGGAAGCTCTCACAGGGCCACGAGAAAATGACACCCTCCTACCAGGCATGGTGGTGAAGCCAACCTGTCATCTCAGTGCTTGGACAGCTGAGACAAGAAGATCGAAGTTTTGAGGCCAGCCCCAGAAGCTTAGCAAGACCTCCAGTCACTTAGCAAGACCCTGTTTCAAAATAAAAAATAAAATAGGGCTTAGTGTGTTGCTTAGAGGCAGAATACCCCTGGGTTCAATTTCCAGTAGCCCCCACCCCTCAAAAAAAAAAAAACAAAAAAAACTCAACACCTTCTTCCATTTATAAACATTCTGAGAGACCCAGGACAGGAATGTGACCACCAGGGAGAGTGAATCCTTTTGACTTGTGGAATATTCCAGACTTACCGGGTGGTTAAGCTGTCATGTCAGTGGGGAGGCGCCCTCTTCTGGTGCATCTGTATAGCAAAAAACCCTATGAAGGTAGCAAGGAGGGAATCTTTTGGTCACTCCCAACCCCCAAATCGTTGCTTAAGTAAAACCCATACTGCCTTTAAAAGCAACACTTGTTCTTTGAATAAAGTAAGTAACATGAATATTAATATAAAATAAATATAAATATAAAAAGTATGAAAATACACAAATACAAATCACTTGTGATCATCCTTCCCAGAACCAACTATTAAAATTTTGTTGTATATGTAAAACAAAATTGTAATAAACTGTAATATTCAAAGTGGATATGTCTATTATTATAGGTTTGAATATTTTTCAGTGGTCATATTATCTCCTGGAAACATTAGTGACTGTGTGGGGGAAGTTATTTATCAACTAGATGTCTTTATTTTTAAACCAGACTATTATTATTATACATTAGAGATACTTCCTAAACTTTGCAATGGTAAATAGTATCAAAAACATCTTTTCAGCCAGGAGTGGTGGCACATGCTTGTAATTCCAGCATTTGAGAAGCTGACACAAGAGGATCCTGGTTCATGGACTGCCTCAGTTACTAAGTGATGCCCTTTGCAACTCAGTAAGACCCTATTTCAAAATAAAGAATAAAAAATAGGGCTGGGGGTGTAGCTCGAAGGTAGAATGTCCCTGGGTTCTATCCCTAGTACCGCAAAAACAATTTTTTTTAATATGTTCATGTTTTGGAGTGCATCTTTGGTTACTTTATTGAGATAAATTCCTCGAAGCTGAGTTACTGAATCTAAGAAGCTGAATATATTTAAGATCCTCCTATCTCCTAAAAGTTTTTACTTGTTTACATTCTGACTAGTATAAGAGCATGATTTCTTCCTCTTGTTTAATGGATATTATAATAGTTTCTTTTTCCTCATTTCAGGTGAAATATAGAATATACTTTGTCTTAGTTTGCATTTTTTATTTATTTATTTATTTATTTATTTATTTATTTATTTGGTGGTACTGGGATTCATAGAAGCCTTTCTATCCTCGGGCTACACTCCCAGACCTATTTTATATTTTTTTTATTTGGAAACAGGGTCTCTTAAGCCAGCGAGGCTCTCTCCGAACCAGCACAATCCACCTGTCTCTGCCTCCCAAGCACAGGGATTACAAGCGTGGGCCACCACTCCCAGCTTTAGTTTGCATTTTTAAATTATTAGTCAAGATTAAACAGTGTACTGTCTATTTGCACAACCTATTTTTGAGTCACAGTTCATGTCATATCTTTCATATTTAAATAAGATTTCATTACATGTAAGTTCATATAAGTATATTTTATTATTGAAAACTGCATTAAGGACCCTAACCCACTGTCTGCTATGAATTATTATAATTTCCTCCATTTGTCCTTTGCCCTTTGATTTGGTTTACAATGTTTCACACCAAAATGGAGTTTATATTTTTTATGTAAACTAACTCCCTCCGGAAATCAAAATGATAGTTATCTGTATTTTCATCTAATTTCTGACATTAAAATTCCAAACTATCTGGAATATATTTTGACATAGAGAACAGGGGAAATCTATACTTTTTAAAGTATTTTTTTTCCAAAAATTTAATCAGCACCATTTGCAGAGTCTTCCCTTTTGGAATGTGCTTTTTATCATCTATTGAAAGTGCACAAATATAAGCCCTATATTTCATTCCATTGACCTCTTATCTGCTGCTGAACTTTCTACCCCAGCCCATTCTTATCTTTTCCAGCTTTAATGTTGTTCTTTTAACTCTAGTCTCATCATATCTTTTTATGTAGTTGATTCAAATCCACACCCAACAGTTATCTTGATTAAAATAACAATCCCTAGTGTCAGAACTTTAAAACAACTGTACATGATTCTAGGTTTCCCTACCTGTAGTTACTCAAAGTTTGTAATGTAATGATAGTTTCTCATTAAACAGTATTTATTCTTTATTAAAAATGACCTTTTATGATTATAAAAATAATAGAAGCTTATTTTAAAAATTCAAACATTATTAAGGCAAAAAGAAGGGAACCAAGAAGGGGCAGAGAGAGGAAGAAAGGAAGAAGGAGGGAAAAAGATAGGAAGGCCAGACCTCTAGAATTTAAAAATATATATAAAAAAAACCCCAGAAACAAAATTATGGTGTATGTCCTGCCAGAAGTGGAGCAATCTCTCCTCATCTCAGGAACATTTTCTTCTATTACATTTTTGACAAGTGTTTCTGTTTGTTTCTAAAATTTTCTTGAATGTGTAAGACAATTGTTGGTTTAAGGACTTTTTAGTTTCTGCGTGTGCACTTCAGCTTTGCTTCCTACTTTGCTTGCTTCCTTCTTATTAGTTAGAATGCATGCATGAATCTGCCGACAGCATTTTGTTTTGTTAACTCATTGTTGAATAGGATTGCATAGCAAATCATCTCTATGCTCCCAGATTGTATAGCTACACTCCCTCTATTTCCCTTTCTAGTTCCCTGAACACTATTTATTTAATCCTTGTCTTAGCTCTTCATTTGGAGGGCCAGGTGTGAATGGCCTCAGCCTCAGAAGAAAGCTGAGAAGGCAGGCAGGAGCCCTCGTGTGACCTGTGTGTGCCACCGGGCCTATTCTGCAAAGGTGGAGGCACAAGGCTTTCTGCCCCGTAGGGCTCACTCATCCCTGGCTTTGGAGCTAACTGCATTCAAAAACTGCTGCAGTTTGCCGTCCATTTCTTCTGTACCGCCACATGTATTTTATTCTGTAGCATCCCACATCTTTACTGATCTTATTCCTAATTTTCTTTTCTCACCTGAAACAAATTCTCCTTTTCTCTATCCCTAGAGATAAGCCTATGCCACAATACTCAGCAAGAGAAAACTAAGTTGACCCCACATGCTCCATGCTAGGCAGATGCTTAAACCTGGCTCCTGCTCTGGACCTTGGGTCCTTCCATCTGCAGCTGCCGTGCTGTGGGCCGTGGCCCTCTGTTAACTGGCAGCCCCCTCTTGCCATTCTGTTCTCCTACGGCATCCCTGACATAGGTCACGCTCCTTTTCTGGCCATCTGCTCCCACCTCAGCCCTGTTCCCCAGATTCAACCACATACAAAGCATTTGTTGGCATATTATCAGCCCAGGCCCTCCTCCTGGGTAGAATCTGAAACAGCCTCAGGCCATTCCTGCCCTCCCTCTTACAGAAACTGTACTGTGCTCACTATACCCACACATCAGTCTCACCATTGGTGCAACATAACAGCCGTCTTCATAAACGTAGCCCTCTCCTTTTCTTCTCTGCTTTGCTAAACATCATTTTACATTTAGGGAAATATGAATCAGGCAGGGGGTGCTGTTGCAGGCTGTGTCTTGTTACTCAATTTGAAAAAAGTTAACTCTGCATCCAAGCAGGAGGTGAGATTTGCACATAGCAGGTGCTTTTTCTAGAAGCATTTTGTAAAATATTTCTTTCTGTACACTTTCACAATCCTTCCTTCCTTCCTTCCTTTTGTTTTGTTTTTTTTATTTAGCACTGGAACCCAGGGGAGTTCTTCCTCTGAGTTATAACCCAGCCCTATTTTCCTTTCTATTTTGAAGCAGGATCTCACTAAGTTACTGCACGCTGGTCTCAAACCTATGATCCTCTTGTCTCAGCTATTCCAAATATTGGATTGCAATCATAAGCCACCACACCTGGCTCACAAACTTACAATCTTTTATGGCCTCAATGTCTTCAAGGCGTTTTATGAATCCTGAGATCTGTTCTCAGATAGCTACTTTTACTATTCTTCTGCAGTAGCCTATGGAATCCTTGTATCTCTGATAGCTCTTTGGTTATCTTGGCCCCTGAGTTAGAATTTCAATTTTAAAACATCAAACATCACAGACTTGGAACATTAATTTCCCGTTATTGCTTGAGTGAAAAATAGAGCTGGAAGTGGTGGCACATGCTTGTAATCCCAGCATTCAGGAGGCTGAGACTGGAGGATCGCGGTTCATGGACAGCCTCAGTTACTTAGGCTCTCTGCAACGTAGTGAAACCCTGGTTCAAAATAAAGAATAAAAAATAGGGCACGGGGTGTAGCTCGGAGGTCAAATGCCTCTGGGTTCCATCCCCAGACCCACAAAAAAAAAAAAAATGGGCTTCTATTGATTTTAATTCCCAAATCATCATTTTGTAATCTATTTCTTACAGCAACTAATGCCTTCATGCAAGAAAGGCAGAGCATGAGAGGAATAGAAACTTGAGTCTTGAGGAGCCTCACATTTAAGCGAGTGGAGGAGGAGAAGCTCGTGAAGAATTTTGAGAAGGATCTTGATGTGGAGAGGAAGCCGAGGAGACAGCATCTCCAAGGAAGCCAAGAAACATGAAAATTGTGAAGTGTCAGACTACACAGGGCAGTCCAGTAAGACAGACAGAAAAGTTCAACAGATCTGATGAGACCTGACTCAGCGCCAGCTCCAGCCTGCCCGGGCCTGCTTTGTCATCAGGGGCAAATTTCAGTGGGAGGAAAAGGATGTGAGCAGGCTAAAGAGATTCAGCTCTGATAATCACTCTTCCAAAAGTCGTGAAGAAATGGAATAATGACTAGCTAGACATGAGGGCACTGAGGATGGGGAGCAATTTCTTTTTAATTTTAAGATGGAAGAGAGTTAAGCCTGTTCCTCTTCTAAAGGAAACGAGCAAATATTTTAAAATACCTTCAAGACATTAAAAAAGGAGAGAAATGAGTGTCCTGAGTAGTAAGAAATGATGGATTTATTTATTTATTTATTTACTCATTCATTTATTTTAGTACTGCTGTTTGAATCCAGGGGCATCCTACCACCAACCTACACTCCTGGCCCCTTTTATTTTTTTATTTCAAAACAGGGTCTCACCAAGTGGCTGAGGGTCTCAATAACTTGCTGAGTCTGGCTTCGAATATATGATCCTCCTGTCTCAGCCTCATAAGTACTGGGATTATAGGCCTGTGCCACTCCACCTGGCTGATGGATTGATTTTTTTAAAGGCTCCTACTCACACCACTTCTTACCTCCTCTATCACTGCCAACCCACCATCCCAACTACCTAAGTGCACCACCCCACTGATTTTTTGCAATCGGCTTCTAGCAGATTCCCTACTTCCATCCATGCCCTTATACGCCAACATTCCAACTGATCCTTCAAAATTCTAAGTCAGATGAGCTCCCTTCTCTGCTTAGACATTTCCATGGTTTCTCGACCCACTCCAAGTCCTCTGTGTCCTTGATCATAGATTCTTGTTACCCTCTGCTCTCTCTATCCTTTGCACATGGGTCTGCTCCAGAAAATGAACCTATGCATCTCAGAGCCTTGCACTTGCCACTCACCTGCTGGGGAGTTAACCATTTTCCACCAGACAGCCCACAGCTCAACGCCCTGCTTTCTTGTCAATTGTCTCCAGATTAAAGATGCCCGTCATTGACCACTCAACACCCAATAGCAACTGACTCCACTCTCATACACCCTAATAAATTGCCTGTTATTTTTTCTCCATTATACTTATGACCACCTGCTATATTTATTCAATATTTGTCTACCTGACAGTAGTACAATGAGCATAGAGACTTGTTGACACCTAAATCTCAGCACCTAAACTCATGCCTGACATGTAGTAGCTGCTCACTAAGTATTTGTTGGCTGGTGAATGAATTCTAAGAAAAAATTAGGAAAAATATAGGATGGGCATAGAGAGACCTGAGAGTAACTGACAGAGAAGGGAAGGACAAGAATTTTTATCTATTATAGTTGATTTTTCACAGGAAAAAAAAGAGGTAAGTTTTTTTCTGAGAGAGATGGTAAAGGTGGTAGAGATGGTGTAGCGGGAGGTTTGAGAAGACAGTTGGAAGCATTGTCATGGTGGCAGAAGGGCCAGGAGATTGTGATGGCTGGGTCTGAAATGTTCCCTACGTCCCATGTGTTGAATGTATAGTCCCAAGTCCACGGTGCTACTGAGAGTGAGAGAACCCTTAGGAGGTAGAACCCAAGGGAGGAGTCAGGTCATGGGGTCCTGCTCCTCCTTTCTCTCTCTTTGCTTCCATCTGCCATGAGGTGAGCAGCCTCCTTTCCCTAACACTCCCGCCATCATGTACTGGGCTGTCACAGGCCCAAAGACAATGAGGGCCATGACTGTGGACGGCAGCCTCTGCAACAATGAGCCCAAACAAGGCTTTCCTCCTGATAAGATGATCAGTTAAGGAGTTTTGTCCCAGTGGTGGAAAGCTGGCTAAGAGATGAAGCTACTTCAGAGCAGCTCCAAGTACCTCAAAGATACTGACCACTGAGGCCAGGTGTGGTGGCTCATGACAGTCAGGAAGCTGAGACAGGAGGATTACAGGTTTGAGGCAATGAATGGCAATATTGCAAGACCTTGTTTCAAAATAAAAATAAGAGGCCTGGGAGTGTAGCTCGGAGGTAGAATGCCCTGTGACAGGCTTTATATGGGTCAGTGCATGTAGAGTATCCAAGGTCAGGTTCTGAAAGAGCAGGAGCCACAACAGAACAATAAAGAATTGGAGTAAGAGAAATAATAATAATAAAAAAACTAAAAAGTGTACTCAGTGAAGAAAAATGCCAGAAAACAACTGATATTGGTGAAAAGTGTTGCTATCAGGAACCAGAGGCACTGAGGAGGCGAAGGGTAGTATGGTTGAAGCAAGATAGAACAAACAGGAAGTAGTTTGATTTTAAAGGAGAAATTTTTGCATGGTCATAGGGTTAACTTTCTTACCTGGAGTGGACATGAAAGTCCTTCAAAAGCCTATGAGAGAGAAAGTTAAAGAAATTTTTAAAATCTCGGGAGGTACAAGGCACCAAAATAGTTAAACTGGATTGTCATCTTGAGAAGACTAGAGACGCCTAGGATTAAGAGACTTTGGGCCAAGTATGGTGCACACCTGTAATCCCAGTACTGGGGAAGCTAAAATGGAATTTCAAGTTAGAGGCTAGCCTCAGCAATGTACTGAGACTCTCGGCAACCTGGCAAGACCCTGTTTCAAAAATGAAAAGTAAAAAAACGGGTGTTCAGGGTTCCGGGGTGTAGCTTGGAGGTAGAACACCCTGGAGTTCAATCCCTAATACCACACACATAAAAGGAGAGGCTGTGGTGTGTGCTGATGAGATGACTGACATGTGGAACAGCAGAGAGGGTAGACGTCTCACCCAAGCATGTGGACCTGGGGCCCTGTGGACAAGGAAGCAAGTGAAGGCAGGCTTGGTTTCTTCCTGAGGGCTGTGTCTGCTCTTGTTGCCCTTGCCCAAGGACAAAAGAGTCCAGCTCCTTCCCTCACCCAAGGTGGACTTTCACCAGCCATTCTCCAGGGAGTTTCCGGGCCTTTCTGACTTGGAGTGGACCTCTGTGATTGCTCCCTCGGGTTCTGAGGCTCCAGGTTCTTGGACCACGCCACTGTGGGTTCTCTAGCTCTCCAGGTACAGGCAGCCATTTGGGGACTGACAACTTCTTAGTATGTAAGCCAATTTGACAAGTCCCCTTTTATAATACAAAGATCCTGGAGGTTCTCTCTTCTAGAGAAACTTTACTAATCCAGGCACCAAGATGCACAATGGATACCGAGAGCCCTGAGGCTGTTTGTATGCCACTGGGTATAGCAGGGAGGATGCTATCCTTGTTAGTTATCAGTGGTCAGGCTCTCAGCTTGACTAAGTGCAGGACAGTGTTTGTGATATATTTGTGATCTCCTTTAATTCATTGATCAACTTTTTGAAGCAAATTTTCTTATTACTGCCATTTACAGGTAAAGTCACTGAGGCTTAGAAAGACCGAATAACTTGTCCAAGGAAGGTATGATGGAGCTAAGATTTCAATCCAGGTAGAAGGACACTAAGTGGATATGGTTGACAGGAAGCCCTGTTGCCTTCTCCTGTGGGACAGCAGTGGCAGCAATGAGAGTCTGCAGTGTCTTCTACCCATCCCCATCCTCAGCCACATCTCCCAGATCTGAGCACCTCAGGGAAATATGCAGGGTTGATTGGAAGAAGGGTGTCCACAAAGGACTTCTTGTCAGAAAATATCAGATGATGGGCAAGCATTCGAGATAAAAACTGAAAGCTAGTGACTGTTTATTTACAGTAGAACAAGTGGGATATTAGAAAAGGAAGAGGTGTGGAGGCTCAGAGTTCATTGTGCCATTCAAAGATGACCATCTCAGCAGGCTTGATTTGGGATGGTGCTAAAGCCTAACAAGCCAACATTGATGCGACCTTCAAGTTTCACACTGAGAATATGGGATATAGGAAATGTACCATAGTCACTTCTTAGGCCATGATAAAACTTTAAAGTGTAACCCTTGTATGTGTTAATAGATATTAGAAAAATATTAAAGATGAAATTTTTAAATTTTACAAAAGTCTATTCAGGATAGTATCATTCAACTGGTTCTTAGTACATCTACTCTTATGAAGATATTATACAAGATAAAAGCTTCAGGGAGCACTGAAATAAGAGTGAGGATAAATCTTACTCTACAGTGGTTAGGATAGGTAACTTACATTATTTTTCTATGATCACATCAATTTCAACCATGAGGCTTTGATTTTCCTTTCATATGCACACCTCTTCCTTTCGTTTCCTTCCCTAATAGTCCACTTGTTCTCCTGTAAATAAACTGCCACTAGCTCTCAGTTTTAACCTTGAATGTTTGCCCATTTGATCTTTTCTGTCATGAAGTCCTTTGTGGACCTCCCTCTTCCAATCAACCCTGCATATTTTCCTGAGGTGCTCAGATCTGGGAGAGGTGAGTGAGGAAGGGGATGGATAGTAAGTGAAGCTCACTGTCAAGTCTCCAAATTTTCCCAGGGACATAAATTCTGGGAATGGGAGAGGGTAGGGCAGTAGTGAAGGTTGAAAGCTGTCTGATTCCCTCACAGTCCTGATGGACTGGGAATCATGATGTGTGGCTCATCCTCTGTCTTACCTGTACCCATCAACAGAGCTTTCTTTCTGTTTGGTCTGATCAGGTCAAAACAAAATCATTTTTCTTTTTTTTAATTTCTTTTCTTCCTTTTTCTTTTCTTTCTTTCTTTCTTTCTTTCTTTCTTTCTTTCTTTCTTTCTTTCTTTCTTTCTTTCTTTTTAGTACTAGGGATTGAATACTGGGGCATTCTACCTCCACACCACATTTCCCAGGCCTTTACTTTTTAATTTGCTTCAGGACCTTTCTAGTTACTGAGGGTCTCACTAAGTTGTGGAGCTGGTCCTGAACCAACAGTCCTCTTGTCTCAAACTTCCTGGTTCTTGACCAAAGGAAAGCCTTCTGTTCAAGGGCCTCACTAGTTAGTGCTGAGACTCTAGTATCTTGGTTGCACAAATCCTCAAGAACCACGTCCTGGGTGCTCTCCCTGGGCACTATACGGCTCCTGCAAGTCTCCACTGCTCCTGAGGTGGACACCAGTCTCCTAGCCCTCTCCTTCTGTTCCCTTGACCATGTCCTGGCCATCTTCCTCCATCACCTATGCCAGACAGCCACCACTGCCTTTCCCAGTTTCAGAGAGAATCTGCCCGGCAGAAGAATATGAGGCAAGGGCCTTATTTTCTACCATCTGTATTTTCTAGTCTTTCTTCCCCACAGCTAAATACAATTAAGAACTACATTGTAACCATTTACCTCCTAAATATATCTCTGATTGAATCTCCGTGTTCTATTATAAAAAAAAAAAAACGTGGAAAGATACTTCACCAAGACATTGTGGCTTAGGACTTTAGCCCAGGTTCTACCACAGTGAAAACCTCAACAAATGTTAACTATTACTTTTTACTAATAGGTAAACAATAACAATAACCACCACCATAACAGAAGCACACTGTCATCACAGACCACAACTTTTAATTAGTCAGATGTTATATCTTGTGGGCTAATGCTTCTGCTTCCTTCTTTCTTTTTTTCATATTTCCTATACCTTTGCTCTGTATTAATTTATATATTTAACTTATAAGAAAGTGTTTCTTTTATTCTGTTTTCTCTCTGTCTTTGGAGTCATCTCTTCTGAAATGTTTCTAAAGACACTTTAAGTACCTTTAGAAAAGACACTTTCTGTTCATTACACGGAATCATTTCTGTTTCCTACGTCATCAAACTTTCTTCTTGCTCTTTGTTTATACCTTTGATCTTTCTGATGCCTTTTGGTCAGTCCTGGGTTGTCCCTTTATAGTTAAGACTGAGTATGTCAGTTAGCATAGCTGGTATGTCAGTCACCAGAGCTGGAGGGGTGTTTTTTGCTGGGACTTAATAGGTCTGTTTCTTCTCTTCTCTTCATAGCAGGAAACATGAATATTTGATTCAGTTTGGTTTAGTTCTCTGAATCTTAACTGTTGTTCCTAGAAAGTGGTTGGCACAGCACATGAGCCCCAAACTGATATCCTATTGGTGTTTGTTTGTTTGTTCATTTGTTTGCTTATTTTTATAGTACTAGAAACTGAACCAGGGACATTGTACTTCTGAGCTTCACACTTAACACTTTTTTGATATTTATTTATTTTTATATTTTATATTTTATTTTATTATATGTGGAACATATTGAAAATGGTATATATTTAGACTGTGTTTGGTGCCTTCCCCCACCCCATTCCCTTCCCCCCCTCTCAACAGTGAGTGTCCAGGTTAACCATGCTATATTGATACTTTTACACAGATTCGGATTTTTTAATTTTTTACTTTGGAAAGTTTCTGAGGGTCTCTCTAATTTGCTAAGGCTGGCCTCAAACCTGTGATCCTCCAGTCTTAGCCTCCCAAGTATTGAGATTACAGGCCTGCACTACCATACTCAGCTAACCCACTGTTATTGAAGGCCTTTACCTGTCATCGTTGACAAGATTGTTAGCAATATTGAAACATAGCCTAGTCCTGGGAAAGAAAGAGGAATTTATTTTCAGCATAGTCAACCCTTAAGCCAGTTTTCTTTTTTCTCATGTTTTTATTATAGAAACTTTCTAAAATCAAAACAGAATCAATGCTAATCTGATAACTAGTGCCTGCTGAATCAAGAATTAGAAGATTCAAATCCCAATTCCATTTGTATTAGAGAGATCCTGAGACATATCTCTTAACTCACAAAGCCCTACTTACTCTAAATATAGAAACCATAAATAGCACTAATGGCTTGTTTCCCATGGTTTTGTGAGAATTCAAGTAAATATAAGATAAGCTGGGCGTGGTGGCGCACGCTTGTAATCTCAGCACTTGGGAGGCTGAGACAGGAGGATCACACAGGTTCAAAGCCAGCCTCAGCTACTTAGGCACTCTGCAACTTAGTGAACCTGTTTTCAAATCAAATATAAAATAGGTCTGGGAGTATAGCTCAGAGGTAGAAAGCCCCTGGGTTCCACCCACAGCACCACCCCACCCCACCCCACCCCCCCAAAAAAAAAAAAAAAAAAAAAATATATATATATATATATATATATATATATATATATATTACTATGTCTTACAAGCCAGGTGTGGTAATCTCAATACTTGGGAGACTGAAACAGGAGGATCATAAATTCAAGGCCAATCTCAGAAACTTAGGCCCTCAACAACTTAATGAGACCCTGTCTCAAAATAAAAAGCTGGAGCCCGGTGTAGTAGTGCACTCTTGTAATCCCAGCATCCAGGAGGCTGAGGGTCACAGTTCAAGGACAGCCTCAGCTGCTTAGTAAAGCCCTTCACAACTTAGTGAGACCCTGTTTCAAAATAAAGAATAAAAAATAGGCCAGGGGTGTAGCTTGGAGATTGAGTGCCTCTGGGCTCTATCCCCAGACCAGCAATAAATAAATAAATAAATAAATAAATAAATAAATAAATAAATAAATAAATAAATAAGCTGGGTGTGGTGGTGCACGCTTATAATCCCAGCATTTGAGAGGCTGAGACAGGATCACAGTTCAAGGTCAGTCTCAGCTACTTAGTGAGGTCCTTTGCAACTCAGTGAGACCCTGTTTTAAAATAAAGAATAAAAAGAAGTAGGGCTGGGGATATAGAGGTAGAATGCCCCTGGGTTTCATCCCAAGTACTAAATATAAATATATATTATGGTTGGGGTGTAGTTCAGAGGTAGAATGCCCCCACACTTCTGAAACTGTAGCTTTAGTTTCTATACAATCTTTTTCTCTTTGATCTTCATTCACCCTTTATTTCTAAATTATTTTGTATCTTTTATCACATTGCCCTCTCTTCTCTGGTCAGTTTTTCATGGACTGTTTCAGGATACCAAATTTTTAAGGTGTTATTCTGTTACTAAATATTTTTAGGAAGAGTGTTTTCCCATTGAATGCTAAATATCATGGGAAATTTGGCTTTTCTTTTCTTTTTTTGCAGTACTGGGGATGGAACCCAGAGGCATTCGACCTCCAAGCTACACCCCTGGCCCTATTTTTTATTCTTTATTCTGAAACAGGGTCGCACTGAGTTGCAAAGGGCCTCACTGAGTAGCTAAGGCTGTCCACGAACCACAAACCACGACCCTCCTCTCTCCACCTCCCGAATGCTGGGATTACAAGTGTGTGCCACCGCACCCAGCTCAGGAAATTTGTTTTATCAACTGCATAGTTCTTTTGGTACATTCCTTTATTTATTATTTTTCTTTTCATTTATTTTAGCCGCATAGAGATCTTTGCATATTAGATAGTGAGCTATTTGCAGTTAGAGAGTTTCAAGTCTTTGGTTCTCTTCTCTGACTTCTGTGACCTGGTGATATTGCTGAAAGAAAGGTAACTACTAACTCCTAGAACCTGGCAAACATTCTTCTTAAATCCACTGATATTCTGCACTGATACACGTGAAAACCTGGAATCGCGATGACACATTTTTAGAGACATGCGTCTATTTCTGTTATGGTCAAATACAGAATGTCCCCTGAAGAGCTCAGGGTTGATAGAGGTAGATTATGACGGTTATAATCTCATCAGTAGATAAGTGCATTGTAATGGATTTACTGGGTGCTAACCTAGGTTGGTGTGGCTGGAGAAGGTGGGTCCTTGAGGCTGTGATCATAGGGACTGTGCTTTTGTCTTTGAATCCCCTTGCTTGCTGGCTCTTGCTTTCGGCCACCATGATGTGAGACCAGAGTCTTGTTCTCTCCTGTGAGCTCTCCTGTCTCCAGAGCTAAGCCTTGTAAGACTCTGCTTCTCTCTGCTCCTCTCTGCCACACCAAGACCCAGCATCCACAGCCTCACATGGACTGAACCTAAAATCTCCAAGGAAACAGTGATCAAATAAACCCTCCTTCCTCTGAGTTGTGTGGTTGACACATATGTGTATATATTATACATATTTCTAGCACATTCCCTATTTTTCATACTATTCTATGTTAGCCATCATGTTTCAATTCAAAATGAGACATTATGTGTCATGCCTTAGGTGGAATTCCTAATAGTAGTGTTCTCTAACAAGAAGAGATGTGTGTCTGATTAGAAATTTGTTAAAACATGATAACAAGTAACATAAAAAATTCTAAGTATTTGTTCTTATTATTATTATTATTATTATTATTATTATTATTATTATTATGGCACTGGAGATGAAACCCAGGGGCATTCTACCTCTGAGTTATGTCCCCAGCCCTCTTTTTTATTCTTTATTTTGAAACAGGGTCTTACTAAGTTGCAAAGGGCCTCACTAAGTAGATGAGGCTGTTCACTAACTGTAATCCTCTTGTCTCAGCTTCTGAAAAGCTGGGATTACAAACGTGTGCTACCACACCGGCACCCTAATTATTAAAGTCACCAGTAACAATGACAACAATAATTAATGGTTCTGTGTTCACAAGCAGCCTGAGACATGCTTTTTGAGCAGGAGGCCTCAACAATTGTTAAAGGTGCCATGGAGTTATGGGTGCCGACCAACAACAGAGACTTCTGGAGTCATGAGCACAGCCTGGGGCTGCGAAAATGTAGCTCTCCTCACATTCTACAGTTACTTGGAAGTAGGGGGCTCTTCAGCCTTTGGAGGGCTACCTTCTGCCCTATCCAGGAAGGAAATCTCTATTTACTGGTTTTCAAATTTTTGAAATTATGCTCAGGCAAAGGACTGGGGAGCCAAAAGCTGTGTGGAGGGGAGAGTGACAGACACTGCCCCATATACATGTGCATGATGGCTACTGTCTTTGCCAATACCTGCAGGATCTACATGGGAACTAGCTGACTTTCCCAAGTTGTCCATCTTCCCAAGGAGTGCTCTTCAGAAAGTCTGACTAAGGTGTCATATGTCCCTGCACATGAGCCTACACAGACAGGTATGGCTTTGTGTCTGTGTAAATACGGCATATGGACAATGCCCATGCTTACCTTGTACAGCTGCAAATAGGCTAGCCTTATTAGATGTCTGAACCAGAAACATATTTACCTTTGACATGATCTCCAGAGTCTTCCCATCCCAAAGTAATTACCCTGGTAGCAGGTTATATTTGCTATGAAAAGTCCATTCCTTTATCTTTGAGACATTGCCTATGTGACTACCCAACATTAAATTTCCCCAAATTCTTATTGATGGACACTAACTTGTGGTACATGCCGGGACACAGCTCTGACTAACACAGGCCAGCTCTCCTTTGGCTTAGGGAAAGGTGACCACAAACAGTTCCTTCTTTGTAGGGTTGTGGCAAGTTCCATGAAGAACAGGGTGCCCATGGAGTCAGTGTTCAGCCTCAGGAGATGACTAAGCCAAAACCATTTGTCTTTCTTTTCCAAACATGACAGTCAGATTTGCCTTAAAAAATGACTCAAGAGCTGAAAACCAAAGAATTGGGATTCTCTCTCTTACAACATCTTGAGGTCACAATAACAAATAAAAAGTAATACATCAAAAAGCTTACAATTTTTCCAAAGATTTTACAATAAATAGGACCTAATTGGAGTTTGACACTAATCCTGCCCTGCCACCACCATTACTGCCATGAAGCTAATGGGGTCACTCTGTAGATGAGTGAACTAGGCTTTGAGAAACTCTCTGGATTATCCATGGCCCCACAGCTATTAAGGAAAAGGATAAGAATCATAAGCAAGCCTTCCAGTTCCAAGTCCTGGAATCTTCCTAGTACAGCTGTGAGAGAAAAAGTCTTGGAAGCAGAGGGAATAGGGGAGAATGGTCCAACTCAGAAGTCTAGCTCTGACAGTGGGCCTTGCTTTTATGAATAAAAGCAGTGCCTTTGAAGTGGTGTAATGGGAGGGACCTGTGCTTCAGAGTTGGATGCAGGCTCAAATCCCAGCCCTGCCATTGATTAGTTCTAACCTTGGGCAACTCATTTAACCCAACTACGATATGTGACTCCTTGCATACCAGCGAGATTAAATGAGCTACTGGAAGAGCCAGCAACAAACATATATTTCCTTTCTCCTTCAAATCAAAAAAAGCAAGTAAAGCAAAATTGTTTCTTTACTGTGTAACAACAATAATAAAATTCCCTTAACAGGAGAAGGTCTAAAAAAAAACAATCCCAGCTGGATGTGATGGTACTCACTTGTACTTGGCAGGCTAAAACAAGAGGATGGTGGGTTTGAGGCCAGCCTCAGCTACTTAGTGAGGCCCTCCACAACTTAGTGAGATCCCATATCAAAATAAAGAGTAAAAAATAGGGCTAGAGGTGTAGCTTGGAGGTAAAATGCCCCTGGGCTCCATCCCTCCCCAGTACTGCAAAACAAACAAACAAACAAACAAACAAACAAAAAACATTCCATGTGGCCAAGGAGTTGAAGAGACCTGTCTCAGAAGGTAACGTGGGAGGTTGCAGTGGGTGGATGCCTGTTCTCCCCACTGGTTCACTCTAGGTCTCAGGAACAGCTTTTTCCTATCACAATTGGAAAAATCTGAACAGGGTCTTTTAGAGGAAGCACCGGTCAAGAGACAAGAAAATAAATCCAGCACATAAACGAAATAGATCAGCTGAGGACCCTCTTTTGTGTCCTTCCACACATTTGTTGATATGCCCTGTGAACTGCGTATGTAACTGTGACTTTCCTTTTGACCCATGAAGAGATGAAAGAGTAGCTTGGGGCCCACTTACGGCGCATGATCACCTCAGCATGCAGTGTGGGCTGCTTGGGTTCCCACTCCCCATCGGCTTCATGCTTCTTGGACTTCTTGTGCTCCAGGTTTATGCTACTTTTGCTTTAATTTTAATTTGTGCCACTTTGTAATAATTTATGTGCTACTGGATTTGTAAGAAAAAGATAGGTATAAGTAAAGGAAAATAAGTAAACGCATTTGATTTTAAAAACTCTTTTTCACATTCCTGCTTACCAGCCCTCTGACTGCTTCTAAATGCAGTCTGAAGCCTTAGGCCTCTACTCCTGGGAGACTGTCATGGCATGCCACACAAAGTTTCATTTAAATAGGAAAACCCTATAAAAGTGCCCACTTTAAAACAAACAAGATCTTGCCCTTGGGTTTTAATAGCTTCCCTCTGATGGGCCTTTATTGTAGCAAGGTGTGGCAGTCATTGTTAGGCAAGTTTATTCCCACCTCATTCTTCCTTGGCCACCTGCTCTCTAAAGGCTGAAAAAATAACACAGTTTCCTAAGTTTCTTTGTAGTAAGGAATGGGACTCGGTTCTTGCCAATGAAGCCGGTCCTTTCTAATAAAAAAATTGGTGTCAGCAATTTTCTTTCCTCCTTTTTTTTAATGCATTGTTTAGAGCGAAAGCATTCATCTTTTGACACTATGGCAGTAAGCCATCATGTTGAGGATGGCAGACCAAAAAAGTAGAAGAGCAGCTCTTGGACTCTGCCTCCAAACATATTGTCAGCCGAAAACCACAAGCTTCTACTACCTTCAGCTACTATTAGTCAACTTATCTGTTGATTGAGACTAAAGTTTCCTCAACTAAGATAGATAAAATATCAACACATATTTATATGTGTCCCTTGAAAATGTTCTAGTACTGCCTCATATACAAATATTATTTAATTACTCTACACCTTATGAATCCATAGGCTAAATTCTCATCTGAACCCACATCTACATTGTTGGTATCTTTAGGTTATTGCGTTGAGATGTTCTAAAATATAGTAAACCTAAATCTATAGCAATCATATGGTAGCAGACCCAACAAATCTCATGTCAGCCCATTTTTCCTAAAAGTATATTTTAACTGTCTGTGAATGATATTTCTTAAATCTGGAAAACTACTTTGGCTATTCTGGGCTTTTTGTTGTTCCAAATAAATTTAAGGACTGATTTTTCTACGTCTTTGAGGAATGAGCTTGGTAATCTAATGAGCATTGCATTGAATCTGTAGATCACTTTTGGAAGGATGGCCATTTTAATGATATTTATTCTGCCTATCCATGAGCATGGCAGATCTTTCCATCTTCCAAGATCTTCAATTTCTTTTTTCAATGTATTATAATTTTCTTTGTAGAGATCTTTTACCTTCTTGGTTAAGTTTATTCCTACGTATTTTAAATTTTTGTGGGAGATCCTGAGTGGAAGTGTTTTCTGAATTTCTTTTTCAGTGGATTTATGGTTGGTGTACAAAAAAGCTTCTGAATTTTTAAGATTGATTTTGTATCCAGATATTTTGCTGAACTTGTTGATCAGTTCTATAAGTCTTTTGGTTGAGTTTTTTGGGTCTTCTAGGTATAGTATCATGTCATCTGCAAGTAGTAAAATTTGAGTTCTTCTTTTCCTATTTGTACTCCTCTGATTTCCTTTTCTTGCCTTATTGCTCTGGCTAGGGTCTCAAGTATTATGTTGAAGAGAAGTGGTGATAATGGACATCCTTGTCTTGTTCCTGTTTGTGGGGGGAATTCTTGAAGTTTTTCCCCATTTAATATGATGTTGGCTGTGAGCTTAAAAACATCTTGAGTAAGATGAGGTTATTCTATGAGAAAAAGGGATGTCAAAGATTTAGATTATTCTGAGAATAGCTTTGGTACTCAAATCAAACACTCTCAATATTTTTATACATGTATATCCATTGCTTTTTATTTTGTTTATTATACTTTTATTGATACAGTATAATTATACATTATAGTGAGTTTCAAAGTAATACAAACATACATGCACACAACACTTGATGTGTTTTCTTATAAATCCCATTCCACTCCCACCTCTCCTTACACATTAGTGAGATTGGTAGTGATGCCTTCATTTATGGGCATACAATGATTTGAACTGTCTCCTTCATCAATTCTCTTTATTTTTTCCTCCTCATTTCTAATTATTCTTAAATCGAGAGTGGTCTATGAGGAAAGAAACCAATCTTCATTTTTAAACAGTTAAATATATTCTTGTCTAATCACTGCATTCCTAAAACCCCAAGACTTCAGTGATGTAACCACTGGAAAGACTATTTCCATGCAAACTGCTCCTGGGTAAGCCAGGCTGACTGACACACATGCCCTTCGGTTGCTTGGTTCTCCTCTCCATTTGTTCTGTTGATCATTGTGTGCTTTCTCTTGCTCACACTGTCCTGGCTTTGAATTTTTGGATCCGTTTCCCAGCTGACATTGCCTCTGCCCTGCTCCTCTAACTGTTGAGAACATCCTGATTCACCTTCTGGTATTTTGGATCTAGGCTCTCTTATAACTGTTGAACTCAGTTATTCTTCCAGTTCAATTTCTTAGAACTCCAACTTGCAGGCCCAGCTCAGTGGGACTCAGATGAGAAAGAACTCCAGCCCCCACCCCCTACATATACAGAAGAGCCCCATTTTCCCTCCATCTTCCATAACAGGAGAGCTTAAAGGATAGAGAATTGGAGCCACCTGATTTTCCTGCTCGTTCTGAATCTCCTCTGGTTCTATGTTTGTGCAAACATCTCAGAAAAGAAGGAAAGACAGAGCACCCTGATGGGCAGAGGCAAAATCACCTGGCATCAGCTGTTTCGAATGCAGAGATGGTGAACCATATGGTAAAGGGAGCTTTCTCCATCTTTTCAGAAGGAAATTATCCAACTATTGATACAGGAAAAACTGATTATACAAAGTATACAATTTAGTTGTAACAAGTTTTAGAAACAACCATACATCCTTCTCCCCTCTTCCACCACGGTCATTTAGTGAGGCTCCAGCAGGGATGCTGCTGCAGCTGCCACCATATCTATAGCGTGGAATGTCGTTGGTTACAGGAACTGGGATGGGATTGAGTTAAGCAGGCATAGGGTATCCTGCCAGAGGAACTTAATAGGTGGGGCCTTGTGTGTGTCTCTAAGTACTTTAAGCAAACTGCAAATATATACCAACTGTGGAATAAAGAGGGCAATATCTACCTAGTAGGATTGCACTAGTTGGATAGAAATATCTGTCATTTTGTATATGAGTGTGCAAGTCTTTGCATGCATGTTTACATGCAAAATAGACTGAGACTGCTGACCACCACAGCCCCTAGCCTCCACCCTTTCCTATTTGAGCTCATATCTGGCTCATGCTCACCTCACAGGCCAGGGCAGGCTGGAGCTCTCCTGGCGAATAGTGACTGACCTAGGGTAACTATGGTGATTCATCAAGGGATGGTCACAATGCACCATTCTTGCTAGTGAGGTGAAGTCTGGAACTTGTGGAAACGTTTTTCTTGCCCTTAGGAAAATGGAAATGAGAAAATAAGACAGGGCCTCTGGCCTTTTCTCCAAATGTCACTATGTGAGGATATGATACTAGAAACAGCCATCTTGTGACCCTGAGGAAAGAAAAGACAAGATAACTGCAGGATAGCTGACATCATTGAGTGGCTGTCTACACTTCCTGGAATTCCCCAGTGCTCAGACTTCCTCTTAGGTAAGATTATACCTGCCTTACTCTGAAGCTATTTTTAGACAGGTCTTTTGTTGCTGGCAGGAGAATGCATCCTCAGCGATACAAAACCCTCCCTAGAGGCACAAGATCTGGAGAATACTTGGTTAAGACAGAGTTGGAGTAACTGAAACTCACAGAGAAAAAGTGTCTTGCCTAAATGGTAAAAGTCAGAGTTCCAGACTGGACCACTGTGTGTTTTCCACTCAACCACGCTCTCCTACAGGGACTTGCCGGTTGATTTTAAGGACTTTGGCATTCACTAGCATTTTAATGACCTTCTTAAGATCATTGCTCTCCTTCTAAATAAAATATTTAGCTTGCCTACCCAGGTAATGGAAAATATTTAGCCAGAGGGTTAGAAACTAGACTCTACCATGTAATTTATCACCTACAACTATAAATCAAGCCAATGTCAGGGAGCTGCGAAAAAGAATAAACAATGAGACAGCTGTTGCTGGTCTTTCAACAATACCTGGCAAGGCTAGACATGCTCAACAATTAGACCAAGCCATAAATACACATTCTGTATTTAACCCATAATCTTGAAGTTGCTCAATTTCCATTATTGATGTTAGGACACCTTCTGGGTCTTACACCTTAAATCCTCTGTCTTGTGTTGCCATGTCATTAGGAAAGGGGGAACATGCCTTTTAAGATCCATTCTTCATAGCCTCTCAGACCTTTGTCCTACCGGCATGCACAGGCTGAGCATGAGAGAGTGTGCACCAGTGAGATGGCAAGACCCCAGCCCCAGAGAGTCCAGAGGTGACAAACTCCATGTGTGAGCACTTGGAGGGCTGTGTGTTTGGAGGTGTGGAGGGCAGATAAGGGGAGCTGTTTAAAACATAATGTTTCACAGTCTCACAACAAATGCTTGAAAAAAAGGCTGCTGTAAATAAGTCATAACATACTCTTTATAGTGCCATCCAGTCAAAAAGGCTTTTTTTGGAGAAACTCCTCCCTTCCCATTAGCTGCCTGAATACTATTTAAGTAGTTAACTCATACTGATAGATCACCATTACTAAAGGATGCTTGGCAGGATGCCCATTCACTTCCCTGACTTAAGAAGTAAGGCCAAAGCAAACCTTCCACTATGTTTGGAAGAGCTGCCATGTTTGGATCATGGCAGACCAATCAGTCATGGTAATAAAAGAAATAGCTGTAGGACACTTGACCCCAGAGCCTAACTCCTCCAGAAGAATCTTTGATGAAATGCTGAGGGTAGTGTTACCACCTTTCACATCTTCCACTGTCATCCTGCCAAACTGGCAATCGAAGCCACTCAGAGTTAATCTTGTGCTTGAAGAGTCTTCCCTCCAGCACTGACATGGCTTACATTTTTGCAACTCTTTAAGACTCAAAGTCTTCTGGAAGCATTCCTCAGAGCTCCCTGTGGGCTGCTCACAGCGGTTGCAGATTGCAGATTCACTGTGGAAGACCTCATCCAATTGTGACACATACTTGCCAAAGGGGCTTCTCTAGTTCTACCACCATTTCTTTTAGCTCTTTCTCAGATTTCTTTCATTGAAAGATATTTGTCCAAAACTTATAAGATTATTTCTAATTTATTGAGAAACCTCAAAGAAATCCAGGTAGGAACAAAAACAAAACACAAGAATCAGGCTTCTATTGAAGACTTGATGTTTGGGAAATCCATCTTGTCCCTTAGACAAGAGAATTTCTTTTCTACTTTTACTATTGCTGAGCAAAAAGAAAAATGGAAGCAGTGTGCATAGGGAGGCCTGTCTGCAGGTTGTCATTTATAAAATCCCATCTCATTTTAGTGAAATGTACATGCATGACTAATAATTAAGCTCTGTTAAGCTAGAATTTTTCTTTTCCTTTAAATATGAGTTTTAATTACATAAAACAACAATTGTGGTAAAAAAAAAAATAATTGCACAGATTTATTTGAGCTTTGAGTGCCCTCTACTGGAACAAGAAACAAGTAAGAAATCAATAGCACAAGTCTCTGTCCCAACCACTAAGATGTCATTATTCTTAGGAAAATAGAACCAGTAGTAAGGGCTCAACATAGCACACTCACAGTGATCTGATAGTAATAAAGACATTTTCTAAAAAGGACTAATATGGACCTAATGGTGTGCATTTTGTGGGGTTTACATTTATGAAAAATCGGAACGATGCTGACGAGAAGCACCGTTAGCTAGTTAGTTATTTCCAGTGACTGCATGTCTCCACACAATTAGTTTTTGGTTTACAGCCATGGACTCTGGAATGAGGTTGGACCCTGGATCAGTTTTCTTCTTTAATTTTTTTCCTTCCAAAACTGTGGGTAATTTCAGCTTTCATTTGGATGAGGCATTTCGTACCTCAACTACAGGAGCCTTTGATCCTCTCTGCTCTTGCCCTCTCCCTCCCCGTCTTGGCTGTAACCTCACCCACAGTCATCCCTTGGCCCCTGCTCCCCCTCTGACCTCCTGCCTTCTATATTTCCCGGGTGGACTGCCAGGTTCCGTCCCCACCACATCACCTCCACTCCTCCCCTACGTCCCTCCCCATTTCAACTAATTTCCTGACTTGTCTGGACTTCATGGTTTATTATTTCAACCACACTGTCATCAGCACACTCATTTCCACCAACCCTTTGATCCTCTCTATAAGCCCTGCAAATAGTCTATTCTAAAACAGGATAATGACTCACGCTGACTCTCCTTTCTAAGCTGTGAAGAGCTGCTGAAGAAAGTCCTGCTGCTTTGCTTACTGCTTTTTGACCCTTCATGGCCAGCTTCAGGTGAGCCCGCAGAAGTGCCCAGCATCCCTGCTCTTTCCTGTCTGTGGTTTGTTGATTCTCCAACTCCCTGGAAGGTTATTCAAATCTTGTCTGTTTCCCTCTTTATTGAGACCTGATTTGCTTCTAAATTAAGTTTCAGAAAGAAAAGAAAAGTCAACTGGGACTATTGGATCTTTAATTTCCTAAACTATCTTTATCATTCTTCCCTTCCGCCATGGAGGTTATGATAACCCCATTTACTATAATCTTTCAACCTTTCTCTGATTTTTCTTCCAAAACTTTCTTTCTTTTTCTTCAAGACTTATTTCTTTCTTGGAATCAAACTATAAACATTCCACATTCCCCACTCTCCTTCCCTCCCCACCCCCAGGAAAGGCAGGATCCACTCCCAAACTCCACTGGCCCACACTCCTCCACCCCACCTCTCCAGTGCTTCCTCATGACTCTTCTTGGAAGAGCGGCCTGTACTCATGCCCTCTACTTTTCACCAACCACTTACACCTCCACACAACTCAGTATGGCTGGGTGTTTCTACCACCAACCAGGAACTACTCTGACAAAAGTAAGACCCAAATCATCTGTGACATAGGTCTTCAAGAGTGTCTATCTTGTCACTCAGCCATCTTTAGTTGATGCTCCAGAGTCCAAGGGAGGTGCTTGTGGCCCAATCCACTGCTGGGCCAGTAGGAAGAAGGATGTAATAAAGAAAAGTGCATCCCTTCCCTCCAGGGACACTTACCAAAGGTTGTGCACAGCTAGGCGTGGTGGAACATAATTTTAATCTCAGGATTTGGACGGCTGAGACAAGAGGATCACAAGTTTGAGGCGAGACTCAGAAGTTAAGGGAGACCTTCAGCAACATAGTGAACCTTGCTTCAAAATAAAAAGTAAAATAGGGATTCAGATGTAACTTGGAGGCAGAGTGCTCCTCAGTTCAATACCCAGTAAAAGAAGAAAAGAAGAAGGAGAAAAAAATAAAAGTCATGAACACCCCTTCAATTTGTATCTCATTGGCTTGAATGTAGTCACATGAGCAAACCTAGCTGCAAAGGAACATGAGTTGTTTTTTTTTTCTGGTTGATTGCTAAAGATGCTATGTTCCATTACTAAGCAAACAGGAGAAAACTAATATTTAGCCATATTAAAGTCTGCATACTAAATGCTAAACAAAAGGTATAAAGAAATTAATGATATTGAAGTTTAAAATTCACTTTATGGAAATTTAATCTGATATTTTGTGTGCAGATTCTGTTGTTTGAAAATTATTAAAGTTTTTGGCCTAATAAAAACTACATGATTTTTAAATGTTTTATTAACATAAACAAAAGACCTACTCATGTTTTTTGAGTAAAAGTAAATACATAGTAATGTATTATATGAATATTATTACATTTTTATTGTACAAAAATTTTTTAAAGTATTAATGATTAAAACACAACCAGGCATAGTGGTGCGTGCTTGTAATCCCAGTACTTGGGAGGCTGAGTCAGAAGGATCGCATAGGTTCAAAGCCAGCCTCAGTTACTTAGTGAGGCTCTCAGCAACTTAGTGAGACTCTGCTTCAAAATAAAATATAAAATAGGTCAGGGGCATAGCCCAGAGGTAGAGAGACCTGGGTTCCATCCCCAGGACCACAAAAAATATTTTAAACACTATTATATTTAAATTTTTTTCTATATTTGCAAACAAGTTTTGTTTAGAGTGAAGGTAATAACTGTTGGTTTCAGTTCACAAAGATACTCGCCAATTATATCACCATTAAGGCTTTTATTTTTATAATGATTTGCAAATTATACTTTTTTATTCTACCAGTCTTTCATGGTATCAAGTGACACATTGCTACGTATTTGTTTTTTAAATGTTTTATTGGTGCATTGTAATTGTTCATGACATGAGAGTGGGTGGTCACAATGATGCATTCACATGTATACAACATTATTCTGTTTCCTTCCCCAAACCTCCCCTTGCCCTCCCCTCCCCCATGCCTTACGCTTCTCTACCAGCATGATATCTCTCCTATTTTGAGATCCTATATGAGGTCCCTTTTTCTTTTTTCTTCTTTCTAGCTTCCACATGAGAGAAAGCATGTGGCCCTGGATTTTCTGAGTCTGACTTATCTCATTTAGCGCAGTGTTCTCCAGTTCTATACATTTTCTCGCAATGACACAATTTTGTTCTTATTTATGGCTGAGTAAAACTCCATTGTGTGTATATACCACATTTTCTTTACCCATTCATCTGTTGATGAACACCTAGGCCAGGCTGGTTAAATTACTTTTTTTTTTTTTTTTTTTTTTTTTGCAGTACTGGAAATGAATTCCAGGGAAATTCTACTTTTGAGCTATACCCCCTATACTCCGGCCCTATTTTTTATTCTTAATTTTGAAACAGGGTCTCACTGAGTTGCAGAGGGCCTCACTAAGTAGCTGGGGCTGTCTGCAAACTGAGATCCTTCTGTCTCAGCCTCCCAAATGCTGGGATTACAAGTGTGCACCACCATGCCTGGCTTACTCTTTATTTTTAAACAAAATATCACTAAGCTGCAGAGGGCCTCACTAAATAGCTGAAGCTGGCTGGAAACCTGTAATCCTCCTGTCTCAGCCTCCCAAGCACTGGGATCACAAGCGTCTGCCACCACACCCAGATCCACCAGCTCCACTTGCCCATTTTTTAATTTAATTTTTTTTTTTTGCAGTAAGTTTCTTGAGTTCTTTGTATAATCTAGATCTTAGTCCTCTATTGGAGGAGTAGCTGGCTAAGATCTTCTCCCATTCTGTTGGTTCTCTATTAAGGTTCTTGATAGTTTCCTTTGCTGCACAGAAGCTCTTCAGTTTAATGCAATCCCTCGTAATATTCCTCACTTTAATTTCTTGTGCCTTTGGGGTCTTATTGAGGAAGGTTTTCCCTGTGCCTATATGTTGGAGCATTGGTCCTATGCCTTCTTCAAATAATTGCAAAGTCTCTGATCATCATTAGCAATCATAGAGATGCAAATCAAAACTACTCTGAGGTTTCCCCTCAACTCAATTGGAATGACTATCATTAAAAACACAAAAGAGTAATAAATGCTGGCGAGGAGGTGGAGAGTAGAAACTCTGATACATTTTTGGTGGGATTGCAGATTGCTTCAACCACTTTGGAACTCAGTATGATGGGTACTCAGAAGAATGAGAATAAATCTACCATATGAACCAGCCATACCACTCCTGAGTATCTACACAAAGGAATTAAAATCAGACTACCATAGTAACACATGCATATCTCTGTTTGTAGCAGCACAATTCATAATAGCCAAACTATGGAGCCAGCCCACATGTCCATCAGCAGATGAATGGATTACAAAATTATGGGACATGCACACAATAGAATTCTACTCAGTCATAAAGAAGAACAAATTTATGTCATTTGCAGGGAGATTAATAGAACTGGAGAATATACTGAAATTAGTCAGTCACAAAAAAATGAGAGGCCAAATGTTTTCCTTCATATGTGGAAGCTAGAGAAATTGGGGCACAGAAGGGATGCTAGAAAGGAGAAACCCTAGTGGGGTAATGACCTAACAGAGGGAGGTGAGAGGAGGGAAGGAGACTTGATGAGGGAAACACTTCAATGAACGTGGTATACACAGACAAATTTATCAGTGCCAATCACAATGTCCTGCACAGGAAGGGGAAGAAAGTAGGCTGGGAGCTGGGGAAAGGTTCAATGAGTGCTGCATGCATGAATGCCTAACTGCTGATCAGTGGAAAAGGGGATAGGAGGGTAATCTACCAGGACCCAAGTAGGCTGCAGCTAATACTCTACACATACTTCCTATGGACAAAGTTAGTCTGGAAGGCTTGTACCTCATTCCAGTTTAGGCAGATGGGAATCACATCAAACATTAGTAAGATTCTGAGATCATCAAATAAAACAAATATTACATATAATTAAATTATCTTGAAAAAAATCCCCCAATGTATCCATAGGTTTAGAATGTATTTCTTTGTGGGTATAAATCTAGAAAAATATCAGAGTCACATCACTTCCTCTATTCTCGGGCATATTCATTGATTAGATGGCAAGTGGAATCACTCACGGCAATGTAATGTTCTCGTTCTTTCAAGTGTGTTTAATTCAGACCACAGTAGCTAAATATGCACATAGTATGACTACAGAGTAAGCGGGAAGGGGATATTCTCACATGTGAGGTCTAGACAGATGCGTCATACCAGGGAAAGGCAATATTCACCAGAAAGTGCAAAGAAAAAGCACCCTTCTAAAAATAATTTCTGCATTAAAAAAATGAGATGAAACCAATAACAATAACAATAATAATATCAGTAGTAGTAGTAGTGATGTCTGAGAGATTCAGTCTTCTTTGCTCCTTCTTCCCAATTTTCCTGGCCTCTAAGTGTTGTGATTCCATTGGCTTAGTCTTTGGATGCCTTTTTTTCCTATGCATACATGTGCTTGCTTCCATCCCATGGTTTTATGTACATATATACTTTGATGGCTTTGCATATTTATCCTTGCCCAGGGCTGCAGATTCACATATGAATCACGTGCCTAACACTTCCCCTTTGATGTAGTAGGTATCTTAGTGAATGTGTCTAAGACTAAACCTGATTCCCTGTTTCCATCATATTTGCTCCCATCATTGTCATGGGTGTCACCATGCACCCAATTGCTCAGGTCAACAGTCTGTAGTCATTTTTCTTTTTATCTTTCTCTCCCACACCATGTCTAGCTCATCAGCAAGTCCTGTTGTGTAGATATTCTAATCATATTCACAAGCTGGGCATTTTCATTATTTTCCTTGGTTCCATCTTGGTCCAGGCTATTGACATCTCCTTGTTGGACCACTACCATTCTTTTACTGGCTCTCCTTCTTCTACTCCTGACTCTACACAGGAGACTATACATTTTTCTCACATAGGTCAAAGATACATTTTAAATATATAAATAAGATCATGTGTCTCCCCTATTTAAATGTTTCAAATGGTTTCCCAGAGCGACTAGAATAATATCTCTTTTGATGACTTTCAAGACTTTCCCTGGTATGACGCATCTGTCTAGACCTCACATGTGAGAATATCCCCTTCCCGCTTACTCTGTAGTCATACTATGTGCATATTTAGCTACTGTGGTCTGAATTAAACACACTTGAAAGAACGAGAACATTACATTGCCGTGAGTGATTCCACTTGCCATCTAATCAATGAATATGCCCGAGAATAGAGGAAGTGATGTGACTCTGATATTTTTCTAGATTTATACCCACAAAGAAATACATTCTAAACCTATGGATACATTGGGGGATTTTTTTCAAGATAATTTAATTATATGTAATATTTGTTTTATTTGATGATCTCAGAATCTTACTAATGTTTGATGTGATTCCCATCTGCCTAAACTGGAATGAGGTACAAGCCTTCCAGACTAAACTTTGTCCATAGGAAGTATGTGTAGAGTATTAGCTGCAGCCTACTTGGGTCCTGGTAGATTACCCTCCTATCCCCTTTTCCACTGATCAGCAGTTAGACATTCTTTGGGCTCTGTATAAATCAAGAAGGATGCTTCGTCCTCATGTTACATTCAAGTTTCATGACTATATTGCAGGTTATATACCTCTTACCTAAATGTATAGCACTAGAAATATTTACAATTTTGGATTTCTTCAGACTTTGGAAATTTACACATATATAATAAGATATTTTGCAACAGGACCCAAGCATAAACACAAAATTTCATATATATATTTTATAAATACCTTAGACACATAGCCTAAATATAATTGTATACAATATTGTAATTAATTTTGTACATGGAATGAAATTTCAAAATGTAGAGTTTTCCACTCCACGTTGTGAAATTGTGGTGTCGCATCAGTTCTGAAAAAGGTTTGGATTTTGGAGTATTTTTTATTTCAGATTTTTAGACCAGGGATGTGCAACCTATATTAGACTATGAATTTTCTCTTGGTCCTTAGCACAGTCAGAACATCTATGTTGGTAGCTACTGTTTTACACGTGAAACTTTACCTTTAGCAGAAATTATCTCTCTCTTCCTCGATGATAGTGCTTCTATTCAGACTACATAGTACAAAAACTACTGTTTGGGGGTTGAATCTTTTTATTTACCTGTTTGGTTGTTTGGTTAATATGTTTTATATTACTTTCTGTTAGAAAACTAACATTAAATAGCTCTAGTCACTCCTAATTTTAGCAACATAGCAGACTCCCTTTTTATGTTTAGGGGAAAAATCAGTATCATTTAAATATATGATATAAGACAAGCACATAATGGTTTTCTGGTTGGCACAGCAAATTGCTGAGTCACAGTTAGCACAGTGGATAAAACTGGGTTTTGTCCTTCTCCTTTGTATGTTTACATCAACAGATTCCTAGAAAGGTCTAAATAGCCCTCTAGAAAGAAAGTAATCAAAGTATTGCATTTCCACATTAGTAAGAGTGAAATCATCTAGTGGTCTGATGTTGCCTTCGGTGAGGCTAAAAGATAAGACCAGGGGCTCCAGGAAAGGTGGAGTTCAGCTCAACACCAGCCTGCGTTGTGGAGGAGGAGAGCTGTTCAGAGCTGTTTCTGGCAAAGCTGCTTACATAACCCTTCCTAAACCAATATGCAGGTAGAATAGCACACCCTGGGGGAAATGTCTGTATATAAGCATAAAGTGATAGAATTATATCTTCGGTTTGAGAACTGGTTTGGTATGAAGCAACCATGGGAGGGCATAAGCCTGGGAAGGAAAGCAGTGTTGTCCACACCCTGAACTCAAAGGTAGGGAAAGTCGGGCATACCTCAGAGCCTTGGGGCTCTGCCTGGCCCTGGGATGCTCAGATTCCCTGTTTTGGTTGTAACATCATACTGTAGCAGCAGCAGCAGCTCAAGCAAAAGGGTCTCCCTCAAGGGAAATGGCCAAAATTTCTCATTTTCTCCCCTGCAAAGTGTTATTAATCACTACTGATCCCCTTAACATCTAAATGATGGGGACCTCCAGAGGAAGCGCCTTCTCATGACCAGTAGGACTAAGGCAATGCAAAGGAGACCTTATTTTGTAACACAAGCTGGTGAGGTGGGTCATATCTTGTTTGGAATTTTCATGTAAAAATTGGGAACTGCCTGCCTACTGAGAAAGTTACCTTGTGAACCCAAAGGTGGTGATAGTTTCTTTAACAGTGAAGGGACAGAGCTGAAGGAAACAGAATGCAATGAAAACGCATATCTGCTATTCTGCTGCTCGACTGATGTCTTATTAAAAATGTGTGCTTGTGGCCAAGGAAGTAGGAGGTGCGCTCTCAGCTGTCAGGCAGAGAAGAGAGTGCCGTGCCCTGGATCCATCTGTAAAGGCCTGCACACTCAGATCCCTGGTCCGCGAGGAGGGAGTCGTTTACGTCCTCTTCCCACATGACAATCAAAATCACACCACAGACTTCACTTTTCTCACTTCTCCTACACAAGGGCTCATGGTTGGGCATAAGATAATGAGGACAGGCTCTGTCACCCACAGCGTGGCAAGATAAGATGTAGCATAGTCAGAAGAAAGTATTTTAGGGTCCCCTCCCCCAGAATTTTCACTGGTGACTCAATTCATCCTCTCTATGGCTAAATGGGTGATATCAAATATGGGATCCTCAGATGCCCTGAGCTTTAATTTAATGTTCTGACTTCATTTCTGGAATAGGTATACTATTAAATGTCTCCATGCCTCTGTCTCCTGAAGGGAAATTTTGACTATAAGTCACTCCACCAAATTATAAAGAACATCAAGTTCATGTGAAGCCTTCAGTGAAGCTCCTTCGCTGAAGTTCACATCAGTCTTCAACCTGCTCAGCATCAGCCTCTCTTAATGTTTCTGTTAACAGTCACTTTTAGAAAATTGAGATGTACTAAAACATAATTGGAGGAGTGGTTTTTTTTAAATCTTACCCATCTGTAGTAGCATTTATAATTATAGCCACTAGATCTTCCTTGGAATTCATTGTATTAAAATTCAGTGGCTCAAGCATGGGAAGGAGGGATGGGGAGGGAATGGGGTGGGGATCGGGTAGGGGCTAACTGGGCGATATGTGCATGTATGTCTACAAAAGTATTTTCTTTATACCACTATAATGTATGAATACATTGCACCAATAAAAAATAAATTAATAAAAAAAAAAATTCAGTGGCTCAATTGAGTAATGGATTTCTCAGATTGAGCCTTAAAACCTATCCCATGCCTCATATCCACGAAGATAATCATTAATCTCAAAGACATTCAGTGCGTGTTTCACAGAGAAACTGAAAAATGCTCACTGCTAATGAAGATAATAGAAAGTCTAAGTCAAAAAGGAATGAAGAATGGGAGCCAGGCGTGGTGGCACACACTTGTAATCCCTGTACTTGGGAGGCTGAGACGGGAGGATCATGGTTCAAGGACAGCCTCAGCTACTTAGTGAGGCCTCTGCAACTTAGTGAGATCTTATTTCAAAATAAAGAATAAAAAATAGGGCTGGGGGAATAGCTTGGAGGTAGAATGCCCCTGGGTTTCATCCCCAGTACCACAATAATAATAATAATAATAATAATAATAATAATAATAATAATAACAACAACAACAACAACAATAACAACAACAACAACAACAACAATGAGATAGAGGTATTGAACTACAGAAGAAGAAGAGGAAGAGGAGAAGACTGATGGCAAAGAACTGAGAAGCTGTTCTTTAACAGCAAATCGAAGGTGTGATACAGGATGTTTTCTTTCTTCCTATGTGTCAATTTGCTTATCCAATAAATAGAGGCACAGCTCAAATCAGCCTACTAAATAAATATATATATATATGTAAGATATATATAAAATTATTAGGCTGATATATATATAAGAGATATATATATGTAATTATATATATAAGATATATGTATCTTTAAACAATCTATAACTATGGTTAGTGTTCACTCACTAACTACAAATCTATATGTGCCCATCAAGGACATACATTTCCCATAGAAAATAAAATACTTTCACTGCTCCTTGAATAATTCAGTCTTCAGATAAATCTGTTTAATGGTCACATTTTACTCATTTGTGTCCAACAAAGTTAGAAAGATTTACTGATTGCAGTAATGTCATATTTTTTAAAACAGCAATCTCTTTACTATTTTATTTATATATAGGGTTACTAGCTCCACAAAATACCAATAAATTTGTGAATATTTGGCTGCTGAAGATTTAAGACTTAATATTAAAATCTGATGCAGTTACAAAATATTCCCAAAGAAATAGAAATATCTAGGAAGACTAGAGCCATGGTTTTTGGCCTTTATTTGCACATAAAAGATAGAGATGGCTTAAAAGTCAGTTTAATTACATTCCCAGAGAGTTTGTGTACAAATCGAATGGTCATAGTTTATACATTATCTAGTGCAAATTGCTTCCCAGAGTGACTATTAATGCAGGGACACAATTCCTGAACCATAACACTTGTGGACCAGGCGTTAGGATTTGTTGTATATTAGGATGGTAACATGAGCATGCCGTGTGTATTATGTAACATCCCCATCAGGGCTGAGGGAAGCATTGAAATGCATTAAGTTTTCTTCAGTAAAACATAAATATTCACACTAAGTAGGATAAACACTATTAAATCATCCCCAGAAGTTCAGATAATTTCTTTTTAAAACTGTTTGTCCAGTTTTCTTTTTCCTCCAGAATTGTGGATAAGTGATCATGGACCTTCATTTTTAAAGTATTTGGGGGTGCTCTGGAGTCACCTGTGGAAAAGTCTTTGAAAATTTAATGGGCACCCAGGGGAGGATGTAATATCAAATATAAATAATAGTCATGACTCACCAATAGTCAGAACTCATCAACTATGTAAGCCAGGGAAATTTCCTGCTTTGGTTCCCAGGATTGAAAGTAAATGAGTTCCTAATGCTTACTAGATAGTATTGCAAGTAAGGAGAAAGGAAGGTCGAGGATGAGTCTTTGGAGTAATGAAAATCCCATAAGGGAGAAATAAAAAACCTAGCCAGACAGATAAAGGGTGAACCATCATTTAGACTAAGGAAATTTAAATTAAAATTTGTTGTATATTAGAATGGTAACATTAACATCCAGTGTGTGTTATATAACACCCCCATCAGAGCTGAGGGAAAGCATTGGGGTACATTTTAGTCTAAGGAAATAATCTTTTATTTTTTATTTTTTGAGTTTTTTTATTGATGCATTGTATTCATATATCATAATGGTGTAAAAAACTTGTGTAGACATATATGCACACATCACCCAGTTAGCCCCTACACAGTCCCCACCACATTCCCTCCCCATCCCTCCTTCCCATGCTTGGCTTAGTGGTTGACTTTGATATGTGTAAGTACATTGTATGCTTTAGAGAGTTTCCTTCTTCCCCCTTCCCCTCCCCTCATTTAGGTTGTCTTATTTGCTCCTCCATAGGATTTCCTTTTTCATGTAGAGTTCCTCCTATGACCCATTTCTTCTTAGCTTTCACATATTCAGGAATGACCAAGTTTGCAAAGATACCACATGTACTGAGAATCAAAGCATTCATTCCAACACATGGCCTTGAGTGGCCTATCCTGGTTTCATGGGCTGCAGCCTAGGCCCTTGTATGGGACAAGTTGGTGCCTCACCAAAGGGGAGCCAGACCCTGTGGCCCAGAAGGGCCCATGCTGTCCGGTCCTCTTTGTCTCTCAAAGAACAGGGACACCAGCATGTAGATAAAAGATGCATGATGCCTTCCATCTCCTTGTGAGAAAGAATGGTTTTCCCCCTTCAAACTCCCTTTAAACAAGGGCAGTGAGAAGCAGGACACATAGTTCCCACATCAGGGAAGGAGGGAAAAGACTGCTCACAGCAGGGACCTTCTATTCATGGAACATAAGATGGAGATTTTGAAGGCAAAATCCTCCCAGGACTAAGGAAGCAGAGAGTAATAACTTGGCTTTGCATTCTACAATTTACAAAGCAGATTTACAGCCACTATTAGATTCTGTTGACTCCTTCACTCTTTGAAAGCATATGTAACCATAAAAACACTCCACATAGACATATATTTTTATTCTGTGTCAAGTACAAGCCAAAAAGAGCCCCTCCATGTAAAAGAAAATTATCACTGTGCTGATTTCCTCTGCTCTCGTGGACAACTAATGGCCTCTGTTGTCCACCCCAGGCTCCTCGCTCTCTTCCATTCAGTCCTCAGCCATGGGCAGGCTTCTGCCACATCATCCCATGGACAAGGCATTTGCCATGACCACCACACTACTCCTTAACGTGCCAATGAACACCTTCGTCCAACTCTTCAAGGCCACTGGCTGCCATGGGACACTCAATTTACCAACTCTTTCCAGAACACTCCGTACCCAAAGCCTAAGATGAGTTTGGAGCTACTGACCACTTCTTTACTGAAGAAGGGCCAGCTCTCTTTCTTCAGTCTCAATTCCTTTACTGATTTCCTCTTACTTCTCTGGTATTGCTCTGGAATCTTCTTTGGAGCTTCTCCTGCTGCCATAATGGTTGGGGTTATTTCAGATTTCCTCATTGCCATTCTCTCTCTTTTTTTCCATTATGCACATTCTTCCTGGAAAATTGAATCCATACCTTCTGTGGTTTCAATAACATTGACATTAATACCAGTCTAAAGAGTGGTTAAGCACCTAGCTTCTGTATCATGGACCCAGGTTGAATCCTGACACTTCTCCTCATAAGCCACAAAACCTGGGACAATATGTGTAATCTCTTGAGCTTCAGTTTCCATATCCACAAAATGAGAAAAATAATCACCTCTACCAAACCACAATTATCACCAAGATTCCCTCATTCACCAATATTTTTAAGTACATCCTCTGTGCTATGCAGTGATAAACACAACCTCAAAAATCCTTGACTGTGTCTTGTCTTCTGTTATAGTATGATGTAGACACTGAAAAATGAGAAAAATTAGCCAATATGCAACAGTGATAGCAGCTCTAAAGAATAAATCAGCCAGGCATGGTGGCGCACGCTTGTAATCCCCACACTTGGGAGGCGGAGACAGGAGGAGTGCGCTTGTTGGAAGCCAGCCTCGCTGGCTTAAGAGACCCTGTTTCCAAATAAAAATATAAAATGGGTCTGGGAGTGTAACCCAGAGGTAGATGGGTTTCCAGGAACCCCAGTACCACCAAAATAAATAAATAAATCAGCAAGCATTAATGACTTACTGAATGTGCAACAGTACGGTGCCTCCAATGAAGGGAGTGCTCAGCAAGGGTTGGTACCCTACTCCCCTCCCACTAACCCAGCACCAGCATCCCCATCATGACCATCACCCATGCTAAAGCCCCTGAGTCTATTTCAGCCTAGACACCTCATCCACAGAGACCTCAAATTAAGTATATGAAAAGTTAAATTCATCCTATTTTCTGTCAGTATAAAGTAACAATTGTGTTTTAACAAAATAAGAATAATTCCCTTTTGAGCCCAAATACCACATCCCAGGAGTGTGAAGTGAGGTTACCCTGTATGGCATGTTTTGCCATCAAAGAGGTTACATGAAATCTTATAGCTACAAAACAAACAAGGTCATGTATCAATACATTTACTAAATACATTGGTAGGGGCATTAGGTAGGGAGTTACCGCAAGTGGGGAAATCTTTCCTAGAGGTTCTAGATGTTACAGCATTCTCAGCTTTGGGTGCTTGGAGGCTAGAGGGCTGCCAGCTTAGCAACACATTCGGAGAGGAGGTTAGATATGGAAGTCTAAGGAGGTTAGATATGGCAGTTGAAAGTAAACAGTGATTAGCTCAGTGTGGTAATGCACGCTTGTAATCCCTATACTTGGGAGGCAGAGACAGGAGGATTGTGCAGGTTTGAAGCCAGCTGCAGTGGCTTAAGAGACCCTGTTTCCAAATAGGTCTGGGAGTGTAGCCCGGAGGTAGAAGGGTTTCCAGGAACCCCAGTACCACAAGAAAGAAAGAAAGAAAGAAAGAAAGAAAGAAAGAAAGAAAGAAAGAAAGAAAGAAAGAAAGAAAGAGGAAGGAAGGAAGGAAGGAAGGAGGAAGGAAGGAAGGAAGGAAGGAAGGAAGGAAGGAAGGAAGGAAGGAAGGGGAGAGAACAGTTATTAAAGGGCCTAAGATAACCCAAGATTATTTTGGCTGCTGACCTGTAAGCATTCCATCTGTCCACAGAGATGGTGTCCTCCTCGGCCAAAGTCAGTCTGTAGGATCTTTAAGATAGATAGGGCTTCTTCAGAGAACTTCTGCATCATGTTCCATCCCCCTGCATCCACTTGATTTTTCTTCCTCATCCTTACAATAGCACCAAAGTCTCAGCTGACCTTGAGTTTTAGTACCCTCATATATATTTGAGATTTGTCCCTTCTCTCCATCCATATCTTATCTAAATTCTGCAAGAGCTAATCAGGTTCTTCCTCTTTGGGCTTGACTCCTTTTAGTACCTTTAATGATTTGAATTTATAATATCCCCCTGACCCTCATGGAATCAAGGTAGCAATATTGGTAGCAGGGCTTGGTTGCCAAGGAGGGGTCCTCAGGGGTGTGGCCTTGGGGATCCTGCTCATGTCTTTGAATCCTCTTGTTGCTTGCTTTTTGCTCCAGTCTCCACAGTGTAAGAGTAAACCCCCCAAGCTCTCCCGTTCTTTACTTCCCACCTCCATTTCCTCAGATTCATGGACCCCAGAATCACACGGACTGAATCCAGAATCTCCAAGAAATTATAAGCAAATAAACTTTCCTTACTCTAAACTGTATGGTCAGATCTGACTGAGGCAGTCCCCTACAAAGCTGCTGGGTGGCATATTGGTCCCCTGTTTAACCTCATGGGAGAACTTCAACCATCCTTCCTGGGTGTGACTCGAGTTCCCTAATCCAGCCCACCCCTCTAAACTTAGTGCTTCTTCTGAGGTCCTCCTCCTGTCCTCCCCTTCTAACCTCCAGACTCCTGCACACCAGAGCACGGGGAACTCTTTGTGTGTCTAGTTTGCTGGGTCATCTTGCCTCTGTACCCTGGAGTCCCTCCTTTCTCTCCTGGTAATTTCTTTCACATATCCTTTGATCTGGCCTACCCTCAAGGACTCAGGACCAACATCATCTCCTGTGAGCGAGGTCTATATCCTACCCCTACCTTTTTTGTTGGGCATCTATCTCCCTTAATGTCTCCATATACTCTGATTGAATCTCTGTCTCTTACTAAATTTCACCAGCTTCCTTTGGATTTTATTTTTGTGTCTGTTTCTACCACATGCTTACTGAAAGAATTGAGTCTGACTTCTTTTCCCTGGGTTCCTTACCCCACTCCTGCCCCATTTCATCCTCAGGCTATGTGTTCATTTGTCCACCACAGCCTATAAATTTGACAAAATCTGGGCTTGTTAATCTTAAAAAATTATCTGCAGGAAATATCAATGGTCCAGTATAAATTGAAATTTATGGAAAACTTGCCAGTTCTTCAAGGACATTGGTCAACCACAGAGATACCCAATTTGCATGATTAAACAGACCACTAAACATCTCATGTTATAGCTTCTGCATTTTTATTTGCATTGATTTTACATTTTTTCTCTAAAACTCCTGGAGTAATTTCTGGATTAAGTTTATGAGACCAGAGGATTCTGTGTGAATTTTGCAAATTAAGAAGACTCTCCAGTAAAGGAAATTACCAGAATCCAGAATGGTAATACCTTTATAAGTCACCCAAAATCCTTTTCCATTGGGCCCATTATAGCCTCCCAAAGCACTTAGCACAGGGCTGAGTGTCTAGAAGGAACACAGAGAGCACTGTCTTCTCTTTCAAATCCAGTCTCGGCTCCAATAATCACAGAAAACTAAGGTTTCTGTTATTTCCTTTACTGAACTAAATTCTCCCCTCATCACCCTCCATTTTTTTACTTCTAGTAAACTCATATCCTTGGTTAATGAACCAAATTTTACTTTGGGGCCCCAAGTCTCTTTCCTGCCCTTCACTTCACAAACACAATCAGCCCCAGGCTCTGCATTTTTACTTTCTAAATTCTTAAGTCTGGCTGACAGATGCTCAACAAGGCTCTGTTGTATGCTTGTCCTTATGAATTTGCACTCTGACGTCCACTTCCATGGTCTTCTAATCTTTCACTTAATCTACTATATAGTTTTCCTGTCCTTCTCATTCCTTCAATAGTCTTTCAAACTGTTCTCATACCTTAAGTCAGTTCAGACTCTAAGTTTTCAATATCTCATCATCCCCTGCAGTAGCATCACACCAGCAGTACTGCTCTTGGGCCCCACACACTTCCTGTTTACATCCCAGTGCCCCAAAGCTTAGCCACAGTTACAGCCAAGTACAGCTTTCTCAAAGTGCAATGGTTCTCCATGTCTCCTTACCTTTTCACTTGCTGCTTTTTTTGTCCTTCACACACTACCCTCCCTGTGTGCACTGCCTGGAGAACTCTATGCTCTTCTCTCAAAACCTTCTTTAGACATCTCCTGAGATAACTGTTCAACTCCTTCTATCCTGTGGCCTCCCTCATCTCAAATCTACCAATAGAAGGCAAATTTGGTGTTCTGAGAGGGCTTTTTGGTGGTGAATAAATCTTATCAAACTGCATTTGCTTATATATCTCTCGCATTCACTAGACCCAGGGCTCCTAACATCAGGGAGGTATCATCCCCTTAGTTAATGCCAAGTATTGACAACAGTGCCTGCCACATAATCAGCGCTCAATACATATGTTCCAATAAGCAACTGAATGGTAAGTGTAGTAAGAGCTAAATCATCAAATAATCCATCTATCCAATGTCTCATAAATGTTTTTTCTCTTTGTAAAGAGGAAATGTGGACTTCAGAAAATAAAAGAATGTGAATGTGTAGCTTCTTATTGTCAAAATGATCAAGAACTTACAAAGATGCCCATAAGATTTAAGCCATACAGGTTACATGGAGGGGTAGTAGAACTGCCAAAATAGAGAAAAGTTCAACGACAAAGGACAGGAGGAGGGTCTTTAGCTGGCTACGGTCAGAGCAATTATCTGGAGTGAAATATAAAGATCACTTTTCACCGGAAAGCATTAGTGAGAAAATACAACAGTGGCAATAAAAAAGTAGAAAAGAACAAAAAGAATCAGGAAAGAGAAACAAGTTCAGTTGTGACATTAGAAGAAATATAAATAAGGGGAATAGAGTTAGGCTTGGTGGTGCACACCTTGAATCCTAAAACTTGGGAGGCTGAAACAGGAGAATTGCAGATTCACAGCCACCCTCAGCAACTTAATGAGGCCCTGTTTCCAAATAAAAAAAATAAAACAAAACTGGGTGTATATCTCATATCCCTTGACTTGATCCTTAGTACCACAAAAATAATAATGAAAACAGAAAATGAATAATGGGAATAGAAATGATCATGAACATGGTCAATATGATCCTAATATTTTCTTCCTTACAATATTTTTTAAGCAATGAGTAAAACCTTCGTGATATTTTTTAAGTGGAATCAGGTTATTGTTTATAGTCTTTGCTGAAACAAAGCAAAATTAAATCCTTGCTAAGGATGAAAGTACTTAACAGAGATGTGACTATCAGATTTGTCTGAGGACTTTGTTCTCATAGGGAATGCCAACTTCAATAGATAAGGAAGGACATGAAGACTGATACTGACAAGTCACACATCTCTGGATAGAACTGAATAAAATGCAGCCAACAGAAGCCCTAGTTCCTAATGGCGTCATTAAGAGAGCATCCTTCTGGGAATACAACCTGCTGTTCTTTAGATTCATGCAAACAGCCCCTCCCAGAACACTGACCTGTTTCTGGAATAGGCTCTAGGGTCCTCTCCATTCTTCTTTGGCAAACGTTTTCCTTTGGAGTCCTGTGTGTAGGAAATGGATTCAGACACTTGTCTGCAGCAGCACCATGTTTGAAGGACTTCAACACCAAGAGCAAGTATTTCCTGTTCCCTCCTCACCCTCACTACGTACTGAGCAATAACTGTCAGACCACAGTGGCATCTTGAAGGTGTCAAAATGGCATCAGCCCAGATGTGTTCAAAACTGATAATGTCACAGTGACAGAAGAACAACAGAAAATAAGTTAGGAGATTTTTCAAGTTCTCTACTTACCTCTAAGAGAGGGATTTGGAAGCAGCTTTGGGCCCTTTAAGCTAAGATTTCTGCAGTATGTGTTTTTATGAATTTAGGTAGGAACTAGAAGAATGCCAAAAAATATGTTGAGCTTCCTGGTATGAAAAGCATATTTATAACCCAACACTGTTTAATCAGAGAATATCATTAAGGAATAGTTTTCAAAGCAGTAGAATCATAACTGTTATATAAATATAAAATGAACCTGTGTCGAAGATTTTAATTTAACTCATTAATTAATGATGCGACCAATAAATATTAAAACTAGTTCAAGTGAGACTATGATTGCAGAGACTTTTATATCGCCACTGAGGGGAAAATCCATTTGGACAGCTCCAAACAGAGATTATTTGCATTTCCATTTTGACAGGAGTCATTTCCATATTGTTTTGCTTTTGTAGATTTTGCCTTCTCTCTTACAATAATTGTTAGCAATGGATTCAAAGGTACACATCCTTATAAAGTCTGATAATTCTCAGAGGAGGATCAGCATTCCACTGAAAGGACACCAAGGGATTTTTTTCCAAGTCTTTAACAATTTTTCTTACCATCTAAAATAAGACCTAAAAACTACTTTTCTCTCCTCAACTGTCCAGCTGTTTCTGAGATATATCATGCCTCACATTGTTAAGATAATTTTTGGAAAGAAAGTGAAAAACACTAAAGCATGCAAATGTAAAGAAAAATTGTGAAAAAAAATTTAATGGACCAAAAAATATACTGGAGTCTTGTCTAGCGGACTCTTCCATATTATCTCCAATTTTCATTGTTTTTGATCTATTTCAAAATCCTAGTAAGTTGTTCAAAAAAGGAAAAACTAGTAATACAAAGAATTGTGCCCATAAAAATGCAAATTAATAGTGTACAGTACCATGCAGTAATTATTGGTGTTGTTCAGATCTATTTTCTGTCTTTTGGCAAATTTATTTCAGCATTCCTTGTTACCTTTATGTTTTAATATGTTTACAAACGTGTTGTAAATTTCTCTCTAAACTGCTTTAATATTTTGCTTGTTCTCTCATTAATACTTTAAGCCATTGACAGCTGTTCATTTCACATGGTTTTACACCCTTTAAATACGTATTTTTAGCTGAGTATGGTGGTGCATACCTATAATTCCAGCACTTGGGAGGCTGAGACAGGAGAATCCTCAGCTTGAAGCCAGCCTCAGCAACTTAGCAAGGCCTTCAGCAACTTAGACCTTATTTAAAATAAATAATAAAATAGGGATGGGGATGTAGTTCAGAGGTAGAATGCCCTAGGTTCAATCCCCAGAACCATACAAAAAAAGTGTTCTTTAACATGTGGAAGTTGATGATAACAAGATAAAGTTGTTCTTGTCAGATACAGAAAACATTTGAACATAACAAGTTATTAAAGGGAAGGATTCATGCAGGCCTAAGATAAGATCTTCTTCAAGGAATTTTTAAAGGCCCAAAGGAGATATCTTCTTGTTCTACATACAGCTCATACTTTGTACTCCTCACGTGTAAGCACAGATTTTGGAACAAAGGTTATCTTTAACATTCTTTAAGACTGCAACGATTCAGACAAGATTCTCTCACCAGGCCTCTAGCCCAGCAACAGCCTCGCCAACAAGGAGCTGATGTCAACTTCTGCCTGGGGTCTCCAAGCTCCATGAGTTTTATATCCAAGTAGCTTATATTAATTCCTTTCTTTTTGCCTTTAAAACCTCTCTCTTGCTTCAACCCCCTTGAATATGGTCACAGTTTACTATGGCCTACTTATTCTATTGCAGTAATCTACATTCCCAGATAAATAGCATTATTCTTTGAAGAATTACTCCCTACTATTTTTGCAGGGAGAGCCTGACAAACACCAGTAAATAAATATGATTAGGCTCCTATTAACCCAATGGGGACACAGTCCAAAGCTCATTAGCTCTTGCTTTAGCAAATGATCTTGGGCTTAGGGTTAAAGGCTCTAATCTTTCCTATTGTTTATTTCCTACACCCTTTAGTATACAAAATAAATTTGGCATAAAGTCAACCAATTTGAAAGTAGATTTCTACCACTGCTTTCTAAAAGAGGACACAGACCCCTGAATAACTCTCTTACTACAAATTCTATATTAAAATTTGCAATTCTAGGCTGACAGAATGCAAAGCTGTCTTTAAGAAGAAAATAAAAACAAAACCAAACACTTTGGTCCTAAAGCACTCTGATGAAGCCTAGGCGTCAACAGACTGGCTTTGTTCAGAGTAGCCATGCCCCAGCTGAATTAAATGTAAATCCTTCCTGAAAAAAAAAAAAAAAAAAAAAGAATTGTCAATTTAAGCCTCCAAGTTTTCTGCAGATTAAGGTTAACCAAACAGATGAGTGAAACAGAAGTCTCACATGAAAATCAGCAGAAATCATATTCGGCATCTAGAAATTTAAAGCCTCCTTGAATTTTGTTTATGGTAATGGGGATTAAAGCAAGAGTTGTTCTACCTCTGAGTGACACCCCCACCCCTATTTTATCTTTTATTTTGAAACAAAGACTCACTAGAGTGCTGGGAGTCTTGCTGAGGTTGTCCTCAAACCTGTGATCATCCTGCTTCACCCTCCTGTAGAAAAATTTTAAATATTGGAATTACAAGAGAGAGGTTATAAATAAATTGCACACAATATTTAAAGAAATTAAAGAGGATGTTGAGCTGGAAAATATATGGAAAGAAATTCTGTAAAATTCAGTACACAGAAACAAAAATGGAAAGTATTTTGAGATTTGAGGAAGAAGAAAAGGTCTAGCAAATATCATATTAAAGGACAGGAAATAAAGAATGGAGGAGAGGTTACATAGAAAACATACTGAAAAATGTTCCAGAGAGCATGAAAAAAGAAAAAGAAAAGAATCTACACTAAAAAAAAGAAAACACACACACACACACACACACACACACACACAGAAATCCCAATCAATAAAAAGAATAATAAAAATAATGAAAACACATAGCAATTGTGCTATTTAGCTTTCAATCACTAGAACAAAATACATAAGAAAATTAACTTTTAATAAGAAAAGGCTATTTTGTCTCACAGTTTCATATGTTCATGATGCATTGGCTGCACTGCTTTCAAGCTTGTGGCAAGGAGGTACTTTGTGGTAAGCAATATCACTAAACTCATGGTCAGAGAGCAAAGAAGTAGAAAGGAGGCCAGGGTCCCACAATCCCTTCTAAAGGCATGCTTCCAAGGACCTAAAAACCTCCCACCACTTAAAGGCTCCACCTCTTAAAGGCTCCACCCCCTCTCAGTAGCACCACCCTGGAGAATAATCCTTTAATGCACTGGCCTTTGGGGAACAGTCAACACCCAAACTAGGATACTTTATAGTGAAATTGTAAAAAAAATCTAAAATGTATAATAATAATAATAACAACAACAACAGCAGCAACAGCAGCAGCTGAATCCAAAAGGAAAAGGTTGGTTTACCTACAAAGAAACAACAACTACACTGGCAGCAGACTTCTCATCAGTAATAATGGAAGTCAGAAACCAGTGAAATAATAGCCTTCAAATGCTGTGGGAAAGGTCCAACAAGAATTGGGTACCTGAAGGCCTATCCAGAAAGAGTGAGGACAAAATAAAGACACCAGCAATTTAGTAAGATTCCAGTTTCTTCACATCCTCACCAATATCTGTTTTCCTTTTGTTCAATTATGGCTGATCTAATGGGTGGCATGAAGAGTTCACAAAAGATGATTTTTATCTTCTTTTAGATCTATTCGTTTGTACAAAGGACAAACCATAAGGAATATGTATGTCCATGTTACAGTCTAATATCACCTCCCACAATTTTCTAGAATAAAAGCTAACAATCAGAACTTTTAACTTTGGAGTGAATGTAACACACTTATACTAAAGAGTACTCTTTGTCTGAAGATGTAATAGGGAGAAGGGGAAATTTTTTTTGATCTTAAATAGAATAGTTATATAAATGTGTTTTTCCATATTTTATCCTAGTTACAGCTAAATGTATAATAAACAAATGCATCACATTTTTTTAAACTTTCAAGAGATTAGGAGCACACACATTCCAGACAAGTTCCCGTTTTCCCAATTTTATTATAGAAAAGTATTTTATAGGTATCTGGAGATAAAGAAGAGCAAGAAACCTAATCTGCATGTCTTACTCAGGAAATTCGAGATTCCAAAGTCATGTACTGGGAGTAATGTCTGTATGTGCCTGATAGGCATTCGTGGAGAATTAATGAAAATAAATTAATTTCAAGTTCTTGGACACTAACATGCAGAAAAGAGAAAACAATGCTTTCTCCTAACTTCTGAGCAGAATGCCTAAGTAGATAGGGACACATCTCAAGGCCTGAGAACCCTAAGTTTCGTGGGTACTGTACTTGGATCCCAGTTAGAGGTAGGCAAAAAGAAAAACAATTTTTTTTTGCTAGTTTCACTAAAACATCCTCTGGCTGTCCTGGAGAGAATTCAACACAATTTGGTCCAGGGCCATGCTATTGCAGTAGAAGGTGCTACAATTTCCTTTGTAGAGCCTGTGTGCACATACTGGATTCAAAATGTTAATTCCAGTGGTGGAGAGAATTCTTTAATTGATGAGTCATGAGCTTGGAATTAATTGTAGCTAATGATGAGTACTGAATGAAGGCACAGCACGGGGGTGCCATGGCATTGTTTGGGTAGGGGGGCATGAGCAATCACAAACGAGACTTTCTAAACCACTAGGACCCTGCCAGGTAAGCGGTGTAGACTTAAGGGGGGTCTGGGCAGCTCTACAAAGTGTGGCCAGGAAACAAAGAAAGATGAGGATAAGATTATTCCCTGGTTTTTGAACCCTCCCTTCTTAGGGTTTGTGTGTTTATGTGTTGAAACATATATGTTTCTGTGTTGAAGGCTTAATCTTCAAAGGGATGGTATTTGGGGTGGAGAATCTGAGAGATAATTAATTGGTTTAGATGAGGTCCTAACAGTGAATCTCCCATGATGGCTGCATCATTACTTTTCTTCTACTTTTCTTTTTGTTAGGGGGAGTACTAGGGATTGAATCAAGAGGCATTCTACCCCTGAGCTACACCTTAAGCCTTGTTTAGTTTTTACTTTAAAATAGGATCTCATTAAGTTTCTGAGGCTGATCTTGAACCTACAATCTTTCTGTTTCAATCTCCCAGTTACTGGGATTACAAGTGTGCACCATGTACCTAGCTCTGTTATCAGTGTTGTGTATTTACAACTTGGACTTTTCTTATATATTTTATACACTTACTTCATGACCCTCTGTCATGTTAGTGAACCCCCGTGCCTCAGTTTCCTCACCTCTAATATAGACATTAAGGGCACACATCAGATGTGTCCATTGTGAGTTTAAATCAGACAGTTTTAATTAAGCCACTAATACAGTGATGGGCATATAAGAAGCTTTCAAACATTCTTAAATCTATATTGCTATAGTTTGTTTTTAGGTGTTGTTATTTACATAAATAGAACCATGTTCTTTGAATCTTTGTGAAACTTGCTTGTTCACTTATCAGTATGTTCCAGGTATCTTTTATGTCTACCTCCTTTTTGTAGTTATTGTAAATTATCTCATAGTATTAGTATATCAGAAAACTTAGCCATTCAACTGTTAAAGCTGCTATCAATTCAGTAGAGTGACAGGTGGCCCTTTTATGAACCCTGTTGTATAAACCTTCTCCAGGGTAGCTACCTATAAGAATAATTCCTTCATAGAACAGGCCTCTATTAATTTTCATAGACGTTGTTGGATTTGTATAGGAACAAAGTATGCCTTTCTCAACCATATGAACTTGGATTTTCTATTTTTATTGTACTCAGATCTGGGGACGTACATTTGGTACTTAATATCTGATTGTTAATAATGTTTATGACCCATTTTCCACTAATATTTTCACACACATTTTAGTCATAAGAGTAATGTGGGGTGGGGATGTAGCTCAGTGACAGAGCATTTGTCTAGCATGCGGAAGGCCCTGTGTTCCATACTCAGCAATAGGAAAAGTAATATGAGCCACATTCCTTTTTCCTTGGAGTTGTAGCTATGGACTCCTCCAAGATTCCCTATCTCAAAAAAGGCACAATTCAAGCTGGGCATGATGGCACACACTTGTAATTTCAGTACTTGGGAGGCTGAGACAGGAAGATCACAGGTTTGAGGCCAGCCTCACCTACTTAGTGAGGCCCTCCACAACCTAGTGAGACCCTGTTTCAAAATAAAGAATAAAAAATAATAGGACTACATGTGTAGCTCGGAGGTAGAATTCCCCTGGGTTCCATCCCCCAAAATGAATGAATAAATAAAAGGCACAATTCAATATAGAATATAAAATAGGAGTTCATGTGGATTACTGAAAGGATTTATAAAAAGTTCTAGGTACAAAGAACATAATTGTAGCAACCAAGGATGTTATTAGATGAAAAAAAAAAGTAAAATTTGCTGGGATGGGGGCATACAGACTGGCTCCTCATCTCCTTCTTCCAGCACACTGAACATTCTTTTAGCAGTTGGTGACCTTCTGAACAGAATTAGAAGACAGAAAGAAAGGCAAGTTACCTCCATCCTTGATCCATCATCCATGTCCCCAAGAAGACTGCACCAGCCCTTCAAAAGGAAAACGCCAGTCAGACTAGCCATTTTTGTTCACACTCTCCAAGCTTTGTTGAGAAGTGATCCTCATATTTAGTATTTACACAATAAAGAAGACATTGTGTTTCAAAAAGGAAAGCCAATAATGATGTCAAAAAAGACAAAATCTGGCACATTACCCCCAGGCAAGCCCTTCAAATGTGTAATGATATTTATTTTAATGCTCATTAGACTTTCTCCAAATTTTATCTTTCAATTTTTAAACTCCTCAACTCTTCTTTATATACTTTACATAAGTCTTCTGAATCATTTTTAGTGTAAAACTAAGAATTTTAAAAGGATAAATCAGATACCAGTTTTATAAGATAGAGGGATGGTGTTTGTTTAGAAAGACCTTGGTGAATTGTAGTAACAATGTTATGTCAAAATTTGAAATGTAATATGATACTTACTGATTTTTGTGAACTTATTTTTCAGTTCTAAATTGTATTTTTTCTTTGTAACCATAGATTGTTTCCCTTAAGTCATGCTCTTCAAATAAAAGTGATATAGGAGAGAAAATACAAATTTAAAAAATGAGGAATGATGAGATTGAAATGTCATTACTAAATGCCTCTCTCATTCTAACTAGTTTGTAATAACTAAATCGTTTTCAGTAGTCCAGTCTACTTGATTATATAAAGCACATTTCATAAGTTTATCTTGGTGCCTCTTCAGGAAGTTGCATTACTTAAAAATGGATGTTCTTTGATGTAGTGGTTTTATTGTTTCTGACTTGATAGATGTTAATGATCAAGGTGAGTGTTTGTTTGCACATAAGTTTAAGAAGTTTAGACGCCAATTATGTCCATTACTTATGGTTTGGAACTACGGGTTAGTTGGGAGGAATTTTGCTGGGGGAAGTGTTCAGGGGGAAGTTTCGATCAATAATGCCTCCCTTCCACGCAGCTCAGGATTGGAAATGTAACATGATAGATGAAGAAGTCAAATGAGACCCAAACGGCTACTTTATTGCCTTTTTAATCACATCACCTTGTTTTATTTTATTTTTAATATACTTTCATTGTTGCATTGTAGCCTCACGTCATAATATAACTCCGAGTGATAGGACACACATGTACATAATACTTGATAAGCCTCCCCCTGGCTCCCTCCCCACGCCTCCTCTTTCCCCATACGTGGTGTTGAGATTGGCTTTAGTAATTTTACATGCATATGTAACTTCAGTGGAAGTGTTGCTGTTACTGATCTTCCCTCATCTCCTCCTAGAGCTCTTCTTTCACTCCATTGTGGTTTCTCCTTCATTATTTAAAGTTCCTCTTGTATCCCCACTACTCCTTAGATTTTGCATATGAGAGAAAATACATAACCCTTCACTTTTGTGACTGGCTAATCTCACTTAAAATAGTGTTCTCCAGGTCCATTCATTTTCCTACAAATGACATAATTTTGTTCTTAACTGCTCAGTAGAAGTCCATTGTGTGTAAACCTCATAATTTTGTAATCCATTCACCTCTTGATAGACACCTAGGTTGGTTCCATGATTTGGCTATTGTGAATTATGCTGCTATAAACATGAATATGCATATTTCACTATAATATTCTGATTTCAATCCCTTTGAAAAAGATGCCTAGGAGTGATATAGCTGGAACATGTTGTAGATCCATTCCCAGTTTTCCGAGGAATCTCCACACTGATCTCTGTAGTGGATGTACTAGTTTGCAATCCCACCAACAGTTTATTACTTAGAAAAAATAGTCTAGATGACGTGATTTAGACATGGAACAAATGGTCTTGCTGAAACTCTTGCCTGAATGAATGCCATGCTGAGCGAGAGCAGGTCTTCAGCCAAGGCCGACTGTCCTGGAAAATGTCTTTCTTAGGACAGCTCAATCCCAACAGAAAGGGTGGAAGGGACTAAAGCAGGACAGAAAGGCCAGGAGCGTGACCCCTAGAATGTTCTTGCATATAACAGGAGGATTTAAAAA